>NC_090731.1:113405366-113475366 GCF_036898095.1 Palaemon carinicauda | reverse complement strand
ATTCCGAAAAATGCACTCAACGACTGATGTGTTGATACGACTTGAGTCTTCTATTTGTGAAGCCTTTGCTTCCAAACAGCACCATGTTACAGTATTTTTTGACCTTGAAAAGGCATATGATACCACATGGAGATATGGTATTCTTAAAACCATTCATGAATTGGGATTGAGAGGAGAGCTGCCACTATTTATTCAGGCATTTCTTTCACGTAGAGTTTTTCAAGTGAGAGTGGGGGAAACTCTATCAGAGAGTAAGTGCCAGGAAGAAGGAGTTCCTCAGGGTAGTGTGCTGAGTGTAACCCTGTTTGCACTAGCAATTAATGGGATATCCTCAGCCATTCCCCAGGATGTTCTCTCAACATTATTTGTGGATGATCTCTCAATATCATTTGCTGGAGCTAGAATGGCAATGGTTGAGAGAAAAATCCAACTCTCTATTGATAAAATTATCCAGTGGGCTGACATGAATGGATTTAAGTTCTCGACAAGTAAAACTACCATTGTCCATTTTTGTCGTATCCGGGGAGTACATCCAGACCCGGATATATACATTAAAGGTCAACGGATACCATGTGTATCGGAAACCAAATTTTTAGGTTTGATATTTGACTGTAGACTTACATGGGTTTCTCACCTAAAAGCGCTAAAAGCTAAATGTGTTGAAGCTCTGAATATCTTAAAAGTATTGTCCCATACATCATGGGGGGCAGACCGCAATACTATTTTAAAATTATACAAGGCCTTGATTTTTTCCAAAATTAATTATGGTTGTGAGGTATATTCTTCAGCCACCCCAAGCCGGTTAAAAATATTAGAATCGATACATCATGCAGGTATTAGATTGTCTACTGGAGCCTTTAAAACCTCGCCTATCCCAAGTCTCCTTGTTGATGCTGGAGAGTTACCTCTAGACCTTTACCGAATGTCTTCCATTCTTCGGTATTGGTTTAGATTGCAAAGACTCCCTAACTCTCTAGCCTTTCAGACTGCAAGCCTTGTAAGACAAGCATCATACTTTGAGTTGCACCCAAAATCTCCTCAACCTTATGGCTTTCGGGTGAAACGATTATCAAATAGTCTGGATATAATTAGAAATAAGGTACTTCCATTCAAGGTATCATCAACGCCTCCATGGAAGTTACCAGAGATATCATTTTGTAAATATTTTATTGGAGATAAGAAGAATATGTCAGACATAGAAGCCAGGTCTCTTTTTAATGAACATGTTAAAGAACATAGAGGATCAACTTTTATCTATACTGATGGCTCCAAATCTGATGCTGGCGTTGGATTTGGAGTACATAGTAATGGTTTTAATTGTAGAGGTGCACTTCCTCTGACCGCTTCCATATTTACTGCCGAACTGTATGGCATATTAACTGCTATTGAGAAAATAGCGTTGGAGAAGGAGGGTAATTTTACAATTTTTAGTGATGCAAGGAGTGTCCTTCAAGCTATGGAAGTTTTTAATTCTAATAACCCTCTAGTTTTAAAGATTTTAGAATGGCTTTTCCTTATTGGACAGAGAGGTATAACAGTTCAATTTTGTTGGGTTCCAGCACATGTAGGTGTGTCCGGGAATGAGAAGGCAGATTCACTGGCTAAGGAGGCTGCATCCGAGTTGCTGCCAAGAAGGTATCCCATTCCCTGTAATGATTTCTTACCTGACATCAAGAAATTGGTTTGCAATAAATGGCAACAGCAATGGGATAGTCAAGATGGCAATAAAATGAGGGAAGTAACAAATGACATATCTCCTTGGAGGTATAATATGATGCCCCGAAAATGGGAGACGTCTCTTTGTCGTCTCCGGATTGGTCACACTCGGTTGACACATGAGTTTCTGCTGAAGGGCCAACACCAACCGTATTGTGACAACTGTTTAGTACCTCTAACAGTAAGGCATTTGTTGACCGAATGCCCCAATTATAACATCTTGCGGAATAGATATTTGTTTGAGGCTCGAGGTGAGGGTGGCAGGTTCATCCTTGCCAAGATTCTTGGAAATGATGTGTCCTACCATGCAAGTGGCATTTTTAGATTTATTTCAGAAGCAGGTCTTCTGAAAAATATTTAACTTTTATGACATTCAATTTTTATGATTTCAATTGAATACTCTTTAATTTTTTATTTTATTTCATTTTTTACTTTTGTATACATAAATTAATTGTTACCGGCGTCAATGACCTTAGATGTCAGGATGCCTGAAAACTTTAAATCATTCATTCATTCTTGATTTTGATTGGAGGACATTAGATGATTGGCATACTAGTGACCATGCACCAATCATTATAAACACCAACAAGGGTCCGCCTTTACAAAGATTGCCACGATGGAATCTTGACAAGGTAGACTGGGTTAAATTTTCTGAGCTAAGGGAAAGCAGAACAGTTTGAAAGTATTGATGATGCCATAGACCTACTGGATGGAACTCTCCATACAGCAGTAATCAATTCGATTCCCAAAACCACAGGACTATTCAAAAGACGACCAGTCCCGTGGTGGTCTTCAGAATTAACAGCCATGCACAGAGCCACCAGAAAATCTCTGACTAGATTGCGTAGATACCATACTGATGAAAATTTGATATCATACAAAAAGTGTAAAGCACAGTTCCGTCGTGCCTTGAAAGAAGCTAGACGCCAATCTTGGGTGGCTTTTGTTTCCTCCATTAATAGTAGAACACCACCATCTTCTGTATGGAGGAAAATAAAAGAGATTGCAGGCAAATTTACCCCTAAACCACCACCAGTGTTGAAAGTGAATGGTCAGTATGTGACTGAAGGAAATGAAGTTAGCAATGCCCTGGCTGACCATTTTTCAAATGCATCGTGCAAGAGTGTAGCAGCTCCTGGTCATCAGTACAGGAGCACTGAAGAAAAGAAAATTTTAAATTTTGCATCAGGAAGGGAAGAATCATATAATTCTCCTTTTACTGAAAGAGAACTTGATTCCGCACTCGCTACTTGCAACGATACAGCACCTGGACCCAATGGAATTCCATATGCAATGGTTAAACATGTACATTTTAATACAAAATTATTTATTTTGAGTATTATTAATAGAATATGGCATGATCATTGTTACCCAATTGTTTGGGAACTAGCCATTATTTTAGCCTTTTTAAAACCCGGTAAGGACAAGTTTTCAGCAGCAAGCTATCGACCTATTGCATTGACTTCTTGTTTATGTAAAATCATGGAGAAGATGGTCAATGCAACACTGATATGGTACCTTGAAAAGAAAGGTATTTTATCACCGATTCAATGTGGATTCAGAAAAATGCACTCAACAACTGATGTGTTAATAATACTTGAGTCCTCTATTTGTGAAGCCTTTGCTTCCAAACAGCACCATGTGACAGTTTTTTTTTTTTTACCTTGAAAGGGCATATGTTACTACATGGAGATATGGTATACTTAAAACATTTCATGAACTAGGATTAAAAGGAGAACTGCCACTATTTATTCAGTCATTTCTTTCACATAGAGTTTTTCAAGTGAGAGTAGGGGAAACTCTATCGGAGAGTAAGTGCCAGGAAGGAGGAGTTCCTCAGGGGAGTGTGCTGAGTGTAACCCTGTTTGCACTAGCAATTAATGGGATATCCTCAGTCATTCCCCATGATGTTCTCTCAACATCATTTGAGGATGATCTCTCAATATCATTTGCTGGAACTAGAATGGCAATGGTTGAGAGAAAAATACAACTCTCTATTGACAATATTTTCCTGTGGGCCGATATGAATGGATTTAAGTTCTTGACAAGTAAAACTACCATTGTCCATTTTTTCGTATCCGGGGGGTACATCCAGACCCGGATATATACATTAAAGGTCAACGGATACCATGTGCAAGTGAAGCTAAATTTTTAGGTTTGATATTTGATTGTAGGCTTACATGGGTTTCTCACTTAAAAGCTTTAAATGCTAAATGTCTTGAGGCTCTGAATATCTTAAAAGTACAGTGATGCCTCAGGATACGAAAGTAATCCGTTCTGGATATGGTTTCGTATCCTGATTTTTTCGTATCCTGAGTCGCATTTTACATGTAAATAGCCTAATCCGGTCTAAGCCTTACAAAAAGTCACCTTTTCTTTCATAAACACGCTAAACTGTAGTAATAAACATGCAATGCAGCCATTTCTATCATTCAATAATTAACCCAACCGTTAAAAACAACCTAATCCATTCCAGAAACCACCATGAGATTATTCAATAATGTAGTTATAGCCTAGTTATCCCCTCCAAGCCCTAAGAAAACGGTCCATTTTCTTTACTACTGTATAAAAGTTATGGTACTGTATGTAAAGCATTTGGATCAGTGAAGGTGTATTGTTACCTGTACACCTAAATTAAGGGTTGATACCCTGAAAAAAAAGGTACTGTACTCTCGGCGACGAGTTGGGATCTTGTAAGCTTTTCGTATCCTGAAAATTTTTTCGTATACTGGGGCATAAAAATCTTTGTATCGCTTTTTGTATCCTGAATTTTTCGTAAGCAGAAACTTTCGTATCCAGAGGTATCACTGTATTGTCCCATACATCAGGGGGGGGGGGGGGCATACTGCAATAGTATTTTAAAATTATACAAGGCCTTGATATTTTCCAAAATTAGTTATGGATGTGAAATATACTCCTCAGCCACCCCAAGTCGGTTAAAAATATTAGACTCTATACATAATGCTGGTATTAGATTGTCTACAGGAGCATTTAGAACCTCACCTATCCCAAGTCTCCTTGTTGATGCTGGAGAGTTACCTCTAGACCTTTACCGAATGTCTTCCATTATTCGGTATTGGTTTAGATTGCTAAGATTCCCTAACTCTTTAGCCTTTCAGACTGAAAGCCTTTGAGTTGCACCTAAATTCTCCTCAACCTTATGGCTTTCGGGTGAAACGATTATTAAACAGTCTGGATATAATTAGAAGTGAGGTACTTCCATTCAAGGTATCATCAACGTCTCTGTGGAAATTACCAGAGATATCTTTTTGTAAATACTTTATTGGAGTTAAGAAGAATATGACTGACCTAGAAGCCAGGTCTCTTTTTATGGAACATGTTGAAGAACATAGAGGATCAACCCCTATATATACTGATGGCTCCAAATCTGATGCTGGCTTCGGATTTGGAGTACAGTACATAGTAATGGTTTTAATTGTAAAGGTGCACTTCCTCTAACATCTTCCATATTTACTGCCAAACTGTATGGCATATTAACCGCTATTGAGAAAATAGCGTTGGAGAAGGAGGGTAATCTTACCATTTTTAGTGATGCAAGGAGTGTCCTTCAAGCTTTAGAAGTTTTTCATTCTAGCAACCCTCTAGTTTTAAAGATTTCAGAATGGCTTTTTAATATTGGACGGAGAGGTATAACCGTTGGATTTTGTTGGGTTCCAGCACATGTAGGTGTGTGTGGGAATGAGAAGGAGGATTCACTGGCAAAGAATGCTGCATCCGAGTTGCTGCCAGGAAGATATCCCATTCCGTATAACGATTTCCTACCTATCATCAAGAAATAGCTTTGTAATAAATGGCAACAGCACTGGGATAGTGTAGATGGCAATAAATTGAGAGAGGTAACAAATGTCATATCTCCTTGGAGGTAAAACATGATGCCCGAAAATCGGAGACTTCTCTTTGTCGTCTCCGTATTGGTCACACTCGGTTGACACACGAGATTCTGCTTAAGGGCCAACACCAACTGTATTGTGAAGACTGTTTAGTACCTCTAACAGTGAGGCATTTGTTGACCGAATGCCCCAATTATAATAACTTAAGGAATAGATATTTATTTGAGGCTCGAGGTGATGGTGGCAGGTTCATCCTTGCCAAGATTCTTGGACATGATGTGTCCTTCTATGCAAGTGGCATTTTTAGATTTATTTCAGGAGCAGGTCTTCTGAAAACTATCTAACTTTTATAATGACATTCAACTTTTATGTTTTTAATTGAATATTCTTTAATTATTTTGTATATATAAACTAAATGATATCGGCGTCAATGACCTTAGATGTCAGGATGCCTGAAAACCTTAAATCAATCATTTGCATCAGTGACAGACCCAGTGCTAAGAGCACAGCTAAAAGATGCATCAGGAGTCTGGAGAAGATACTCATCAAACGCTCGAAGAGATCTAAGACGACCCATACCGACTCGACTACGATCACTTCTCAAGCCATGGTCGAAGGCCAAGAACCTAAAGAGGACCGTACTATTGCAACCACCTCTACCTTCAGTCATCATCCATACGGATGCATCAAAGGAAGGGTGGGTAGGTCACTCCCATCAACGGAAAGTCCAAGGGACTTGGTCGTCTGTATTCAAGACCTTCCATATCAACATTTTGGAGGCCATGGCAGTTTTTCTGACGCTGAAGAAACTGTCCCCTCGCAAATCAGTCCATATAAGACTGATCCTGGACAGCGAGGTGATAGTGAGATGTTTGAATCGTCAAGGCTGAAGATCACCCCAAATCAACCAGGTGATGTTGGCCATCTTCTGCCTGGCGGAAAAGAAGAGATGGCATTTATCAGCAGTTCATCTTCAAGGGTTCCGCAATGTGACAGCGGACGCTCTATTCAGAATTGTCCCTAGACGCAAGCTCAGTCTCCCTCATCTTACGTCAAGTCCCAGAACTGCAGATCGACCTCTTCGCGATGAGTGACAACAAGAACTACTTCGTTATGTGGCCCCATACAAGAACCCTCTAGCGGTAGCGACGGACGCCATGTCCCTCGACTGGAACAGATGGAACCGTATTTACCTGTTCCCTCCAACCAATCTCTTAATGAAGGTCCTCAACAAGCTGAGATCCTTTCGGGGAACGGCAGCTCTAGTGGCTCCCAAGTGGCCAAAGAGCAACTGGTTCCCTCTAGTATTGGAACTGAAGCTGAGGCTGGTCCCTCTGCCGGACCCAGTACTGTCTCAACAAATACAGAAGTCGACTGTCTTCGCTTCATCACAGAGAACCCAAAACCTTCATCTCATGATTTTCTCTCAGCAGTAAAGTAAAGATTTGGGATCCCGAGAGACAGTATAGACTTCCTATAAAAATATAAGTTCAAGTCAACGAGAAGACAATATGAGTCATCTTGTGGGTTGCTTTCGTCAAAGCAAAAGGACCAAAAGAAATCTCAACGGACTTCTGTTTCTCCTTCTGTATCCACCTTCATAAACAAGGTTTGACAGCCAATACTATAACCACGTGTAAATCAGCTTTGACCAGACCTCTGCTATATGCTTTCCAAGTAGACTTGTTAAACGAAATCTTTAACAAGATCCTAAGACTTGTGCTAGACTCAGGCCTGCAGCTCCTCCGAAGCCTATTGCATGGTCCTTGGACAAGGTCCTACACTATGCTTCAACAGTGAACAATGAGGATTGCTCTCTGAAAGACTTGACCCAAAAAGTTATTTTCTTGTTTGATCTAGCCTTGTTTGGCCAGAGTTAGTGAAATAGTGACCCTATCCAGAGATGAGGGCCATATTCAGGTCACAGAAGTGGGAGAACTGAATCTCTTTCCTGATCTAACATTTCTCGCTAAGAACGAGCTACCCACCAAAAGATGGGGTCCGTAGAGAATCTGTCCTCTGAAGGAAGATGTCTCGCTGTGCCCAGTGGAGGCGTCTAAAGGTCTATCTTCGAAGAACTTGAGACTTCAGGGGAGGACAGCTCTTTAAAGGAGAAACCTCAGGATCAAACCTATCCCTAAAACAACTAAGGCCGAAAATCACCTATTTTATTCGCAGAGCGGATCCTGACAGTACACCAGCAGGTTATCATCCAAGAAAAATCGCTTCTTCACTGAACTTCTTTCAGTATATGGATTTTGAGCGTCTTCGCTCATACACTGGATGGAAGTCATCCAGAGTGTTCTACAAGCATTATGCGAAGCAAGTGCAAGAACTCAAGCGTTTCGTGGTTGCAGCAGGTAGTGTACTAAAACCTGTCGTCTAGTGCTGCAATGGACAGTGAATTGATTGGGACTATCAATGAAAGGTTGAAGGTGTTGACACCTCTCAGTGCAATACTTTGAAATAAGTGTCACCAAGGTGACTCTAAGGACTGTTCTAATTAATTGAGGTAAAGAAACATAGAGATAACACTTGTGCCGTGTGTTCTTACACAGTGTGAAGAGACAATCAATATCAGAGAAATATATATTAGAAAATTTTTAAAAATTTCAGATTTATAGTGGCTTTAATATATTTTCCCTTTCAGGTGAAACAGACATTTTCTGTACTTCAATTGTTGGACATTTTTCTTATTGCATTTATTAACATTGTTATATATTTTAATTCTGCTGGTTATTTATTACCAATAGATATTAACGTGTATTTGCATCTTATTTCACCCCAAAATTGATTCTCAATAAAAATGTATCAGAGTTTTATTTTCCTTTAACAAACTGCATATATTTCTACGAAAAATATGTATAGCTAATACCTTTGCTCTTTTACGGGTACAAACTTTATCTGGTAGTGCTTGTTTCAATTAGTCATACATACAGCGAGACCTGTATGTAGTTGATGCTATGTTTGCTCATATGTTATATGCAAACCTTGAGACTCCTTTCCTACGTCTAGTATGACTTCCCTGCAGGGGGCAGGAAGCACTAACATGGTTTATGATTAGTAGTAATGACGTATAACGGTAACGTCATATGTCTCTATGGTCGGGATGACCAAGGAATAACTGTCCCGAGGTTAAGGCACTTTTAAAAATCCACAGATACAGTACTTTCTAAATAATTCTCTGGTAAGCTTCCATCAGGACGACATGGCTTGAGCCCAAAAAACGGATTTTGAGCGAACCGAAAAATCTATTTTTGGGTGAGATAGCCATGTCGTCCTGAGGACCCGCGCTCCTTTTCTATAGCAAAGGCCTTGGGAGGATCCCTCCCAAAACTACTATATCTGTAGCACCATGCTCAACGCTACAAGGAATAGCGCCTGGGGTTGACGTACAGCGCCATCTAAATACTCGTAGTAGTACGGGAGGAAGGGTAACCTTGATATCTGCTCCCCTTCTATTTTTGCCACTTTCCCCCTCGAAGCGAAAACACTTCGGGGTGAAGATTGCTAAGTGTCGTATCAAGATATACGTCCCCTGATTTATGCGATATCATTAGGAGAAATTTTAAGGATATTCGTGCCAGGAGTTAGAATTCTGGAGAGCTAAAGGTAAATTCTCTGGGAATATCACTGTAGTCAAATATCCCTTAGGAAGCTACTTATAGGAACCTTCCATCAGATCGACATGGCTATCTCACCCAAAAATAGATTTTTCGCTTCGCTCAAAATCCGTTCTTTTACTTACGTTTTAATGTATACCAGAGAGCTAGTCCCCAAATTGTATCATAGTTTGGATGAAAAAATAAAGTAAGGGCTTTTGTAGTATAATGATCATCAAAATTATTGTTGTAATATATTTGTTGTATTCCTTTACAGAACTCGAATGGCTAGGTGGTGTTGATGGTAGTGAACATCTTCTAGCAGCTCTACACCCCCCGTATTGTATCATCATTTGGGACACTCGTCACAACACAAAGCTATGGAAAAAGTCATTTACAGAAGTACTGACAACATTCCATTTTGACCCTTTTCATAATAATAAGATGGCATGTAAGTATAGTTCAGTATAACTTTACTTTGTTCTGTCACTAAATACAAACTCTTTCGCTCTTTATTAGGGATTATACTTTCGGCAAAGCTAGAAGACTAGCCATGAGACTTTTAGCGAGGTATAACTCCACCACTGATAGTTAAAGGCTGGTAGGGGGTAGTACTGGCTACATACCCTCTTACACACATCTGTGTTGTCTTATTACCTTTGCTTTTACCTTGGGGGGAAGGTGGACATTCGTCTTTTTCCACCACCCAACTTTTTTTAACTGGTCTTTGACTAATTCATTCTTTTAGTTTTTGTTTATTTTTCACAGGTGTTTGTTGCTGCTTTAGGAGACATCGTATTGCTGGGTTTTTCCTCGAGGATGTAGAAAAGGGATTTTGACAAAGGAAAAATCTATTTCTGGGGAGATACCTGTGATGCCCGGTGAAAAGGGTCCTTTCTTACACTTTTCTGATATAAATACTTCCAAATATACCAGAGAAAGTTAAAGTATGGAATGCAGAGGTTACTACCCTCGCACGAGCACCCAGTGGGCGTCTTGTATAAAGCAGGGGCATGTGAAAACCACTATTCACAGGCTGTCTTCCATTTAGATAATTCCTTCATCAAAGGGAAGGGCCATAACAGAGGCCCTAGCTACCTTACCTGAGCCACTCTACCGACGCCCGACGCTAGCGGCATCTGTACTACATCCTTCTGCAAGAACTATGGCTTTTAAAGGAAAGGGTGGGGCAACGTAAGGGAAGGGTTTCACCGGGCGTCACAGGTATCTCCCCAGAAATAGATTTTTCCTTTGTCAAAATCCCTTTTCTGGGTCGACCTGTGACGCCCGGTGAAAATGTACCAGAGAATGCCTTCCAAGCCCAATAAACACTGTCAAATAATAAGGATAAAGTCAAACACCATGTACCAAAAACAAAATACTATATTAAGGTAGGCAAACTGTAAAATATAACACATTAGCCAAACAGGAATCCCAAATATGGAGTAACAATAAGATGAAATGCAGGGAATCATCCCGAGAGTCAAAACACAACACGAACTCAATCCTTACATGGCTAAAGAATGGTAACATGAAATAACATAAGGTAAGGTTAAACATACTAACAGGTAATAACCAGGGTAATGAAGTAATGGTAACATAATTCTAGGGCTAAACGAACCACCCAGGAGAGCGGCGACGTGGCGAGAGTGGCAGGTAGTAGGGAGAAGGAGAGAGATGGATGAAAAGGAAGAGCAAAGAGATTATTGGGGGCGAGATAAGACTCCCAGCTGCAACCGTGGGGAATTTAAGGGCCTGTAGGTTCTTCAAATAGTGGCGTTTGAAAACCATAGGAGATTTCCAACCCGTATACTTCTTAAGGTCATCAAAATCCATGTTCTGAAAGTAATTGATGGAGGTTGCTACCGACCGGATATCATGAGCATGGGGAAATGATTCCGGGTTAGCTTCCTTAATAAAGTAAAGGATTTTTTGCCTGATGCCTTGAATGGAAATAGTGCCTCCTTGTTCTCTGAGAAACAAGGGGCCAGATGAGCAGGTGGCAGTTCTAGCTAAAAATGCCTTGAGTGTAGTGACTGGACACAGAGAAGTATTTGAGAAGGGGACCACCTATTTTGCAGGTCCTCGTTTTTAGCTAGGAAAGCTCTGTCTGGAGAAAGTAGAACTTCGCCTGACGGGAGGAAATCCATATTTTCAGGATTATGTGAGAGAGCTGCTAATTCTGAGATTCTAGCACCTGAGGCCAAAGCCGTTAGGAATAAGAAGAGTGATGTAGGAGCAGGATTTGTTATCCGTGTCTGAAGCTAGCTTTAGTACGTCGTTCAGAGACCAAGAGACCTTTTGTGGGCGCACCGAAGGTCAGAGCCTAGCGCATGCCTTCGGAATAGATGAAAAATAGGAATCTGCCAGGTCAGTATTGAAACCCACGAGGAAGATCTTCTTCAGAGCCGACTTAATCGTGGTTATAGTGCTAGCTGCTAGGCCCCTGTCAAATAGGGACTTGAAGAATGAGATGGCCAAATTAGAGGTCATGCGAGAATGTTCTGAATTCTTTAGGAAACCTGCTAATTTCTTCACGGCCGAATCGTATTGTCTAATTGTAGAGTCCCTTTTGTCTAATTCTATGAAGAGGACATTTCCGGGTCAATGTTTGCGTCTCTGCGGGCTGCAAACTTCATGAAATCTACAAAGTTAAGGTTTCGGCTATCCTTGAGGAATTTGACACAGTCTGAGTTTGGACTAATTGGGTCAGCTTGGGGAATGGGATCCGGAAGGGGCGGAGTTTCAACTCGAGGAGGAGAGGAAACCAACTGCTCTTTGGCCAGTGCGGTGCTATTAGAGCTACTGCCCCTTGGAAGGAGCGTAGTTTGTGTAAGACTTTCATCAGAAGATTCACCGGAGGGAATAGGTAAATCTTCTTCTAATGGTTCCAATCCAGGGTTAGAGCGTCCATAGCATATGCCTGAGGGTCCAGGTTTGGGGTCACATAACAAGGAAGTTTGTGGTTCAGTTGTGTCGCGAATAGATCCACCTGGAGACCGGGAACCAGCCTGGAAATCCACCGGAAAGAATTCATGTCCAGAGACCATTCTGACTCCAGTGGTTTCGTCCTGGATAGCGAGTCCGCTATCACGTTCTGGACTCCTGCCAGGTGAGTCGCTGACAGGAGCCAGTTCTTTTCTACTGCTAAGGCGAAAATCGTGACCAGGACTTGGTTGAGGTTGGGAGATTTTGATCTGCTTCTGTTTATGCAGTGCACCACTGCTGTGCTGTCTGAGACTATCGTGATATGAGTGGACCGTGGAGGGGATAGCCGCTTCAGGGTCAAGAATACTGCCATGGCTTCTAGTACATTGATGTGTAAGTGTCTCATGGCGGGGGACCAGGAGACGCGTCTGTATGAATCGTCACTTGTGGAGGAGGGAATTGCAGAGGAACCGATTTGGAAAGGTTCTCTGGTTTGGACCATGGCCGGAGTCTCTCTTTCAGGACTGAGGGGATCGACGAAATCTTGTCTCGTAAATGTATTGTAGCTCTCTTTCTCCAAACTCGGTTGATGTCTTTGAGTTTGGCTTTCAATAAGAGGTCTGTCACTGACGCAAATTGAAGTAAGCCGAGGATTCTTTCTAAGGCTCTTCTGGACACCTGTTTGTGTTTGAGAAAGTTCTTTGTCTTGGATGCTATCTCCCTGACCTTCTTGGAAGAAAGAGAGAGCTTGTGACTTGTGAGGTCCCATTGGATCCCCAACCATTCGAATTGGCTTGCCGGTTGCAGGCGAGACTTTTGTAAGTTGACCTTGAAACCCAGCTTGCTGAGGAATTGAATCACTTTGGCTGTAGCTTTGTTGCATTCCGGGATCAACTGTGCCCAGATTAGCCAATCGTCCAGATAGGTAACTACTTTGATCCCTTGGTTCCTGAGTTGTTCGAGCACTGTCTCCCCCAGTTTTGTAAATATCCTGGGGGCTATGTTGAGGCCGAAGGGCATGACCTTGAATGCGAAGGCCTTCTTGCCTAGGCGGAATCCGAGGTAAGGGGAGAAGTTTCGTGCTACTGGGAGGTGATAATAGGCGTCTGTAAGATCGATAGAGGTGGTGACGGCCCCACGGGGAAGTAAGGTCCGCACCTGCGAGACAGTCAGCATACGGAACTTGTCGCAAAGAATGTAAGAATTCAGTTTTGACAAGTCCAGGACTACTCTCAGCGCCGACGAATTCTTCTTGGGGACTGTGAACAGGCGCCCTTGAAATTCCAGTGACCGTACTCTCTTTATGGCCTTCTTCTTGAATAATTCTTTGGTGTATTCCTCCAGGATTGGAGTCGGTTTCTGGAAGAAGGTCACTGGTGGAGGTGGAGATCCTTGTGACCATTTCCAACCTAGGCCTTTTGATACTATGCTGTGAGCCCAAGGACTGAAGATCCATTGGTCCCGGAAGTGGTATAGTCTCCCTCCTACCCGATTCCCTTCATTGAGAGGGGGTGAATTTAGATCCCTGTCCTCCACGAGGACCCCTGGCTCTTGGCCCTCTGCGGTGGCGAAACTGACCTCTACCCCTGTTGCCGCCTCTAAGAGTATCCTCGAAAGGTACTAGATTATTTGTAAGCTGGATTGAAGGCCAGGGAGGGCATCCAAGGAGCCATGGGGGTAGGATGGGTACCTTGGGGAGCAGGAAGGTAGACCACCTGCGGTGGAGGAGGTGTATGCGGAGAAGCCATCTTAGAGGTAGAAGGAGTTGACGAGTGAGGGCCTTGATGGAACTGACCACGGCTGGTCTTGTATGGGGGTGAAGCGTTGTTTCTTTTTGAAAAAAGACTGCTTCCCTGAATCTACCCTCCTTTTGGTCGAAAGACCCCATCTCACTTGTAAGCTCTGATTAGCCCTTGCAGCATCCTGTAAGACTTTGTCTACTTCCTCCTGTGGAAACAGGATCTTGCCCCAACAGGAGGAGGCTATGAGCCTATTTGGCTCATGCCTAATGGACGCTTCCACCAGAACATACTTCCTGCAGTTTATCCGGGATGTCCAGAAATCGTGCAGGTCGAACTGGAACGTTTGGAGGTTGTTCTTAGCAAACACCCGGAATAGAGACTCATCCGGGTATAGGGAGGCTAACATCTCTGCCGAGATCATGGAGTGAAGCGATCTAGCTAGTCTGTTTCTAGCGTCGAACTCTGACTTGAGAAGGTGATCCGGTAACTTGGGGAGCTTCTCAGAGAAGAGAGATGAGGCGCAGTCTGGGTCGAACTTTCCCACCGAAAAGGTAACAGAGGCATCCTTCCAAAGGGCAGAGGAGCCCGGAAGAAGCATCGAGGTGGGGTCCGTCTCCTTGAGGACAGGCACAGGGGAGCCCTCCTTGGCCGATTGGATGGTCAACTCGGCCACTTTATCCGTAAGAGGAGACGGAACGGATTGAGGCGTGGTAAAAATTGTATACGAACCTTTATGGGGGGTCAGTTTGGAGTTGACGCAACCCCAGTCGGCAAGAGTCTTAGCCCAGACAGCTTGGGCTTGCTCCTTAGGGAAGATGACATTCTCTTTAGGGACTTTATCCATCCTAACAAGAGCATGTTCCTTCAGCCGGACGAAGCCATTGAAGGGGAACTGAAGCCCCGGAGGGTAAAATTCAAGATCATCTAGAGGGCGGGTCCCTAATCCCTCTAGGGTTAATGCACCATCTATGTAGGGTGCATGGTGAGCAAACCTCCATGGGTTGTTCTTCTCGAAAGGAGGCAACTTAGAAGAGTCTGGGGCTACTGGAGGTGCCACCTGATTCCCTGCACGGAGTAGATTGGCCACCATAGCCTTCAGCTCCGTTATTGCCCCAGATTGTTGTTGCATCTGAGTCTTCACTATCTCTTTTATCATCTCTGTCAATGGGGGTTCCGAGGAACTGAGTGCTGACGAAGCCTTGGCCTTAGCAGACTTTCCTTTTTTGGAAGGTTGAGGTCTGGATCTCATAGGGATGTCGGGAGTAGTGGAGGGTCCTGGGACCAGAGATACAGAGACTGGCGAAGCTGAAGTACGAGACACAGGTTTCTAATTGCGTAGGGGCTTCACCTTGGGTCGTACAGAGAGAGAGAGGGATCCAAAGTAGAAGCCTGAGGCTTATCAAAGCCGAGGAAAGAAGAGGCAGGAGAAATAGAGGACGAGAGAAAAGGGTCTGCCAACTCCGCACCACTTACCTGCTCGTCCATGGGCTCAACGTTAATTCAGGTCGGCGACGTCTCCTGAGAGTTGATTCTCGTCCTAAGGGATAGTCGCCCTGATGGATTCGATTATAGGCTCAGCTAAGATTGAGGGAACCGCAGCTGAGGAGGAGCCCGGAAAGAGACGTGAGGCCATGGACTCATAAGCGATAAAAAGTACCAAGACAAATATATATGGTTCAAAATATAACAATATAAATGGCACAAGGCCAAAAGAATTTAAAAGATAATGAAACTAAGATGACGAGTACCAAACCGGCATAACAAGTTAAACGTAAAAGCGTAAACAATAACAATGGCTGCCAACGCCGTGGAAAGCAAAAGCCATACGCACTAAAAACACTAAAATGAATTAAGATAACACTAGCCCGGTACTAAAAGGTCTGTCAAAACAATCTATGGTACTTAACATTGGTGCAGGAGCAAGGAGAGCCTCGGTCATGATGAAACTTCACGAAAACAGAGAAAAAACCAAGCGGCTCAAAAGAACAAAACGACGCTTACGAAGTCCAACAGAATGATGTAGTACAGATGTCGCTAGCGTCAGGCGTCGGTAGAGTGGGTCAGGTAAGGTAGCTAGGGCCTCTGTTATGACCCTTCCCTTTGATGAAGGAATTATCTAAATGGAAGACAGCCTGTGAATAGTGGTTTTCACACGCCCCTGCTTTATACACGACGCCCACTGGGTGCTCGCGCGAGGGTAGTAACCTCTGCATTCCATACTTTAACTTTCTCTGGTATGTTTGGAAGTATTTATATCAGAAAAGTGTAAGGAAGGACCCTTTTCACCGGGCGTCACAGGTCGACCCAGAAATCTTTTCTTACGATCTCTTCCCTGTGATGCTGGACAACCTTTAGGCTGGAGGACTCCCCCGCTTCCCCTAGCACAGTGGTTCTGCCCTCCACAGCGGAGTCGTTCTCCGTGTGGATGCACTTAACCTTCTTGAAGAGATCGCTTGCACCCTGCAAGTTTGACAGCGAGAAAGCCACTTACGGCTAACCCAGAGCTTGACTTGGGTCTTGCTCTTCTGTGCTGACGACGACACACTCCCCCGTTCTATGATTGCAGCTAGCAGAGGGAGTACAAATTCTGAAGATTGCCCGTCAGCTTGCTACCTGGTTTCTGGAATTCCAGCGTCTGATGATTCCTCCACTCATGATTGCTCTTTTGTTCGCTACCGAACTTCAGGACCAACGACTAGACAGGACAAACCAGCTTGTGACCGACCAGGTTCTTGCTCAGTACCAGGGCCCAGCTTGCGACCGAGTTACCAACATGCCATTGAAGGCCAGCTCGTCACAACCCTCGAATAGCGACCACTATTCAGTGTCATAGCGCTGCCCAGCTTACGACTTTCCCTTCCTAGGTAAAGTTGCCCTCCTTTGACGAACAGCTATCCTCCCGCTTTCAGGTACAGTAGAATCGCCGAGAGCCAGCGACGAGTCTGAGGCCTTGACTCTTGCGGCGGTCATTACCGAAACTATACGACGGAGAACTTCAGTTGTGAGGCTCGCAAAGTTCTTCCGACTATGATCCTCACTGCAAGCAGGTGCATTGCTATTCCTAGTTAGACTTTTCTTCCTTTCTTTTCTATTTGAGCACGATCGCTTTATTGAGTCTCCTAGCAAGTCCTCTCATTTAGACGATACACGCTAGATTCTGTGTCCAGAGAAAGAGCTAGCACTACCTCATCATTGCTATAGCTTCGTGACAGTGGTAGTGCACAGGTGAGAACTACTTCGATTTGTGCTTTACGTCTGCAGCACAAAGAATTTCAATCTAAGGTTTCTATAGGTAGCGCTTACCATGACACGAAGTTGAGAGAGATTAGCGCACGTTTTTTTTTTTTAACCTAACCCAGCACTCGCCAACGCAAGGAGGGGTAGAGCACACTTGTCAGCCTTGTTGCTTAATGCCTCACTCGCCACTTGGAACTTTTTGTTATCACACAAGTACAATGGGAACAGATTCCCAATGCATTTAATTTTATTAGAACTTCTTTATATGAGCTCCAGCTCTTGACTACAAGATGTTATGCAGATGTTTAAAGGGCCCGTGCATGTGGAGGCGCAAGCTTCTTCATCGGCTCACCAGTTCGTGCAAGCACTTACGAACGTTTGTCACTCACGAACATTCCTACTACTACTACTACTACTACTACTACTACTCGTTCAACAGTAATTTAAAGATACAACCTACTTTTTTGACAGCTCTAATATTACTCTCGTGTATGTACATATTCCGGTATTTCTCAAGATATCCAAGAAAAGGAAGGGTGTAACTCCTTCAAGATCTGCTTAGAAGCAAAGAGAATCAATTACCAAGGAAATTGAATTTGTAATGATAAACAAGAAGTTGAAATGAAAATTCATTTGATTGCATGTGCTATGAGTTAGGTTATTTTACAATTTCTATGGTATTAAAGGATAAGGAATGTTTAAAGGAAATGGCAAAACCAAAATAAAAACAATCGGTAATTGTTTTTGTTGAAGTATACCTTAAATTAATGATAGAAAAAGTACATATATGATTAAATGAGGCTCAGTTAATATCGGGAAACCAGAATAATTTAAAAGTTTTTTCACCACACGTTATGATGTCAGCTAAAACGAGATCAGCTTACGAAATCGAGTGTTGTATTTTAAGCCCAGCCTACTTTCGAAGATACAGTATATTGGAATTAAGTTTAGATTTATTCTTGTATGGCATTTAATTAAAACACTGTAAAGAAACAAAGATTTCAATTATGAGAGAGAGAGAGAGAGAGAGAGAGAGAGAGAGAGAGAGAGAGAGAGAGAGAGAGAGAGAGAGAGAGAGAGAGAGAGAGAGAGAGAGAGATGTCTCTAAGACTTTTTAGTTTTCTTTGGTTGAGTGATTTAATTTAAGCATTTAGAGAGTTCTTATAATCTTGTTTAACTTATTCTTGTATTCGTTTACCGTGTTACTGTTTACTCCTTCCACTGGAAGTCTATTCCAAGTATTTGCTATTTTGTATGTAAAGAAATTACCGCATTGAATGGTGTTATATCTTTTCAATTCCAGCTTATATCCATTACCTCTGGACTGATTTGTGCTAAGCGTGAATAGATTATTGTAATATACATTTGTTATTCATTTAAGAATTTTGAATGCCTCTATTAACGGTCCCCTTAGTTGTCGAGTTAGTAGATGAAATAAGTTCAAGCCTTCCATCCTCCGTCTATATCCAAATTGTCTTAGTGTTGGAACTAGTTTCGTGGCCCTAGATTGTACTATCTATTGTATATCCTTCTGAGTACTTAGAGCCCAGAATTGAACTCCATATTTTAGATTGGGTCTTACTGCTGATGTGTACAGCTGTAGTACAGTGTCTTTGTGTCTGTATTTGAATTGTCTCTTTATGTAGCCTATTAGTTTTTGTGCTTTCTTTTCAGCTTTTATGCTCTATTTGGTGAACTTCAAATCCTTGCTGATAATAATACTGAGATATTCCTCCTGGTCCACACTTTCTATTTCATTACCCAACAGTGACTAATCTAATTGTAGGCTACTATAATCTATGTGCATGACTTTACATTTCCCTCAGTTAAAAGGCATTTGCCATTTTCTGGACCATTCTTCTAGTTTCATTAGATCTTCTGAGTCCGTAGCATTTATTCCTAGTTTAATATCGTCGGCAAATTTGGCAATTCTGCTAGTTAACTCTAATTCTATGTCATTGATGTAGATCAGAAATAGCATAGGTCCAAGAACGGATCCTTGAGGTACTCCGCTTATAACAGCTGCCCACTCTGAAGCTTCTCCATTGATTACAACTCTCTGTTTCCTGTTTGTTAGCCAATCTTCGATTCATTCAGCTGGCTCGCCAAAAATGTCTAGTCCTCTAATTTTTACCTTTAATTTTTTTTTTATGAGGAACTTTGTCAAAAGCCTTTTCAAAATCTAGGTATATGTATGTATTTCCCTGCTTTTGTCATAAATGCTAAACATGTTGTGGAAATATTCGAAAAGATTTTTCACACATGATCTCTTTTGTCTAAAACCATGTTGGGTGTCTATCAGAAGATTGTTTTCTCTATATGTTCTACTATTGAATCTACTGTAATTGATTAAAAAATTTTGCAAGGCACTGAAGCCAGGTTCTTTTTTTTTTGGTCCCTTCTTATAGATTGGAGGAACATTGCCTAGTTTCCATCCTTGTGGTGCCTTTCTTTTGTTGGCTGTCTTTCGGAACATTTTGTAAAAGTGTGGGGGTTATCTCTTCTTCTAGTTCTATTATCTCTTTTGGATGAATATAATGTGGAACTGGTGCCTTATAGTTACTGAGTCATTATCCTTTTGACATCATCCATTGTGAAGGTGATTCTATTTAATGGTTGTGGCCCTTCATACTTGATAGCTGGTTACGGGGGGGTTGTTGATTCTTCACTAGTGTATGCAGTTGGGAAATATGCATTCATCAGTTTTGGTTTTTCCAAATAATTTGTTATAAGATTGCCCTCCGAGTCTGTTAATGGGCTAATGATGTTTTTGATTGGTTCTCTACTGTTTACATATACAAAAAATTCTTTTGGCCTTTCTTTACTAGCTGAAGCCACTCTTTTCTCTTCATTAGTCTTTGCCTTTCTAACTGGTTTATCTACTTTTTGGCTTAACTTCTTAGGCTCGGAAATTTCATGAATTGAAGGCTGTGGACCCACTGATTTATGTTTCCAGTCTCTACATCTTATTGCATTGGCTATTTCTCTGTAGAACCACTTAGTTTGTGGAGTTCCATTTGGTAAAATATTTGTATGCTGTATACATATAGCCCTTTTTTGTGCTCAAGCCATGTCGTCCTGATGAAAGTTTCCTATAGACAGCTTTCTAAGGGATATTTGGCTACAGTGATACTCCCAGATAATTGACCATAGGTCTCCAGAATTCTAACTTCTGGCGCGAGTATCCCTAAAATTTTTCTTAAGGATATCGCATAATATCAGGGGACGTATATCTTGATACGACACATGGCAATCTTCACCCCGAATAAAGTTTTCGCTCTGAGGGGGAAGAGTGGCGAAATTGAAGAGGCGCTGTTATCAAGGTTACCCTTCCTCCCCTACTATTACAGGGCCCAAAATGGCCGATCATTCCTTATTCAGTAGCGCTTTCGCATGGTGTATCTCCCTGCTTGCTCTAGTGTTCTAGGTCACTATTTAGAGGAATTTATCATGCATTCTCCAGCATCTTCTGCCTCTGGAAAGTTGAGTATTTAATGTTTCCTGTGTATAATTTTTAGCTCCCTTCTCACAGTGAAATTAGCATAATTTTAATTTGTTTATCGGAGCATAGTCAGTAACCGGAGGCACCATTTTGGACGCTGTTGTTTGTCATGCATGCTTTATTTAGCCAGCGGAACGACATTCCCGGTATTTAGCTTTATTGAATTACAGCTATTTAGGCAAAATTATACTAGTGAAGATAAGATCATGCACGTATTTTTCCTCCACCTTAAATGTATCGATCGTATACTTAAGAGTCTCGGTGATATAGCGTAGCCGAGATCTCGCCCTGTGCTAGGCTAACCTAGCCTACGTGCTTTAGTATACTTTCATACATAACGGATTTTGAAGCGAAGCAAAAAATCTATTTTTGTGGGAGATGGCCATGTCGTCCTGATGGAAGGTTCCTATTGGTAGCTTTCTACGGGATATTTGACTACAGTGATATTCCTAGAGAATTGACCTTTAGGTCTCCAGAATTCTAACTCCTGGTGCAAATATCCTTAAAATTTCTCTTAAGGATATTGCATAAAATCAGGGGACGTATATCTTGATACGATGCATAGCAATCTTCACCCCGAATAGCGTTTTCGTTTCGAGGGGGAAGAGTGGAGAAAACAGAAGGGGAGCCGTTATCAAGGTTACATGCGATGGCTAGGCTATCGTTAAAGGACAGAGAGGGGCAGGGAAAGGGTCTTGTGTGTTGTGTCGGGAGAAGGCGGCAGGATTGCCGGCCATTCCCAGTCACAAAAGAAACATCGTTTCAGTATTGGCCCCGTCCTGGGCAGCAGAAGAATATCGATTCTTCAGTCCAGGACCATGCCGAAACAAGAGTTTTCTTCTAGACCGCAAGGGAGAAGGTGGCGGCATCGTACTACCACTTTGGCTGTGGGCTAGGGAAGCTAGGCTTTCTATGTCTACAACTGTGTGCCGGCAGGGGAGTGACTACTCCGCCGGCAGGGGAGTGACTACTCCGCCGGCAGGGGAGTGACTACTCCCCCGGCAGCCGAGTTGTCGGCATAAAGACTGAATACTCTGAGTTACTGTCGTAAAACCAAGCCGTGATACTCGCTGGCAAGGGGGAAGACAGAAAAACACTAGCCTAGTCAAGCCGGAGTATACTACTCTATGGCAAGACCAAGATAGGGTTTTCGCCTAATGGCGCCACTCAGAGGGAAGGAAGGGTTTACCCTTAAATCTCCGAAAGAGACGAGTATCAAATTATATAATTAATTCTAGGAAATATACTATCTCCTGTTGAATTGATAAAACGATACACGAGGGTAAACGGGATATTTTGGGCTCAAGCCATGTCGTCCTGATGGAAGGTTCCTATTGATAGCTTTCTAAGGGATGTTTGGCTACAGTGATATTCCCAGAGAATTGACCTTTAGGTCTCCAGAATTCTAACTCCTGGCGCGAATATCCTTAAAGTTTCTCTTAAGGATATCGCATAAAATCAGGGGACGTATATCTTAATACGACACATGGCAATCTTCACCCTGAATAGCGTTTTTGTTTCGAGTGGGAAGAGTTTCGAAAGCAGAAGGGGAGCCGTTATCAAGGTTACCCTTCCTCCCGTACTATTATGAGGCTCCAAGATGGCGCTCATTCCTATTTCAGTAACGATTTCGCACGGTGGTTTTCCCTGTTACCTAACGTTTTTGATCGTTATTGAGAGGATTTAATATGCATTCTTCAGCTTCTTCTGCCTCTGGAAAGTTGAGTATTTATTCTTTACAGTGTATAATTTTTAGCTCCTGCTTCACAGTGAAATTAGTTTATTTTAATGTGTTTTGGAATTTGGCCGGTCACCGGAGGCGCCATGGGCGCTGTCTTTCGTTATGCATGTGTTATTTAGTTAGCAAAACGACATTCCCGGTTGTAATATCATTAATAAATTATGAAAGCTATTTAGGCACAATTATACTAGTAAAGATATATTTATGCATACAAATTTCCTCTTCCTTATGTCGATAGCATACGTTAGAGTTTCGGCGATTTAGGTAACCGAGATCTTGCCCCGCGCTGGACTACCTAGCCTATACGCTTTAGTATACTTTCATTCATTATTCCCGTTTACCCTCGTGTATCGTTTTATCAATTCAACAGGAGATAGTACATCTCCTAGAATTTATTATATAACTCGATACTCGTCTCCTGTGGAGATTTAAGGGTAATCCCTGCTTCCCTCTGAGTGCCGCCATAGGCGACAACCCTATCTTAGTCTTGCTATAGAGTAGTTCACTCAGGCTTGACTGGGCTAGTGTTTTCTGTCTTCCTCCCTTACCGTCGAGTATCTCGGCTTGGGTTTTTGACAGAACCTCAGAATATTCAGTCTTTCTGCCGGCGGCCGAGCAGCAGGGCGAGTAGTCACTCCCCTGCCGGCTTAGAACTATCGGTATAGGAGGCTAAGCCTCCCTAGGCCGCACTTGAAGTGATAGTATGATGCCGCCACCTTCTCCCCTGCGGTCTAGAAGTCTAGTCTTGTTTCAGCAGACCCTAGTCTGAAGAATAGATATTCCTCTGCCGCCTAGGATGGCGCCGATACTGAAACAAAGTTTCACCCTTGTGTGGAAGTGGTGGCAATTCTACCGCCGCCTTCTACACTTGATACAGGACCCTTTTCCCTGTCCCTCTCTGTCCTAGAGCGATGGCCTAGCTATCGCAATCCTGTGGCTGTCGTCCTACAATCTCACTGCTTGCTGGGTAGATTGTGGTGCTGGCCAGGCTGTATAGTCACTCAGTCTTTCCCTTAAGGGCGCAAGGCTCCGGGAAAGGTTGTGCCGGCTGTGACGGCTGCCGGTGGGAGACCCCTCTGCTGCTGAGTGTTCTACAGTCCTCCCTTGGACTGCCATCCACATTCCTCAAACCGGCAGGGACCGGCAACTGATCTTGTGACTGGATGGAAGCTTGAATGATGCATTCTCCCCTTCCATTTGAATCCTCATTCTGGAGGAAGGCAGTAAGGTTATGTACTTACGCCCTTATTGATTGTGAACATATATTTTAATAAGGCAGCTCTTCACTCCATGCTTTCTCTCTCTCTGTCAGCTAATGCCGCCAGGTACTAACCCAGCCGGCAGCATGTCGGCTGGACTGGTGCCGTCAGGTACTTACTCAGTTGACGGCATGCTGGCTTGACCAGTGCCGTCAGGTACTACCCAGCCGGCATGGCCGGACTGTCCCACCAGGTGCTAGCCTAGCTGGCAAGATGCCGGCTGAACTACAGTACATGATTATACAGTAACCAGTATATTTGCTGTACAGTGAACCCTCGCTACTTCGCGGTTCGACAATCGCGGATTCACCACTTCGCGGGGTTTTCCCATAACCCATATATATATACATATCGCGGATTTTCCGGAAAATTCGAAAATACCGCGAAATCTGAAGATAACCAAATACGATATTTTGTTACCTGTAATTCCATTAATACTGTAATTAGTAATATCTGCTCTTACTGATTGTTCATTGCATTACATATGATATATAATTCAGCACAGAAAGAAATAAAACACGAAAAGAGAATGTGATCATACGATAATTCAGTACGTAGTAAAATTAAATCGAACATGAAACGCAAATCAGATGCAGTCATACCATATTAGAATGGTGTGTACTGTAATGGATGTGCTTCTTTTCCATGAATCTTTTGTATGTATACGTACGTAGTACAGTACTGCATCCAATAATATTCTTTGTTGCAAAAATCACATTTCGAATAAGTACTGTAAGCGTACGAGAGAGAGAGAGAGAAAGAGAGAGAGAGAGAGAGAGAGAGAGAGGCGTAAAATAGCGTACGTACGTAAATTTTTATTATTATTGTTATTATTATTATTATTGTTGTTGTTGTTAATAAAATTATTGTTGTTATTATTATTAATCATTATTATTATTATTATTACTGTACAGTATTATTATCATTATTTATTATTATTACGGTATTGTACTTAATCTACGTACGTTCAGTATGCGCGGGGCATCTTCTATGAGTAACCAACGCACCATGTACTGTAAGACGGGTTGTGATTGGTTCAAGCGCTGATAGATGACGAATCAAAACTCAAGTTTTGTTATCTAGCCTTTGATTGGTGTTTTGCCCGCATCTTCTACCCGCAGCATCACAGTTCTCGCGGGGCTGCATCGTTCACTTTCTCTTTCCGCGTATTGCTGAGTAGACGTTCTTAACTTTGTGAAGTTTAATCTGTGCTGTGTGCGACTGTTTTAAGTTGAACTTTTTGTTGAACTTTCTGTTACAATGGCTCCCAAGCGTTCTGCTTCTAGTAAGGCTGGTAGTGAGCCTAAACGCCACCGAAGAATGATGACGATAGCTGAGAAGGTTACGCTTCTCGACATGTTAAAAGATGGTAGAAGTTACGCGGCCGCCGGCCGCCATTTTGGCATCAACGAATCCACCGTTCGCCACATCAAGAAGGACGAGGCGAACATTAGAAAGACTGCTGCAATCACCTTTAGCAGATCAGCGAAGCGAGTCGTTACAACGCGTAATAAAACGATCGTACGCATGGAAGGTGCTTTAGCTGTGTGGATTGCCGACTGTCGGAAGAAGAACATAGCGTTGGATACGAACACCATCCGAACAAAGGCTTTGAGCTTGTATGAGAATTTTGCGGCAAAGGAACCTCATGACGACGATGGCGACCATGCTGAAGAAGATGATGATGTAGATGATCCTCAACCAGGGACCTCCACTGATTCCCAGCGTCAGAAACAACGTTTTTCCGCCAGCAAAGGATGGTTCGCGAAGTTTCAGAAACGCTTCGCCCTGAAAAGCGTTTCCCTGCATGGGGAGTCTGCTTCCGCTGACACTGCCGCTGCTGAAACTTACGTGAACCAGACTTTCAAGAACATTATCGCTGAAGGTGGATACAAGCCGGAACAAGTGTTTAATATGGATGAAACCGGCTTGTTTTGGAAGAGAATGCCGTCGCGAACTTTCCTGTTCAAAGAGGAAGCCAAAGCCTCTGGCTTTAAGGCATTCAAGGATCGCGTTACCCTCGTGATGTGTGGCAATGCTGCTGGATTTTTGTTAAAGCCGGGGCTTATTTATAAGTCGAAAAAATCCTCGCGCTTTGAAAAACAAAAATAAGAATCTCCTTCCCGTGTACTGGATGCATAATCAAAAAGCATGGATTACGAAGATGCTGACCTCCAACTGGTTCCACCAGTGTTTCATCCCGCAAGTCCATGAATATCTCTTAGAGAAGGGCTTGCCATTCAAGATCCTTCTCCTTATGGATAACGCTGGTGGACACGCAACTGACCTGTCGCGTGAGGGCGTTCAGGTTGAGTTCCTGCCACCCAACACCACATCATTAATTCAACCAATGGACCAGGGGGTTATCAGGGCGTTCAAGGCCCTCTACACGAAGAATACCTTGGCGGACCTCGTTGCGTGTGTGGATGCTGCCCAAGATGACGAGGATGAAGACTTCAACTTGAAGGCGTACTGGCGGCAGTACACCATAGCCACGTGCCTGCAGAATATTCAAAAGGCACTTCAAGAGATGAAACCTGCAACCGTAAATGCGAGCTGGAAGAAGCTGTGGCCCGATATTGTTTACGACGACAAGGGATTTACTCCGTCGGAAATCCAACACTCTG
The DNA here is from genome assembly GCF_036898095.1 of Palaemon carinicauda. Lineage (NCBI taxonomy): Eukaryota > Metazoa > Arthropoda > Malacostraca > Decapoda > Palaemonidae > Palaemon > Palaemon carinicauda. Next base: position 113,449,161 of record NC_090731.1, on the reverse strand, counting down.
CAATACGGAAATCTGTGCAGTTGGCTGCCATAATTGGGGGTGATGGGTTTGGCGACATGACGACTGAAGACGTCGACGAGTTGTTGGACTGCCATTCCCAGCCCCTAACTGACGCAGACCTCGAAGACCTGACGAAATCGGCAAGTGAGGAAGAGAGTGAGGGTACCCAGGAAGAGACCCAAGAAAATGTAGAAGAAACGGGCTTAACATTAGAACGGCTCGCCAAGTTCTGCAACCATATGAAGGAGGCGAAAGAAATGTTGCAAGAGTGGGACGAGGATATGGTTCGCTCGATGCAATTCTGCAACAAGGTCGATGACATCACGACTCCCTACAGGATGCTCTTGGATCGAAAAAAGAAACAGCGGCAACAACTTCCGATCACAATGTTTTTTCAGCCTCGCAAAAAAGAGCCAGTTCCTCCTGCTAGTACGCCTTCGGAAGAAATTGAAGTTTCCCAGGAAGAAGTTGAAGAGGTGTCCCAGGAAAAGACACCTCCGTCTGAAGAGACGTAAAATACTATCATTGACTGCACAGTAGAACACATCATCAGCTTCATCATCATCATTTCTACTGTGCAGCAAATTCATCGCCATCGTCATTCAAGTTTTTCTTGAACTTCTTTCGTGGTGAGTACAGTAACAATCTTTATTTTTTACTATAACCTGTTTTATAGTTTAGTAATGTACGTACTGTATGCATTAAGTTAAAGGGAAGGTTTTAAAAGTCTACATGTTGTAACCTATCATATTTTTTTTGTTTAAAATTTACATTTACGTACGTAAAACAATATCTCTCTCTCTCTCTCTCTCTCTCTCTCTCTCTCTCTCTCTCTCTCTCTCTCTCTCTCTCTCTCTCTCTCTCTCTCTCTCTCTCTCTCTCTCTCAAATTGTTTTCCTGCTTTGCTACGTACAAGTACTGTATAATTTATATTTGTAAGGTAACATATTTTGTAAATGCTTTTACTGTAAATACTGTATGTACTGTATCATTATTTATCACTATCATCATGCGTGTTAAATGCCTTGTTTGTTCTGAGCGTGGTTGTTTACTGAGCGTACACGCCGTCGTTTCAGGCGGCGTCATAAAGAAAAAGATTTCATTTGGAAGTCCTAAGAAAAATACGTAAACTAAAACATTGGTAATAAAAAAATCAACATACAGTACTGTATAATCAATATAATCGATGCAAAAACTAACCATACGTACATATATGTGTACACTAAATGAGTTTGTTTCTTCATTATGATCAGAGATGAACGTAAACAAAACATTGGTTGCCATTTTTTATCGTGCTTTTTAGGTGTTTAGGAAACACATGATATAAAATCGCCTTTAATATTTGTGCCTGTTTTAGTTTAGGGTGCTGTAGTACATGCATTAAGTGTTCTGTACATTAAAGGGTGGTTTGTTAACAGTCCTACGTACAAGGGAAGGTTTTAAAAGTCCGAATATACATGTTAAATAAATAGGTAAATATGCTGTCACTACTTCGCGGATTTTCACCTATCGCGCCCGCGTCTGGAACCTATCTACCGCGATAAACGAGGGTTCACTGTATAGTATATACTGCAGACAGAAAACTATAGTATATATTATACAGTAGTTATTTTCCAACATACCTTGTGTATCCTTGCACAGTCTATTGTTGAGACCAATCTTATATTGAAAGAAAAGAATTCTTTCAATACACTGATTAGTAATCAGTTAATAACTCGCCCCACAATATTAAATAATTTAAGAAGGGTCAGTGGTAGTATACACTTATTCTATCCCTAGAGGTTAGAACCATTCTCATTTGAGTTTGCCCTGATAAAGGAAACTCTATAATCTTAATATTGTGGGAGGTCACAGCAATTGGCTAGACAGGAGACACAAGTATGTGTCTTTCCTATTTCCCTTCTAGCTTACTATCCTAAGCTATAATGGTTAAAATATTTATATTTTGCATATGTTTATCATGTGAGATAAACAACCTCATACTCATTTAATTTTCCTTTCTTTACAGGAGGAACTCCAGATGAAATGCGATGTGATCTTCTGGAACCATAGGAGTAGGAACTTCTATGGTCACAAAGCGTGCAGGTCTCATGCCCCCTGCACCATCACTACCGAAACTCTGCGGTACTGGGACCCCCAAGGCTTCAACATCTGCCAGACCTTGGTGACCGAAGGTTTTGACGACCCCAAGTCAACGGAGTCGAGGGATGCAGCACGAGAAAAGCTGCGCAAGTGGGTACGAGGGTTCCAGAAGAACTCTCCAGGACCATCCCTACCTAACGACAGGATACGTAGCTTGTTGTTCCCGAAAGCGGGTAGTGAAGCTGTCGTGCCTCATGCACGACCCGGACCTCCCTGCATCCAGATTTCCATCGAGACGGATGTCAGTGAGGCGTTGCAAGGCATGGACATCCACCAGGAGGAAAGGATGTCTGAAGTGTCCACGGACACAAAAAAGGATCTACTAAAGGATGATCCTGAGGAGGAGTCTACTGTACCTCCGGAAGAAGAATATGATGTTGAATCGGAGTCCCTTCCGCCTGTGCCGGCACCGGAGCCGTTACCCTCGACATCTTCAGCTTCTACCCCTCCATCGGACAACATGAGCCAGACACTGGCCCATCTTACGGCCTTAATGGAGAACATTCGCAAGCAAGGTGAAGCAAGGGAAGAGAGACTCGAGAGAGAGCTCCGTGAAGTTTAACTCACCTAGGGTCATACAAGCAACCCAGAGTCCAAGACCTCCCATCCTGCTCTGAAACCAATCCCTGGAGGTATGCTGAGTTTATGCCGATTACTAATGGCAAACTCTGCATCTCGGAGAAGATGGGAGCCGTCCCCTTAGATGACATCCAGTTCTGGCCAAGCTGTAATGCTTACCCAGAATGCTTTATTCGACTGAAGCAGGAGCCAGCGTCAAAAGAGACGACAGAACCGAAGGAGGTCATGGTTTTCGACCATGACAAGGCACAGGTTCTCTTGTCGTACAGTCTGAAGAAGGTGGATTACACAAACTTGAAAGTGTCTGCCTTGAGCAAGAAGCACCCTACCTTTCTTGCTCCTGCTTCAATAGCCTTCCCCTTTACGTTGAAGGTTTTTAAATCCGTTGCCAAGGCAGTGGAGGCAGGCAAACCGTGCCCTGTACTAGAGGAGTGTAGGCCTCTGTCGTTAGCCCTTCCCATGGAGGATAAGGAATGGAAAGAAGTCCACCTAACCTTCTCAGTAGGGAAGTTGGATGCAGATATCGTGGGACGACAGTTCAGCGAGAATCTCCTGAAACTGTCAGACTTTCTCTAACGCCGGGAGCAAGAGACGAAGGAGAGACTGGCGGCATCCTTATCTCTACAGAACTGCATCGAGATGTGTGCACGTCTGAAAAGCACCCCAGACATGCTCATGGTCATGGCCAAAATGTACATGGCCACCTTAGTAAAGGACCTGTACGCCTTTATGAAGGCTAGGAGAGCCTGTAGAGAGTTTGTGTTTGCTGCAGCGACAGTAAAACATGAACCCAGGAAACTGATATCTTCCAATATATGGGGTAAAGACCTCTTCCCATATGAAGTGGTCAAGGAGGTAGTTGATAGAGCCGCCACAGAGAATAGGAACCTTCTCCAGAAGTGGGGCATCTCATCAAAGCGCAAGTCTTCCCCGATTGCGGGTCCCCAACCTAAGAGGAAGACCAAGAAGCCCAGACTACCCTCTTGGCCTGCCCAAGAACATCCCACAGTCACCATGACCGCGGTACCCCAAGTTGTCGCTCAACCACAAACCACATTCCAAGTGGTACCTCAGCAGCTGGTTGCCCAGTCACCAGCATTCAACCCTGAGTTTGAAAGGCAAACCACTACCTTTTGTCCAAAAGGTAGAGGCTCCTGATGGGGCTCCTCAAGACACCCCTCACGAGGTAGGGGAGGACGCGGTCAGGGAGGTAAACCCACCGGACATCGAAGCAATGAGATGCTTCACTTCAGGTAGGAGGGAGGCTCCAACACTTTCAGGATCGTTGGACCTTCGATCCTTGGGCCCACAGCCTAATCAAGAATGGACTAGGATGGAGATGGAGCAAGCTTCCACCATCATTTCCTCAATTCTTCCAGCTCTCCACCCCCTAATTGGAAGAATATACCCTAGAACTCTTGAGCAAACGGATTATAAGGAGAGCAAAGTCCATCAAATTCCAGGGAAGGCAGTTTTGTGTTCCCAAGAAAGACTCAAACAAACTCAGAGTCATTCTGGACTTGTTGCCACTCAACAAGTTCATCGAGAACAGCAAGTTAAGGATGCTAACCCTTCAACACATAAGGACCCTGTTGCCAAAAGGGGCATACACAATCTCAATAGGCAGATGCTTACTGGCATCTCCAAGTCAGCTGCCCCCTCTCCTCCTACCTTGGATTCAAGTTACAGAAGAAAATGTATGTCTTCAGAGCCATGCCTTTCAGACTAAACATAACTCCAAGGATCTTCACGAAACTTGCGGACGCAGTCGTACAACAACTACGCCTAGAAGGCGTTCAGGTAGCAGCATACTTGGACGACTGGTTGGTGTGTGTAGCATCCAAGAAAGTGATCCAGTTCCTGGAACATCTGGGATTCAAGATCAACTTCAAGAAATCTCGCCTCTCTCCAGCTCAGGAGTTTCAATGGCTGGAAATCCATTGGAACTTGAAGTCACACCGCCTCTCCATTCCACCAAAGAACAGGAGAGAGATCGCGGGTTCTGTCAAGAGACTACTGAAATCCGACAGGATCTCAAGACGCCAACAGAAAAGAGTACTGGGCTCTCTCCAGTTTGCAGCAGTAACAGACCCAGTGCTAAAAGCACAGCTGAAAGATGCATCAGGAGTCTGGAGAAGATATGCATCAAACGCTCGAAGAGATCTACAGAGACTGGTACCGACCTTACTACGATCACTTCTCAAGCCGTGGTCGAAGGTCAAGATCCTAACAAGGACCGTTCCCTTACAACCAGCTCCCCCATCAGTGACCATCCACACGCATGCCTGGACGGAAGGATGGGGAGGTGTCTCCCATCAAAGGAAAGCCCAAGGGACCTGGTCATCCCTGTTCAAGACCTTTCACATCAATATTCTGGAGGCCATGGCAGTCCTCTTGATGCTGAAGAAACTATCCCCTGACAGATCAGCACACATCAGGCTGGTCTTGGACAGCGAAGTTATAGTGAGATGTCTTAAACGACAAGGCTCGAGATCGCCCATATATTAACCATGTGATGTTAGCTATCTTTCGTTTAGCGAAAAACGAGAGATGGCACTTATCGGTAGTTCACCTACAAGGGTTCCGCAATGTGATGGCGGATGCTCTATCCAGGCTAAAGCCGATAGAGTCAGAATGGTCCCTAGACGCAGACTCATTCTCCTTCATCTTGGGAAAAGTCCCAGAACTGCAGATCAACCTCTTTGCGACGAGCGACAACAAGAAACTACCTCGATATGTAGCCCCATACGAGGACCATCTGGCAGAAGCGACGGACGCCATGTCCATTGATTGGAACAGATGGACCCTTATCTACCTGTTCCCTCTAACGAATCTCCTGCTGAAAGTCCTCAACAAGCTAAGATCCTTCAAGGGAACTGCAGCAGTAGTGGTCCCCAAGTGGCCCAAGAGCAATTGGTTCCCTCTGGTGATGGAACTGAAACTGAGGCTGGTCCCTCTACCGAACCCAGCTCTATCCCAATTGGTTCAGAAGTCGACTGTCTTCGCTTCAACTCAGAGAACACAAACCTTCATCTCATGATTTTCTCTCCTCAGCAGTCAAGAAAAGACTTGGGATCTCGAAAGGCAGTATAGACTTCCTAGAAAAATACAAGTCAAAATCAACAAGAAGACAATACGAATCGTCTTGGAAAAAGTGGGTTGCTTTTGTTAAAGCAAAAAGGCCGAAAGAAATCTCAATAGACTTCTGCCTGTCCTTCTTCATCCACCTTCACGAGCAAAGCTTGGCTGCCACCACGATAACTTTGTGTAAGTCAGCTTTGACTAGACCTCTTCTTCACGCCTTCCAGGTGGACCTGGCGAACGAAATCTTCCATAAGATTCTGAAGGCATGCGCTAGACTTAAACCAGCAGCCCCTGCGAAGCCCATTTCATGGTCTCTGGATGAAGTCTTACACTATGATTCAACCTTGAACAATGAAGATTGTTCTCTCAAGGATCTAACACAGAAAGTGATATTCCTGTTTGCTATAGCCTCAGGGGCTAGAGTTGGTGAAATTGTAGCCCTATCAAGAGACAAGGGCCATATTTAGTTCACAGAGGTGGGAGAACTGAATCTCTTACCTGATCCTACTTTTCTCACCAAAAACGAGCTACCCACCAAAAGGTGGGGTCCCTGGAGAATCTGCCCTCTGAAGGAAGATGTCTCTCTATATCCAGTAGTGTCTCCAAAGGTCTAGCTTTAAAAAACTTTAGACTTCAAGGGAGGACAGCTCTTCAAAGGTGAAACCTCAGGATCAAACTTATCCCTAAAACAACTGAGGGCAAAGCTCACCTACTTCATTCGCAGAGCGGATCCTGATAGTACACCCACAGGTCATGATCCGAGAAAAATTGCTTCCTCACTGAACTTCTTTCACTATATGGACTGAGCATCTTCGCTCATACACTGGTTGTAAATCCTCCAGAGTTTTTTTTATAAACATTATGCAAAGCAAGTGCACACGTTGAAACATTTTGTGATGGCGGCAGGTAGTGTGGTGAAGCCTGTTGTCTAGTGCTGCGATGAACAGTGAATTGACTGGGACTTTTCAATTCGGGTGAAAAGGTGTTGACACCTTCCAGTGCAATACCCTTCTATTGAGTGTCACCCTGGTGACAATAGAACTGTTCTTTTTTAGGTGCAGAATTATACCAATGACACAAGTGCCATGTGTATTGTACACAGTATTGATAGTTATCCAACATTTAGAGTAAAATTATCTTAATAATTTTTCAACTGATTTTGAGTGGCCACTAATTTTTTCTTCCCTTTCAGGTAGAAAATATTTTTATTTGTATATATTAAATGTATAATTCTATTACAAATTTTAATACACCTGTTCCATTTGATTATCGATTTAATAGAATGGTGAAAGTGTATTTGTGTCTTATTTCGCCCCATATGTAGCTAAATAAACTTAGCTGGAGTCTTTTACTTATTTTCCTAAGTAAAGTTCATCCTTGAAGTACTTAATCATATGAACAAAATGATCTGAATGATATTGATATTTGTTCTTATATGAATACAAACCTTGTGCTTCTATCGTCTAGTACGACATTTCCCTGCAAGGGGCAGTAAGCCCTAACATTGTTCCATGCTTAGTGGTAATGACATATAACGGTATCGTCATATATTTCAGTGGTCTGGATGACCATATAGAAGCTGACCCAAGGTTGAGACATTTATATAAACCCACAGATACAGTACTTTCAAGTAATTCTCTGGTAAAACTCCATCAGGACGACATGGCTTGAGCCCAAAAAACGGATTTTGAAGCAAAGCAAAAAATCTATTTATGGGTGAGATGGCCATGTCATCCTGATGGACCCACCCTCCTTTTCTAAAGAAAAGGATTATGTAATAATCCCCTCCCGAAACTACGCTATCTGTAGCACCATGCTTAATGCTACAAGGAATGAGCAGCCATTTTGGGCCCTGTAATAGTAAGGGAGGAAGGGTAACCTTGATAACGGCTCCCCATCAATTTCGCCACTCTTCCCCTTCGGAGCGAAAACTCTATTCGGGATGAAGATTGCCATGTCTCGTATCAAGATATACGTCCCCTGATATTATGTGATATCCTTAAGAAAAATTTTAAGGATACTCACGCCAGGAGTTAGAATTCTGGAGACCTATGGTCAGTTCTCTGGGAGTATCACTGTAGCCAAATATCCCTTAGAAAGCTGTCTATTGGAAGCTTCCATCAGGACGACATGGCCATCTCACCCAAAAATAGATTTTTCGCATTGCTTCAAAATCCGTTTTTTCTTTATATATTTCTACATAGAAGTCCCATTGTGTATCTATGTTCCATGTTTTGATTCTAAATTCTTGGTATACAGTATTCCTTCAGTTTTATCCAGTTAATACGTCTGTAGTTAGGCTTCTTTTATAATTTTCATTTCTTTTAGATGAGGAATATTAACCTGAAACCTAACTATTTTTGGTCACTTTTGCCAATATTTTTGCCTACTGAAACACTGGATATTAAGTTTTCTTCTATTATCACGATATACAGTATATAAAGTAGTATGTTGTATCCTCTAGTTGGTTTATCAACCGACTGATGGAGGAATTCATTGTTGACAAATTCTAGTAGCCTATATCTCTGTGTTTGATGTACAGTGATGCCTCGCAACACGAAATTAATTGGTTCCGTAAGGGTTTTTGTGTAGTGATTGTTTCGTGTAGCGAGTCCCCTTTTACATGTAAATAGCCTAATTCGTTGCAGACCCTAGAAAAACCACATTAAATGATTATAAAGAGGATATTCGCCACTAAACAGTACTAAATACAGTAGGGTCCTGAATTATGCGAGAATTTGGTCGATTAATGACCTCGTATAAATGGAAAATTGCATATTTCGAAAGACACAACTAACAGAAATAATTCCATTGGGGCCATGTCAACCAGCAACCTGCCTATTCAAACTTGTTTACTACCCATTTCCAATACTTTCTTTGTACTATACTGTATTTCTTTATAATATCAAATTGTTCTTGTAAATAAATCAAACATTTAATATACTTTAAAGTTCTAATAACTTGAAAATGGTTAAAATTACAACCAGGATGGGTGTAAACACCATATATTTCCCGTTATAACACGACCCAAAATACAGACAAATTTTAATGTTTGTCATATCTATTGTATAAGACAACTGGTGAATAGCAAAACCATTACTCTATAGACTAGCTTTTGTTGTATGATTGAAAATCCAGAATTATCAAAATAAAGGCGATTTTATATCATGCCTTTCCTAAACACGCCAAAAAGCACAAGAGAAAACGACAACCAATGTTTTGTTTATGTTTATCTCTGATCATAACGAAGAAACAGACGCATTTACACATCTGTGTAAAGGTTAGTTTTTGCATCGACAGCAATCTTACCAAGTATTGATTATATGTTGATTTTGTTATTACCAATGTTCTACTAAATTTTTCTTAGAATTTCCAATTAAATGAAATGAATGCCATTTATATAATGTTTTTCTTTAAGACGCCGCCTGAAACAGAAACCTTCCATTTGTTCACGCTCCATCTTCGATCATAATAAACAAACGAACGCATTAAACACACATGATCAAAGTAATAACTAATGATATTACAAACATTTAGTAAACATTATGTTATTACAAATATTTTACTTATCGTATCTATATAAATTCCTAAATTGGTAGCAAAGCTGGAAAACTTTTTTTTCCTTATGCGTTTAATCCACAATAGCAAACTGCCGCTAATGACAGAATGATAATTTACGATAATTCTAAACTGTTACAAAAGATAATTGTCCTTTCCATATCCAAAATACTTTTCCTAACTTCAGTTATAAGTCAACTTGTACCCACCTCAATTATGGAACCATATGCAAAATAGGTAAAAGAAGAAGTAAGTACTAGGCCTATTTTTAAAGTCATCGATCAATTAGGTTACCGCTATTACGTTCGATGTGACAAAGAGAGACAGAGAGAGAGAGATGGTTTTAAATGTATTAAACAATAAATATGATAGGTTATAATACATTGGTGCTTATGTAATATTAACTGTATAGATGGTTTGAATAAATTAAGAAATGGTGTAAACAATTCTTTGTTAACGTATTCGTACGCGCATATTCGTGAGAGCGGAAGCTAGACATCAGCTGATGTGATCTCAGCCAAAAGTAAAACAAAAAGAAGTCTGCAATACTCAATTTTTAAAACACACCCGAAATTTAAAAACATAATTACATGTTTTATTATAGCGCAATTGACTATTTAAAGAGCAAAAATTTTCTGGAATAGAATGGTGTTTCCTAAAAAAATAGTGGTTTGCTGATGAAATCAGATACCGTATTTTGAGCTATAATTGAAATGGATGTATACACGGTATAATTTTTTCGTTTTGTATTTTTCTGGGTCGACCTGTGACGCCCGGTGAAAAGGGTCCTTCTTATCTCTTTTCTGATATAAATACTTCCAAATCTACCAGAGAAAGTTAATGCATGGAATGCAGAGGTTACTACCCTCGAGCGAGCACCCTAAGGGTGTCATGTATAAAGATAGGGCGTGTGAAAACCACTATTCACAGGTCGTCTTCCATTTAGATAAATCCTTCATCAAAAGGGGGAGCCGCCACAGTGGCACTAACCAAACTCACCTGATCCACTCGGCGATGCCCGCCTTGAGTGCCATTTACACATCCTTCTTTTGGACTCGTGTATGACGCTTATCCTGTTTTTGTGCTCTCGTGTTTTGGCTGTTTTTTGGATTTCTTCACCATGGCTGAAGCTCTCCTTACCCCTACGCCAATGTTAAGTACCATAGATTGTTTTGACGTTACTTTTAGTACCGGGCATGTTAATGTTAATTAATAAGAAGTGTTCTAGTGTGTTCGGCTTTCTACCTTCCCGCGGCCCTCGCGGCCATTGTTGTTGTTTACGCTCAGTACGTTTCAGTTTTACTTAATTTGTTGCCCTTAGGTACTTTTTGTCATTCAAGGTTCTTTTTAACCTTATTCTAGATTATGGGCCTTGTGCCACTTATTTTGAACCGATTTATATAATCTTTTGGTACTTGTTAGTCATTGCGAGTCCGTATCTTATGTTAACGAAGAATAGCGTTCGGGGTTTTATTACAGTTTAGTTCCCTCCAACCTTGTCGGCGTTTTTCGTTACGATTCGCCTTGTTTTTTCTCTGGTTGTTACCTCCCCTGTTTTGCTATTCTTCGTTACATTTCTTTTTTATTATTTTTCACGGACAGATGTGTTTTAGGTATTTTAGGGTTCGTGTTATTTCAGTTTGATCGTTGTAACCGCCGAGTGCGAGAGGCTGGAGTTCCCGTTTTCTTTCACACAGACTCGAGTTCTCCCTCTCTCTATCTCCCCCTCCTGGGATTTTCTTCGTCTTAGACGAGTGTTTTATTTTTACCAGGTTACTTCGTTCTTTCTTATATTTTTGGCTAGTGTTGGTTTTATTCTTAGATCCTGTTCGTGTTAGAGTCTATTATAGGTTAGTTGGCCTGCCTTGAGCCACCTCCTGTTCCCCCTCCCCCTAGTCCCACCCTCTCCCCGCTCCGGCCTTGGAGTTGGGTTAGGACCTCATTCGAACTCCGCCATGAGTTTTCACTTCTATGAGCTGGGAACACTCACTTACCTATTAATCTAGTGCGTCCCTTCGGCAGGGAATCCTCCCCTCGTTGGCCCTCCGCACCTTGATTCCGGCTACGGCCCCTAATTTCACACGACAATCACATTTATCTCCGCCCCCCCTTTTTGTTATTTTCTCCGGTAGTCACCCACCGGAGATCCTTTCGGAGATCAGGTTATTTAATTAATTTTACTTTTGTCCCTTATATGGATTAAGGATCTTCTCCCCCCCCCCCCCCGGGCCTCCGTCGCACTACGGTGCTCTCCCATACCACTATGCCTTAAACTTTTATCAGTAATTACTTAGGAGCTCCGGCTCCTCTATATGCACGATATCTCTCCGGTCTACTACGGAGTATACTCTCATAAATTTTATCATTGTAGTAATTATGGCGGAGCTCCGGCCCCTTATATTACACGAACCCTTCACATCAACTAGAATCTCCCTTTCCCATAGCTTTACTTATTATTATTATTATGTTAAGTCAAAGCCTCCGGGAGACTTTGTACTTATTTTCCCTTTTTATTATAGAAAGTTCGCTGTGTCGCCAAGGGCTGCTCTGCAACCTTTTTGGATCCGGTAGGCCATGACGTCTGCCGGTCCCACGCCCACTGTGCGATCTCCTTTGTCCGGGAAGCTGGCCAGCCCTCTTACATGGTCTGGTTCCCGGAGGCGTGCACGCTCTGCTATGAGCTGTCCTCTATTCTCCTCAATGATGATGTAAGATTTCTCAATTTTATCATTCATGCTAATATTATATGGAGGCTCCACTTATTATATAGTTTGATGATGTAAGATTTCTCAATTTTATCTTTCATGCTATTATTATATTGAGGCTCAGCTTATTATATAGATATTTCTCTTAGTAATCTTGATATTCATAGAAGTTTGCCTTCTGTCGTTCTAAAGTTACTTCCCTTTTCCAGGCTGATGAAGATTAGCTCCGGACGGCCAAAACCAGCCTCCAGACTTGGGTATCTGGTTTTGGGAGGAATGCCCCAACTGGTTGCCCTTACCTCCTCGACGCGGACATGGCCTCCCGGCTGTTTCCGGGTTCGTCCTCGGCCGCGGTACCCTTGGAGCAAGCTTCTCCCATTATTGAGGGTATCAGGGCGGCCCTTCCTGTGGAAGAGGAACACCAGCTCTCCGGCGACATCTCCACCCTCGACATCCACACCGAACCTATGGATGAGCAGGTTAGTGGTGCAGAGTTGGCAGAATCCTTTCTTTCCCCTACTCCTTCCTCTACGTCTTCCTTCCTCGGCTTTGACAAGCCTCAGGCTTCTCCTTGAGAGGGTTCCGTCTCGGTCTGTCCCAAGGTTAAGCCAATACGCAAGAATAAACCCAAACCCATTAATCCGGCTTTGCCACAATCTATATCTTCGGTCCCTGGACCTTCCTCAGCCCCTGACATCCCACTGCTGTCACGAAATCCTCCTCCTACTAAAGGACAGAGGAGTAAGTCCGCAAAGTCCAAGGCTTCAGCTGTAGGTAGCTCCTCGGATTTCCACATAACCATGGAGATGATTCAAGATATGATGGAGTCGAAGCTGCAGAGACACTCAGGGGTCATATCGGACCTCAAGGACATGGTGGCTAGACTCCTCCGTGCGGGGTCTCAGCCTGCTCCGCCCCTAGGTCCTGACACCTCTTAAGCTGCCGCCTTTTGATAAGAATAACCCTTGGCGGTTCGCTAGGCATGCTCCTTATTTGGACGGCACGCTTACTCTAGAAGGCTTGGGGACCCGCCCTCTAGACGATCTGGAGTTCTACCCTCCTGATCTCCAGTTCCCCTTCAATGGTTTTGTTCGCCTGAAGGAGCATGCCCTGATCCGGATGGATAAGGTCCCAAAGGAGACAGTTATATTCCCTAAAGAGCAAGCCCAAGCTGTCTGGGCTCGTACTCTCACGGAATGGGGATGCATCAACTCTAAGTTGACTCCCCTCAAGGGAGCATACTCCATTTTTATCACTCCTCAGTCCATCCCGTCTCCTCTTACGGATAAGATAGCTGAATTGACTATTCAGTCAGTTAAGGATGGCATCCCCATGCCGACCCTTAAAGAGACAGATCCCACCTTTCTCCTCGTCCCAGGCACCTCGGCTCTCTGGCACAATGCCTCAGCTACTTTTACGGTGGGTAAACTCGACCCGGACTGCGCCTCCTCTCTCTTCTCGGAGAGACTCCCCAAGCTTCCGGACCATTTATTGAAATTAGAGTTCGAAGCAAGAAACCGGCTGGCTAGGTCACTCAACTCGGTCGTATCCTCAGAGTTGATAGCTTCCCTCTACAGTGACGAACCTCTCTTTCGAGTGCAAGCAAAGAACCTCCTACATTCGTTCCAATCAGACCTTCATGACTTCTGGACTGCGAGAACGAATTGCAGGAAACACGTTCTCGCCGAAACCTCTAGTAGGCATGAGCCTAATAGGCTTATTGCCTCCTACTGCCAGGGTAAAACTCTTTTTCCTCAGGAAGAGGTCGATAAAGTCCTCCAAGACGCAGCGAGGGTTAACAGAACCTACAAGTTCGATGGGGCCTTCCAAACAAACGTAAATTTGAAAATATGCCGAGACAACCTTTCTCTAAGAAGAAGCAAAGGTCCTGTACCCCATATAAGACTAGCCGTGGCCAGCTTCACCATTCTTCAGGCCCTCACTCTTCAACTCCCTCTACATCCAAATCCGCCCCTCCTCAACAGATTGTATTCGTCCCGTCGTCACCTCAAGGTACCCAACCGGCTCCTGCGGCATCTTGGATGACCTCCCCTGCCTTCAATCAGGCTTACGAAACCTCGGGTTCCTTTCGAGGATACCCTAGAGGCGGCAACAGGGGTAGAGGTCAGTTCCGTCAGCGAGGCGGACCCAGAGCCAGAGGTTCCCGGGGAGGACGAGGGGCTAAGTTCAACCCCAACCAATAAGATGAATCAGGTAGAAGGGACACTATACCAGTTTCGGGACCAGTGAACCTTCAGTCCTTGGGCCCATAGTATAGTCTCCAAAGGCCTGAGCTGGAAATGGGCACAAGGTTCCCCACCTCTAACAGTGTCTTTCTTCCAGAAGCCCACTCCCATCCTAGAAGAGTACACCAAAGACCTATTGAAGAAGAAGGCCATAAAGAGGGTACGAACACTGAAATTTCAAGGCCGCCTGTTCACTGTTCCAAAAAAGAATTCGTCGGCGTTGAGAGTGGTCCTGGACCTGTCCAAACTGAATTCTTACATTCTTTGCGCCAGGTTCCGTATGCTGACTATCTCAGGTACGGACCTTACTTCCCCGTGGGGCCGTCACCACCTCTATCGATCTTACAGACGCCTATTATCACGTCCCAGTAGCAAGAAACTTCTCTCCTTACCTCGGCTTCCGCCTAGGCAAGAAATCCTATGCGTTCAAAGTGATGCCCTTCAGCCTCAGCATCGCCCCCAGGATATTTACAAAGCTAGGGGAGACGCTGCTAGAACAGCTCAGGAGCCAGGGAATCATGGTGATAGCTTATCTGGACGACTGGCTCATCTGGGCACGGACGATTCAAGAATGCCACAAGGCTACAACCAAAGTGGTTCAGTTTCTGCACAAGATAGGATTTCAAGTCAACTTGCAAAAATCTCGCCTCCAACCAGCAAGCCAATTCGAATGGTTAGGCATCTGCTGGGACCTCACAAATCACAAACTGTCTCTTCCCCCCAAAAAGGTCAAAGAGATAGCATCAAAGCCAAAGCACTTCATCAGGAACAAACAGGTTTCAAGAAGAGCCTTAGAAAGAGTTCTAGGCTTACTTCAATTTGCTTCAGTGACAGACCTCTTATTGAAGGCCAAACTCAAGGACATCAACCGAGTTTCGAGAAAGAGAGCTACAACACGATTACGAGACAAGATATCTAAGATCCCCTCAGTCTTAATACGAAGACTCCAGCCATGGTCAAAACCAGAGAACCTCTCCAAATCTGTTCCTCTGCAATTCCCTCCTCCACGGGTGACGATTCACACAGACGCGTCTCTCAGTGGTTGGGGGGGCTACTACAAACACCAGATGTTTCAGGGCTCTTGGTCCCCTGCTATGAGACAGTTCCACATCAACGTGTTAGAGGCCTAGCAGTATTACTGACCTTAAAACGACTATCCCCTCCACGATCCACTCATATCAGGATAGTCTCCGACTGCACAGCAGTAGTCCACTGCATAAACAGAGGCGGATCAAAATCTGTCAATCTGAATCAAGTCCTGGTCATGATCTTTACCTTGGCAATTGAAAAGAACTGGGTCCTGTCAGCCACTCACCTAGCAGGAGTCCAGAACGTGATAGCGGACTCACTATCCAGGACAAAACCACTGGAATCAGAATGGTCCCTAGACATGAATTCATTCTGGTGGATATCCAGACTGGTTCCCAGTCTCCAGGTAGACTTGTTTGCGACGCAACTCAACCACAAACTTCCCTGTTACGTGGCCCCGAACCTGGACCCTCAGGCTTATGCTATGGACGCATTAGGCCTGGATTGGAACCGTTGGAAGAAGATTTACCTATTCCCTCCGGTGAATCTTCTGATGAAAGTTTTACCCAAACTACGCTCCTTCCACGGAGCGGTGGCTTTGGTAGCACCTCATTGGCCAAAAAGCATATGGTTTCCCCTCCTCCTAGAGTTGAAACTCCGCCCATTCCGGATCCCATTCCCCAAGCTGACCCAAGTGGTCCAAACGCGGACTGTGTCAGATTCCTCAAGGATAGCGCAAACCCTAACTTTGTGGATTTAATGAAATTTGCAGCCCACAAGGACGCAAATATTGACCCGGAAAATGTCCTCTTTATCGAATTAGACAAGAGGGACTCCACATTAGACAATATGATTCGGCTGTTAAGAAACTAGCAGAATTTCTAAAGAATTCAGAAGATATTCGAATGACCCCTAACCTGGCCATTTCGTTTTTTAGGTCCCTATTTGACAAGGGCCTAGTAGCTAGTACTATAACCACGATTAAGTCAGCTTTGAAAAAGATCTTCCATGTGGGTTTCAATACTGACTTAGCAGATTCCTATTTTTCATCCATTCCAAAAGCCTGTGCTAGGCTCAGACCTTCTGTTCGTCCACAAAAGGTCTCATGGTTTCTGAACGACGTCCTCAAGCTCGCTTCAGACACCGATAACGAATCCTGCTCTTACATCTCACTTCTTAGGAAGACCTTATTTCTTACAGCTATGGCCTCAGGTGCTAGAATCTCGGAATTAGCAGCTCTCTCCCGTAATCCTGAAAACCTAGATTTCCTCCCATCAGGAGAAGTCCTACTCACTCCAGATAGAGCTTTCCTAGCCAAAAATGAGGACCCACAAAATAGGTAGTCCCCTTGGAAAATTATTCCTCTACCCCAAGATGCTTCCTTGTGTCCAGTTGCTACGCTTCGGGCCTTTTTAGCTAGGACTGCCTCACGCTCATCTGGCCCCTTGTTTGTCACGGAACAAGGAGGTACTATTTCCATCCAAGGCATCAGACAGCAAATCCTTTATTTCATCAAACAAGTTAACTCGGAATCTTTTCCACATGCCCATGATATCCAGTCTGTTGCCACCTCCATCAATTACTTTCAGAACATGGATTTTGATGACCTTAAGAAGTACAGTACACGGGTTGGAAATTCCCGATGGTTTTCAAACGCCACTATTTAAAGAACTTACAGGCCCTTAAATTCCCTACTATTGCAGCTGGGAGTCTCATCTCCCCCGAATAATTTCTTACCTTTCTTCCTTTTATCCACCTCTCATCCTTTTCCCTCCTACCTGCCACTCTCACCACGATGCCTCTCACCTCGGTCGGTGATTTAGCCCCATTACTATGTTATGTCGGTGGTTTAGCCCCATTACTATGTTATGTCGGTGGTTTAGCCCCATTACTATGTTATGTCATGTTGCCTTGTTCATTTTGGTAGCTCACAATTTGGATTGTATATATTTTATCCATGGGTATTGTACAGTTTGCCATGTTTTTTGTACCCATACTATGTTACTATGTTTTTTGCCTCTTGCCATTTTTGCTTTACCCTTAGCTACCTATGATTATGGTCTATGCTGGTACAGACAGTCCCCAACTTACGAACACAATAGGGACCGAGAGTTCGTAAGTTGTATTGTTCGTAAGTCGTTAGTGTTAAATTTTGGTCTGGAGTAAACGTAACCTAACTCGGATGTCTACGATTTTCAGCAGTAGAAGTCAACAAATAGCCCCATTTCATATAAAATAGGTTATTACAAATATTTTACTTTTATCATATTACAGTAGTCTGTATAATACTGTAAAGTTCAGTACAGTATGTTGTTTTATTATCCTGTACTGCACACTACATAATGGAAACTTGCACAAAAAATCGGCCATACATATGCACTGCATTTCTGAATCAGCTGACTTTAAGTAAAATCGTAGTAAATATAGTGTACTGTACATTTAGTACAGTACTGTACATTAATTCCTTTTTAAATAAATGTACTGAAAGATATTTTATTGTCCCATTACCCAATTTTTTTGCTAGAAACTTACGTAAACAAGCGGCCATTTGCATTATGTACTGTACTGTAACGTTTACCTTTTCACGATCACGCTTATCAAATCAGCTGACTTGTACCGTACTGTATTTACTGTATGTAACAGTACTGTGCATTTAACTGCTTCATGGTTGTTTTGGTATTGTTAAATAAAATGCAGAAGGTTAGTTTACTGAATTGTTTTATTTTAATTTTGACCGACGGAATCATTCTTTGTAGAGTATACGTCACGTATCTTGTGACGTCATGTATTTGGCGGAAGAGCACTGACAAACCGAATGATTTCCTTTCATTATGTTGCCGAGTAATCTTATTACAGAATTCTCATAATCGAAACACCGAGTAACGATATCAAGTGTTTTAGTGGTCTGTATCATTAGTTATGAGATTTGTACAACTTACCGTAAAGTTAAGAAAAAAAAAGTCTGATGCTATATTTCTTCTGGCGGAAGGCGAGAGGCAAAGCAAGTGATTTTCTTCCGATCCGTTACTATTCCCATAATCGAAACATTGAATAAGGATATAAAGAATTTTTTAATATTTTTCAAAGAAATATGAAGACTTAACTGCATTAAAAATCAAAATACGGAGACAGAGAGAGAGAGAGAGAGAGAGAGAGAGAGAGAGAGAGAGAGAGAGAGAGAGAGAGAGAGAGAGAGAGAGAGAGAGGGGGGGGGTTGCGTATTCCGTTTATAACTAATAATAAGGTCTATCAACGAACTGTATGGAAAATGTGATACCCTATAATAATATTAGCGCTGTTGTAATAT
Source organism: Palaemon carinicauda (assembly GCF_036898095.1). NCBI lineage: Eukaryota > Metazoa > Arthropoda > Malacostraca > Decapoda > Palaemonidae > Palaemon > Palaemon carinicauda. The sequence goes on along the minus strand of NC_090731.1, from coordinate 113,430,511 downwards.
TCACTATGAAGAGATTTCGAATATCAAGAAAATTATATAAATTAGTGTTATTCGTACTATATGTGCGCATAATCGTAATACTGCAGCGTCACCTTGAGATCAGCTGATCTCCCAACCAAAAGTAAATCAAAAGTAATTGTTGATTATTGAAATGCTCAAGAAATTAAAAAAAAATATGAACGTGCTTTAATAAACCATAATTAAACACAATAATGTCTAATGAAATATGAAGGCTTAATATTGAACGAAAAATTGAATACTGTATGAAGCTTTAGAATTAACTACCCATATGCGATTGACAGAGCGAGCACACACACACAGAAAGAGCTACAACGATTTCGCATGATACCCAATAATAAGAACTGTAGGGAAACTGATTTTCTGTAACATATTGGCGCTGATGTAATATTCATCTTGAAGATACTTCTAATATGTTAAGAAATAAAAAAAAAATGCCAAAAGTCTGATGACGTTATATTTCTTCTGACGGAAGACGAGAGGCAAATCAAGTGGTTTTCTTCTGACCCGTTACTATTCCCTTAATTGAAACATCGAATAAGGATATAAAAATTTTTTTTTAATAATTTTCAAAGAAATATGAAGATTTTACTGCATTAAAAATCAAAATACAGAGAGAGAGAGAGAGAGAGAGAGAGAGAGAGAGAGAGAGAGAGAGAGAGAGAGAGAGAGAGAGAGAGAGAGAGAGAGAGATTTAACTTGAAATGAAATCTACGGATGTTTACGAACATGTTTGGACTTCCTTCAATTTGTGTTCGTATGTACCGTTGTTCGTAACTCGAATGTTCGTAAGTAGGGGAGCATCTGTATTACGTTTTTTGAGCTGTGGTACAGTATGCTTTACTTGTTCCTTCATGGCATTGTTTAATTTTATACTTAAGGTTTTGTTATTTTTGTATGTTACATTACGTTCCTTAATATATAACCTCCATTTTGCATAACGTTTTTACTTTACCTTTTGTTTTGTGGGCTTGAAAGGCATTCTCTGGTACAGTTTCACCGGGCATCACAGGTCGATCCAGAAAAGGGATTTTGACGAAGGAAAAATCTATTTCTGGGGAGATACCTGTGATGCCCGGTGAAACCCTTCCCTGGTTTTTCCCCCTCCCTTTCCTTTCCAAGCCATCTCATACAGAAGGATGTGTAGATGGCGCTCGAGGGGGGCGTCGCTGAGTGGTTCAGGTGAGTTTGGTTAGTGCCGCTGTGGCGGCTCCCCCTTTTGATGAAGGATTTATCTAAATGGAAGACGACCTGTGAATAGTGGTTTTCACACGCCCTATCTTTATACACGACGCCCTTAGGGTGCTCGCGCGAGGGTAGTAACCTCTGCATTCCATGCTTTAACGTTCTCTGGTATATTTGGAAGTATTTATATCAGAAAAGAGATAAGAAGGACCCTTTTCACTGGGCGTCACAGGTATCTCCCCAGAAATAGATTTTTCCTTCGTCAAAATCCCTTAATTGACACTAAGAAAACCGATTTTGGTTTCTTCATCTATTTGTAAGTATTGTATAACACGAGAGAGAGAGAGAGAGAGAGGGAGAGAGTGTGAGTGTGTGCGTGTGTGTGTGTGTGTGAGTCAGCTTCTACAAAACCAATCTTTGCAAATCAAATGTATACTGTTTAAAATATGACAAAATATTGCCGACTCGTTACCGAAGTTTAGGATATTCACTGCTGATAAACAAACCCTGTCTACTCGTGAAAACCTTGAACGCCCGGAGGGAAAAATAAGGCTTTTATATATGCTGTACTAAACAAAATAATGCTTTAATATACCATCATTAACACTACCATTACAATTATCGTAAGGTTGGAGAAAGATAAAGATTGCCGAGAACGTAACCACAATTCTGTGTACATTTTGTCAGCTGGACTCGCACAGTTAACAGTTGATTTCATTGTTGATGTGGAATTTTATCCTTAAATAGGCTATTCATTATGAAATTATGTTAATAAGATGTAGTGAACCCTCGCTATTTTGGGGTTCGACAATCGCGGATTCACCACTTCGCGGGGTTTTTCCATAACCCATATATATATACATATCGCGGATTTTCCGGGAAATTCGAAAATACCGCGAAATCTGAAGACAACCAAATACGATATTTTGTTACCTGTAATTCCATTAATACTGTAATTAGTAATATCTGCTCTTACTGATTGTTCATTGCATTACATATGATATATAATTCAGCACAGAAAGAAATAAAACACGAAAAGAGAATGTGATCATACGATAATGTACTGTATACAGTACGTAGTAAAATTAAATCGAACATGAAACGCAAATCAGATGCAGTCATACAATACGTATTAGAATGGTGTACAGTAAGGCTGCTGTTGACTACTACTGTACGTACAGTACTACAAATGTAATGGATGTGCTTCTTTTCCATGAATCTTTTGTATGTATACGTACGTAGTACTGCATCCAATAATATTCTTTGTTGCAAAAATCACATTTCGAATAAGCGTACGAGAGAGAGAGAGATAGAGAGAGAGAGAGAGACACACACATCCTACAACAAAAGCGTAAAATAGCGTACGTAAAGCTGTATTATTATTATTGTTATTATTATTATTATTGTTGTTGTTGTTAATAAAATTATTATTGTTATTATTATCATTGTTATTATTATTACAGTACTGTACTGTATTATTATCATTATTTATTATTATTACGGTAGTACTTAATCTACGTACGTTCCGTATGCGCGGGGCATCTTCTATGAGTTGGTAACCTAAGCATCATAGTACAGTAAGACGGGTTGTGATTGGTTCAAGCGCTGATAGATGACGAATCAGAACTCAAGTTTTGTTATCTAGCCTGTGATTGGTGTTTTGCCATCATCTCCTACCCGCAGCATCTAGGTTCTCGCGGGGCTTGATCGTCCACTTTCTCTTACCGCGTATCGCTGAGTAGACGTTCTTAAGTTTGTGAATCTGTGCTGTGTGCGACTTTTTTAAGTTGAACTTTTTGTTAAATCCTACTGTAATGGCTCCCAAGCGTTCTGCTTCTCTTAAGGCTGGTAGTGAGCCTAAACGCCACCGAAGGATGATGACGATAGCTGAGAAGGTTATGCTTCTCGACATGTTAAAAGATGGTAGAAGTTACGCGTCCGCTGGCCGCCATTTTGGGATCAACGAATCTACTGTTCGCTATATCAAGAAGGAAGAGGCGAACATTAGAAAGACGGCTGCAATCACCTTTAGCAGATCAGCGAAGCGAGTCGTTACAACGCGTAATAAAACGATCGTACGCATGGAAGGTGCTTTAGCTGTGTGGATTGCCGACTGCCGGAAGAAGAACATAGCGTTGGATATGAACACCATCCAAACAAAGGCTTTGAGCTTATATGAGAATTTTGCTGCAAAGGAACCTAAAGACAACGACGGCAACCATGCTGAAGATGATGATGATGCAGATGATCCTCAACCAGGGACATCCACTGATTCCCAGCCTCAGAAACGTTTTTTCCGCCAGCAAAGGATGGTTCGCGAAGTTTCAGAAACGCTTCGCCCTGAAAAGCGTTTCCCTGCATGGGGAGTCTGCTTCCGCTGACACTGTCACTGCTGAAACCTACGTGAACCAGACGTTCAAAAATATTATCGCGGAAGGTGGATACAAGCCGGAACAAGTCTTTAATATGGATGAGACCGGCTTGTTTTGGAAGAGAATGCCGTCGCAAACTTTCCTGTTCAAAGAGGAAGCCAAAGCCTCTGGCTTTAAAGCATTCAAGGATCGCGTTACCCTCGTGATGTGTGGCAATGCTGCTGGATTTTTGCTAAAGCCGGGGCTTATTTATAAGTTGAAAAATCCTCGCGCTTTGAAAAATAAAAATAAGAATCTCCTTCCCGTGTACTGGATGCATAATCAAAAAGCATGGATTACGAAGATGCTGACCTCCAACTGGTTCCATCAGTGTTTTATCCCGCAAGTCAGCAAATATCTCTTAGAGAAGGGCTTGCCATTCAAGATCCTTCTCCTTATGGATAACGCTGGTGGACACGCAACTGACCTGTCGCATGAGGGCATTCAGGTTGAGTTCCTGCCACCCAACACCACGTCATTAATTCAACCGATGGACCAGGGGGTTATCAGGGCGTTCAAGGCCCTCTACACGAAGAACACCTTGGCGGACCTCGTTGCGTGTGTGGATGCTGCCCAAGATGACGAGGATGAAGATTTTAACTTGAAGGCGTACTGGCGGCAGTACACCATAGCCACGTGCCTGCTGAATATTCAGAAGGCACTTCAAGAGATGAAACCTGCAACCGTGAATGCGAGCTGGAAGAAGTTGCGGCCCGATATTGTTGACGACGACAAGGGATTTACTCCGTCGGAAATCCAACACTCTGCAATACGCAAATCTGTGCAGTTGGCTGCCATAATTGGAGGTGACGGGTTTTGCGACATGACGACTGAAGACGTCGACGAGTTGTTGGACTGCCATTCCCAGCCCCTAACTGACGCAGACCTCGAAGACCTGACGAAATCGGCAAGCGAAGAAGAGAGTGAAACCCAGGAAGAGACCCAAGAAAATGTCGAAGAAACGGGCTTAACATTAGAACGGCTTGCCAAGGCCTGCAACCATGCGAAGGAGTTGAAAGAAATGTTGCAAGAGTGGGACGAGGATATGGTTCGCTCGATGCAATTCTGCAACAAGATCGATGAAGACATGACTCCCTACAAAATGCTCTTGGATCGAAAAAAGAAGCAGCGGCAACAACTTCCGATCACAATGTTCTTCCAGCCTCGCAAAAAAGAGCCAGTTCCTCCTGCTAGTACGCCTTCGGAAGAAATTGAAGAAGTTTCCCAGGAAGAAGTTGAAGAGGTGTCCCAGGAAAAGACACCTCCGTCTGAAGAGACGTAAAATACTACCTGGCTGCACAGTAGAACACATCATCAGCTTCATCATCATCATTTCTACTGTGCAACAAATTCATCGCCATCATCATTCAAGTTTTTCTTCAACTTCTTTCGTGGTGAGTACAGTAACAATCTTTATTTTTTACTTTAATATTCTTACTGTACATTCTAAAACTGTATTTGTGCCTGTTTTATAGTTTAGTACTGTACATACTGTATGCATTAAGTTAAAGGGAAGGTTTTAAAAGTCTACATGTTGTAACCTATCATATTTTTTTTGTTTAAAATTTACATTTACGTACGTAAAACAATCTCTCTCTCTCTCTCTCTCTCTCTCTCTCTCTCTCTCTCTCTCTCTCTCTCTCTCTCTCTCTCTCTCTCTCTCTCTCTCTCTCTCTCTCTCTCTCTCTCTCGTAAATTGTTTTCCTGCTCTGCTACGTACAATACTGTATGTGCTGTACAGTACTGTATGATTTTATATAGATACGGTAAATTATATTAGTAAGGTAACATATTTTGTAAATGCTTTTACTGTAAATACTGTATGTACTGTATCATTATTTATCACTATCATCATGCGCGTTAAATGCCTTGTTTGTTCTGAGCGTGGTTGTTTACTGAGCGTACAGTACTTTATGACGCCGTCGTTTCAGGCGGCGTCATAAAGAAAAACATTTCATTTGGAAGTCCTAAGAAAAATACGTAAACTAAAACATTGGTAATAAAAAAATCAACATACAGTACTGTATAATCAATATAATCGATGCAAAAACTAACCTATACATATATGTGTACACTAAATGAGTTTGTTTCTTCATTATGATCAGAGATGAACGTAAACAAAACATTGGTTGCCATTTTTTATCGTGCTTTTTAGGTGTTTAGGAAACGCATGATATAAAATCGCCTTTAATATTTGTGCCTGTTTTAGTTTAGGGTGCTGTAGTACATGCATTAAGTGTTCTGTACATTAAAGGGTGGTTTGTTAACAGTACTACGTACAAGGGAAGGTTTTAAAAGTCCGAATATACATGTTAAATAAATAGGTAAATATGATGTCACTACTTCGCGGATTTTCACCTATCGCGCCCACGTCTGGAACCTATCTACCGCGATAAATGAGGGTTCACCGTAATGTTATTGTTTTGCAACATTTATTATAAATCACCGTATTTAGGGCTGCCAATATACTTAGAAAGACAGTAGATTTGATACATTTTATAGTGCTTGATTCGCAGACTTTGAATAGCTTCGCAGATACAGAAAATTTATTTTTGAAATACTGTATAGCGATCGCAGAAAAGGGGAATCGTATAATTCGAACACGCATAATTCCGGACCCTACTGTATATGAAAAGTACTGTATTTTGATCATTTAATAATAAATTGATAATAATATTCTGGAAAAGAAGTATTTAATTAGAGAAAACATTAAAAATAAAGTAACAAAAAAGTGGAACCTTACCTTTGGAGTGAGGCGATGTCCAAGAGTGAAGTGTGGGGCGGTAGAGGAGGATGAAAACAGCGGAAAACGTTTACGTATAAGTGGCAGAAAACCTAAACACTTTACTTTACAAAACGGATTTTGAGCAAAGCAAAAAATCTATTTATGTGTGATATGGCCATGTCGTCCTGATGGAAGGTTCCTTTCGGCAGTTTTCTAAGGGATATTTAACTACAGTGATACTCCCAGAGAATTAACCATAGGTCTCCAGAATTCTAACTCCTGGCGTGAGTATCCGTAATATAACTTTAAGGATATCGCATAAATTCAGGGAACGTATTTCTTGATACGACATATGGCAATCTTCACCCTGAATAGATTTTACTCTTTGAGGGGGAAGAGTGGTGAAAATGAAGGGGAGCCGTTATCAAGGTTACCCGGTGGATGCCCTTCCTGTACTACTACAATGCCTTATTCCTTGTTGCGTTTAAGCAAGAATAGCCGCAGATAGAGTAGTTTCGGGTGGGGTCTTTCATTACATAGTTGTTTTACTCCTTTTGAAAGAAGGGAGGGTCCATCAGGACGACATGGCCATATCACCCAAAAATAGATTTTTGGGCTCAGGCCATGTCGTCCTGATGGAAGGTTCCTATAAGTAGCTTCCTGGGGTATATTTGACTACAGTGATATTCCCAGAGAATCTACCTTTAGGTCTCCAGAATTCTAACTCCTGGCACGAATATCCTTAAAATTTCTCTTAAGGATATCACATAAATCAGGGGACGTATATCTTGATACGACACATAGGAATCTTCATCCCGAATAGTGTTTTCGCTTTGTGGGGGGGGGAAAGTGGCAAAATTTTGAAGGGGAGCCGGTATCAAGGTTACCCTTCCCCGTTACTACTTGAGTATCTAGATGGCGCTGTACGTCGCCGCCATGTTTTATTCCTGTAAGTGTAGTGCTACTGCTTGGTGGTTTTCCCTGTGTCTCTTTCGTATACGCTATACCTGTCAGATTTATCATGTAATCTCTAGCCTCTTCTGCCTCTGGAAAGTTGAGTATTCGATCTTTACATTGTATAAATTTTAGCACTTGCCTCACAGTGAAATTAGGTTAATTTTAGTGAAAGAGCTTTGCCTTAACCGGAGGTGTCATAGACGCTGTCGTTCATTACGCACGAGTTATTTAATTAGCCTGAACGACTTTCCCGGTTTTAATAGCATGATTATCTTAGAGCTATTCAGTCTTCATTGCTAGGAATTAATTATATTATGCCGATTGTATTCTTAATAGTTTCGGCGATTTAGGTAACAGAACCTTGCTTGCGATTGGCTTCCTAGCCTATGGTACACTTCCATCAGGACGTCATGGCTTGAGCCCAAAAAACGGATTTTGAGCAAAGCGAAAAATCTATTTTTGGGTGAGATGGCCATGACGTCCTGATGGAAGGTTCCTTTAGTAGCTTCCTAAGGGTATATATGTCTACAGTGGATATTCCAAGAGAATTAAACCAAAGGTTTCACAGAATTCTAACTTCTGGCGCGAGTACACTAAAGGTTTCCCTTTAGGATATTGTATATCAACAGGGGACGTATGCATTGACACGCCACATGGCTATCTGCACCCCACATAGCGTTTACGCTTCGAGGGGGAAAAGGTGGCGAGATAACTGAGGAGCCGTTGCAAAGTTATCCTCCTACGTTACTGTTACGGTACCTGGCGACGTAAACAAACGGCAGCCATAGATGTCCGCCATCATGAATGACGTCACGTCCGTCTTCTTCATTCCAAACTCAGCGCATCTACCAGCCTCCACGATACAATATGGAAGGGAGGGGCCTAGCAGGCTGAACTGGAAACAAACAGTAGGGCGGGTCCATCAGGACGTCATGGCCATTTCACCCAAAAATAGATTTTTCGCTTTGCTCAAAATCCGTTTTTTGGGCTCAAGCCATGACGTCCTGATGGAAGTGTACCATAGGCTAGGAAGCCAGAGAATTAGTGTATTGTGGTTTTTCCCCATTTCTAGTGCCCTCTACTTCAAACAATATTCCTTTGGTCTGGTGACCATAGAGACCGTGATATCTCCGTTATATGTCACTACCAGTGGCATAACAATGACATGGCTTCCTGCCCCCCTGGCAGGGAGGTGCTGTTTGAACAAGATTAATATCTCGAAGTGCCCTGATGAAGATAAACTCACCTGGATGCGAAGATCATGTCGGTCTCGTGGACAGATCAGAAGGTTAAATATTTATGTAGGAACAATATTTCACTGATTGGTGAGCATAATTCAGACAGGAGATTTATTATACATAATATAATAATGAGAATAGGGGCAAAGAAAACAGTAACAGCAATTTATTTTCATATGGAAAGGCGAAATAAGACGCATATGGTAAATGAAATATTTTATTCAAGAAATTGCAAAATTAAAGTAAGGTACTGTAATTATTTACAATAATATAAATGAATAATGGACATAGATTATGAGTTGACAGACGATAATGTGGAATCTGAAAGGGAAAAAAATTATTGCCTTTATACACATAAGTTCCCGGAGGAATGAAAGTTTTCTTTAAAATCACTATACACTTCATGTCAAAGAACATGTGGCACACTTCACCTTGGGGAAGAACAGTCCATATGTGACACTAAGTGTCACCTGAAATCACTATGTATCGCACTAGGGTCAACACAGGCACCCGTTGAGTTAGAGTCCCGAAATAACTCACTGTTCTACGCAGCACTAAACAGAAGGTTTCATTACACTACCTGCTGCTACCACGAATCTCTTGATTTCGTGCACCTGCTTCGCATAGTGTTTGAAGAACACTCTAGAGGATTTCCAGCCTGTGAATGATCGGAGGCTTTCGAAATCCATTCCTTGGAAGAAATTCAGGGAAGAGGCGACTTTCCTAGGATCATGACCTGCGGGTGTACTGTCAGGATCCGCTCTGCGTATAAAGTACAGTAGGTGATTTTCGCCCTTAGTTGTTTAAGTGACAGGTCGCTACCCGATGTTTCTCCTTTAAAAAGTTGTCCTCCGCCAAAGTCTGAAGTTCTTCGAAGATAGACCTTAAGACTCTCCACTGGGCATAGAGAGACATCTTCCTTCAGAGGGCAGATTCTCCAGGGTCCCCATCTCTAGGTCGGGAGTTCGTTTTTTGGCGAGAAACGTAGGGTCAGGGAAGAGGGTAAGTTCCCCTGTTTCGGCGAACTGTATCTGGCCCTCCTCTTTTGATAATGCCACTATTTCACTGACTCGAGCTCCTGATGCGAGAGCAAAAAGAATTACTTTTTGAGTCAAGTCTTTCAGAGGGCAAGATTCATTGTCCAAGTTAGAGGCAAAATGAAGCATCTTATCCAGGGACCAGGTGATAGGTCTCGGTGGAGGTGCAGGACGGAGTCTAGCACATGCCTTCGGGAGTTTGTTAAAGATCTCGTTGGACAAATCTATTTGGAATACGTACTGTAGTGGTCTAGTCAAGGCCGATTTACAAGTGGAAATCGTATTGGCTGCGAAGCCTTGTCCATGAAGGTGAATAAAGAAGGACATGCAAAAATCTATGGGGATTTCTGTAGGATTTTTGCCTTGACAAAGGACACCCACTTCTTCCAGGATGATTCGTATTGCCATATGGTAGACTTTGTTTTGTATTCCTCTAGGAAGTCTAAACTTTTCTTTGAGATACCGAACCTTTTCTTAACGACTAGGGATAGAAAATCATGAGATGAAGGTCTTGGACTTTCTTTGATGAATCGAAGACAGTCTACTTCTGCACCTGTTGGGAGAGAACTGGGCCCGGCAGGGGGATCAGCTTGGGTTGTAGCTCCAGAACTAGGGGAAACCAGTTGCTCCAGGGCCACTTTGGAGCCACTAAGGCTGCTGTTCCCTTGAAGGTTCTCAGCTTGGAGAGGACTTTCAGCAGAAGGTTGGGTGGAGGGAACAGGTAAATCTTGGACCATCTGTTCCAGTCCAGGGACATGGCGTCCACTGCTTCCGCCTTGGGGTCCTCGTAAGGGGCCACGTAACGAGGAAGTTGTTTGTTGTCGTTCGTCGCGAAGAGATCGATCTGTAGTTCCGGGACTTGACGAGAGATGAAGGAGAATGATCTTGCTTCTAGGGACCATTCTGACTCTATGGGGCTTGTCCTCGATAGAGCGTCCGCCGTCACATTGCGGAATCCTTGTAGGTGAACTGCCGAGAGGTGCTATCTCTTCCTGTCCGCTAGGCGGAAGATGGGTAACAGCACCTGGTTGAGTTGGGGCGATCGTGAGCCATGACGGTTGAGACATCTGACTACTACGGAGCTGTCCAGAGTTAGACGAAAGTGGATCGAAGGACGCGGAGATAGTTCCTTCAGAGTGAGAAGAACCGCCATGGCCTCCAAGATGTTGATGTGAAACGTCTTGAACAGGGGAGACCATGTTCCTTGAACTTGTCGTTGGTGGGAGTGACCCCCCCATCCGTCCAGGGATGCGTCCGTTTGGATGTTGATCGACGGAGGCGGTGGTTGAAGAGGGATAGATCTTTTCAAGGTCCTTGTTTCTGACCACGGCTTGAGAAGTGAGCGAAGCCTGTTTGGTTGGAGTCTTTTGAGATCTCTTCGAGCGATAGATGCGTTTCGTCTCCAGACTCCTGAGGCATCCTTCAGCTGTGCTCGTAGCACTGGGTTTGTCACTGAGGCGAACTGTAGGGAACCAAGTACTCGTTCCTGCTGTCGTCTTGAGATCCGTTTGAATTTGAGAAGTCTTTTGACAGACCCGGCTATTTCCTTCATTTTCTTCAGCGGGATGGAAAGGCGGTGTGACTGAAGATTCCGATGGATTCCTAACCATTGAAACTTCTGAGCTGGAGACAGGCGAGACTTCTTGGTGTTTATCTTGAAACCCAGATGTTCCAAGGAATTGGGTCACCTTTTTGCAGGCTCGCGAACATTCTTCTAACGATGTCGACCAGACCAGCCAATTGTCGAGGTAAGCCATCACTTGGACGCCTTGGAGGTGTAGTTGGTGGACAATTGTGTCTGCCAGCTTCCAGAGGATTCTTGGAGCCACGTTGAGCCCGAAGGGCATGGCCCTGAAGTTGTAGGTTCTTCTTTGGAGCCTGAATCCTAGGTAGGAGGAAGCTTGGTGGTTCATTGGGATGTGAACCCCCGATGCTGAAGCCTTGATGAGGATGGGGGGCTTAGGGATTAGCAGCTGGGCTCTAATGAACAGTGGGAACTACTTCCCATTGGACCTCGGTGCCCAGCTGTCGATCCAACTAAATCAGTCAGCACTTTCTCTTTTACTTTTGATTATTTCTTTTTTTCTCCCATCTCTTCCTTTTTGGCTCGATATTGTTGACGACTTTGGCATGTTCGATTTTACTTTGGATGCTGCTTTGGATTTGGCAGTGTGTGGGATGGACTGCATTCCATCTCAACCTGTGCCAATTTAGACGCCATCACCCTCTGGCAGACCCCATTGGGTGCAGACCAAGTCTGTTAAGAGTCGGGCTCCAGTGATCCGGTCTTAAGTCACCCATATTTGCGGGTAATGGGTGACGCCAGGCATTGGAGTCGACGGTGGGAGGGGCTAACTACCCCTACTGACCAGTGTACGCCCACCTAAAGAGAGGCAGCCCCTCTCTAATAGAGGACTGGTCCCCGCTGAAGCCTCTTCTCGTGTTGGGCCACATGGGATAGGAGGACTGACATCCTCCGATAAGAGGTGGATAACCCGGCTTGCTCACAACCAAAAAACCCACCCCTCTGTTGACGACCTGGAAAATACAAACATTGACCTCGGTACAGACAGCTCCAACTCGGGTTCTAAAATTGTAACGTTAGAACCTTATTCACGTCATGTGAATAATAAAACGCTAGAGAAGAAGAGAGAGAGAGTGAAAAATGATGACAGTACAGAAAGATATAGAAAAGTTGAAGTATTACCTGGTCACTATGAAGTAGTGAATTATGAAAATTTTTTTATCTTGGAATTTGAAAACGGAAGAAATGAGCGTATAAATGTTTTTAAAGCTAATAGGGAAATAGTTACTTTATGTGGAGGGCAGCCAAAAATTTTACCCCAGGGAAATGGAAGTCTCTTGATAGAGACACTGTCCCCATTACAAGGTGAAAGGTTAAAAACACTTACAACATTGAATGGTCATAGCGTAAAATGCGTTTCGCACCCTACTTTCAACCAGAGTAGAGGTGTGATATATGCTCCAGAATTGTTGGATATAGAGGAAAAAGAAATAGAGGATGAACTGAAAAATCAAGGAGTAGTTAAAGTAGTCAGAATGAGAAAGAGAGTTGGAGAACAACATATCCCTCTTGCTACTCTGATTATAACATTACCAAATGTTATAAAAGCTGGTTGGTTATCTTTGAAGGTAAAACCATATATCCCTTCACCATTGCGATGTTATCATTGCCAAATGTATGGCCATTTAAGCCAGAAATGTAAAGAAAAACTAAACAATAAGCCAGCTGTTTGTGCCAACTGTGGAAAAAGTAATCATGGAGTATGCATAGAAAACCCTAATTGCATACATTGTGGGGAAGCACACCCAGCTACATCTAAAAGCTGTGTAAAGTTTATTTTTGAAAAAGAAATCCAGGCCATTAGGACCATGGAAAGGGTTACTTTTAAAGAGGCTCGTAAAAGAGCTCTTGAAAAACAAATAAGACCAGGGCAACCTTTTTCAATGGTTCTGAAGAAAAACTTGCCAAACCACACAGACGAAAATTATATCTCTACTTCTAAGATAAAGAAACGAATAAAAGTAGTTAAAGAGGTTGAAATTCCCATCGAAAATCTATATCCAGAAATTTTGGAAAAATCAAAACGGACACTAAAAGATCTGAAAATTATTCAAAAGTCAACTACTCCGATTTTAAACAATAGTACAAACCTCTCACAGGCCGTTTCCTTGCCTGATCTGATGGAGGTTGCACTCGAAACCAATTTACCTGGTGAACCCGTAGTGGGGAAGGTGCAAAAACCTGACAGATCACAACCTTTTAATCGAAAAAGAGAGAGACCTCCCTCTCTCTCTCCTCCTACCATAAGAAACATTAAAGTCACGACTTCCAATAAATATGATATCTTGTCTGCTGATGTTTCTGAACAACTAGAAGGTAAATTGAACCAATCAGAAATTCAAGTTGAGGTCCACCATCCTCCTCAACAATTAGATCAAAAGGACACAAAGAAAAAGAGAAACACAAAACCCACTATATCAAGATCCTCTCTAGAGTTACCTCCGGGAAACATTGTTAGATCAAATATTGCCAATGGGAAGACTTCATCTAAGGTGTCTTCCAAAAAATAAAACATAGTTTTTTCCTCCATTCTGCAATGGAATTGCCAGGGTTTAAGGGCGAAATATGAACAACTTAAGCTCCTCCCCTATAGCAGTATGTCTACAAGAAAGCAAGCTCGATGCTAATACTCCTTGTCCTCGAGAGTATGTTAGCTATAGGACACCATATGATCAACGAGCAGGGAGCCATGGGGGAAGTCTTATATACGTTCGTCGAGATGTTCCCCAAATATCTTTGTCTATCTGTACCCCTCTGCAGGCAGTGGCTGTACAGATTGATATAGGGAGAAAATACACAATCTGTTATCTTTACTTGCCTCCAAATGATAACATCTCATATGATAATATAGTAGAGGTGATTAAACAACTCCCACAACCCTTTCTCTTACTAGGAGACCTTAATAGTAGACATCCTTTATGGGGTGATGTTTTAGCAAATGCAAGGGGTAATATTATATCGTCAATTTTGGAGAATGAAGATGTCGGACTCCTCAATACAGGAGAGCCCACACATTTTCATGTACAGACAGGTACCTTGTCCTGCATTGACCTATCAGTTGCAAGCTCTTAACTGTCTTCTCGATTTTAATTGGAGAACATTAGATGATTGGCATACTAGTGATCATGCACCAATCATTATAAACACCAACAATGGTCCACCTTTACAAAGATCACCTCGATGGAATCTTGATAAGGCGGACTGGAATAGATTTCGGGAGTTAAGTGAAATTGAAGGAAATGCAGAACAGTTTGAAAGTGTTGATGATGCCATAGACTTACTTAATGGAACTCTTCACACAGCAGGAGTGAATTCCATTCCCAAAACAACTGGGATATTCAGACGACGACCAGTCCCCTGGTGGTCGTCAGAACTAACTGCCCTGCACAGAGCCACAGGAAAGTCTTTAACTCGATTGCGTATGCGTCGTAATGAGGAGAATTTAGTCATATTCAAGAAATGTAGAGCACAGTTCCGCCGTGCCATGAAAGAAGCTAGGCGCCAGTCTTGGATGTCCTTTGTTTCCTCCATTAACAGTAGAACACCAACATCATCTGTGTGGAGGAAAGTAAAAAAGATAGCAGGAAAATTCACCCCAAACCCACCACCAGTGTTAAAGATAAATGGCCAGTATATGACTGGAGCAACCGAAGTAAGCAATGCCCTGGCTGACCATTTCTCAAATGTATCGTGCAAGTGTGAAGCAGCTCCTGGTCACCAGTATAGGAGCAATGAAGAAAAGAAAGTTTTAAACTTCGCAACAAGAAAGCAAGAGTCATACAATTCTCCTTTTACTGAAAGAGAATTTGATTCTGCTCTTGCTATTTGTAACGATACAGCCCCTGGACCCGATGGAATTCCATATGCAATGATTAAACATGTACCTTTTAATACAAAGTTATTTATTTTAAGCATTTTTAATAGAATATGGCAGGATCATAGTTATCCAAGTTTTTGGGAACTAGCCATTATTTGAGCCTTTTTAAAACCCGGTAAGGACAAGTTTTTAGCAGCAAACTACCGACCTATTGCATTGACATCTTGTTTATGTAAAATCATGGAGAAGATGGTCAATGCAAGACTGATTTGGTACCTTGAAAAGAAGAATATTTTATCACCCATTCAATGTGGATTCAGGAAAATGCACTCAACGACTGATGTGCTGATACAACTTGAGTCCTCCATTTGTGAAGCCTTTGCTTCCAAACAGCACCATGTGACAGTTTTTTTTGATCTTGAAAAGGCATATGATACCACATGGAGATACGGTATACTTAAAAGAATCCATGAGTGCGGATTGAGAGGTGAGCTACCACTATTCATCCAGTCATTTCTTTCACATAGAGTTTTCCAAGTGAGAGTTGGGGAAGCTCTATCACAGAGTAGATGCCAGGAAGGAGGAGTTCCTCAGGGGAGTGTGCTGAGTGTAACTCTTTTTGCACTAGCAATTAATGGGATATCCTCAGTCATTCCCCGGGATGTTCTCGCAACATTATTTATGGATGATCTCTCCATATCATTTGCTGGAGCCAGAATGGCAATGGTTGAGAGAAAAATCCAACTCTCTATTGATAAAATTATCCATTGGGCCGATATGAATGGATTTAAGTTCTCAACAAGTAAAACTACAATTGTCCATTTCTGTCGTATACGGGGAGTACATCCAGACCCGGATATATACATCAAAGGTCAACGGATCTCATGTGCAAGTGAAGCAAAATTTTTAGGGTTGATATTTGATTGTAAGCTTACATGGGTTTCTCACTTAAAAACATTAAAAGCTAAATGTGTTGAAGCTATGAATCTTTTAAAAGTCTTGTCCCATACATCATGGGGGGGCAGACTGCAATACAATTTTAAAATTATACAAGGCCTTGATATTTTTCAAAATTAGTTATGGATGCGAAATATACTCCTCAGCAACCCCAAGCCGGTTAAAAATACTAGATTCAATACATCATGCTAGCATTAGATTGTCCACAGGAGCCTTTAGAACCTCCCCTATCACAAGTCTCCTTGTTGATGCTGGGGAGTTGCCTCTGGACCTTTACCGAATGTCCTCTATTATTCGGTATTGGTTTAGATTGCAAAGACTCCCCAATTCTTCAGCCTTTCAAACTGCTAGCCTTGTAAGGCACTCAACCTACTTTGAGATGCACCCAAAATCTCCTCAACCTTTTGGGTTTCGGGTTAACCAATTATTAAACAATCTGGATATAATTAGAAATAAGGTGCTTCCATTCAAGGTATCATCAACACCTCCATGGAAATTACCTGACATATCTTTTTGTAGATACTTTATTGGAGTTAAGAAGAATTTGACTGACTTAGAATCCAGGTCTCTTTTTATGGAACATGTTGAAGAACATAGAGGATCGACTTTTATATATACTGATGGCTCCAAATCTGATGCTGGCGTTGGATTTGGAGTACATAGTAATGATTTTAATTGTAGAGGTGCACTTCCTCTAACAGCTTTCCTATTTACTGGCGAACTGTATGGCATATTAACCGCTATTGAGAAAATAGCTTTGGAAAAGGAGGGTAATTTTACAATTTTTAGTGATGCAAGGAGTTCTTCAAGCTTTAGAAGTTTTTAATTCTAGTAACCCTCTAGTTTTAAAGATTTTAGAATGGCTTTTTATTATTGGACGGAAAGGTATAACTGTTCGATTTTGTTAGGTTACAGCACATGTAGGTGTGTCTGGGAATGAGAAGGCAGATTTACTGGCGAAGAATGCGGCATCCGAGTTGCTACCAAGGAGGTATCCCATTCCATGTAACGATTTCCTACCTTACATCAAGAAATTGGTTTGTGATAAATGGCAACAGCACTGGGATAGTCAAGATGGCAATAAAATGAGGGAAGTAACAAATATCATATCACCTTGGAGGTATAACATGATTCCCCGAAAATGGGAGACAACTCTTTGTCGTCTCCGTATTGGTCACACACGGTTGACACACGAGTTTCTGCTGAAGGGCCAACACCAACCGTATTGCGAGGACTGCTTAGTACCTTTAACAGTGAGGCATTTGTTGACCGAATGCCCTAATTTTACTAACTTAAGAAATAGATATCTGTTTGAGGCTCGAGGTGAGGATGGCAGGTTTATCCTTGCCAAGATTCTTGGACATGATGTGTCTTACTATGCGAGCGGAATTTTTAGATTTATTTCAGAAGCAGGTCTTCTGAAAACTATTTAACTATTGTAATGACTTCTTAATTTTTATGGTTTTAATCGAATTCTCTTTTAATTTTCATATACAGTAAATGGTATCGGCGTCAATGACCTTAGATGTCAGGATGCCAGAAAACTTTCAATCAATCAATCATTGGGATGTGCCAATAGGCATCCGCCAGGTCTATTGAGACCGTGTAAGCCTTGTGAGGCAGTAGGGCTCTTATATGTTGAAGAGTCAGCATCTTAAATTTGTTGTTCACAATGAACTTGTTGAGAGGGGACAAGTCAAGAATGACTCTGAGCTTGTTTGAATCTTTCTTGGGAACACAAAACAGTCTTCCCTGGAACCTGGTGGACTTTACCTTCTTGATCACCTTCTTGTTCAAGAGTTCTAGGACATATTCTTCTAGGATGCGGGTTGATGGCTGGAAGAATTGATGGAAGGTTGGAGGTGATTGTGTCCAGCTCCAACCTAGTCCCTTCTTGATGATGCTGTGTGCCCAAGGATCGAAGGTCCAGCGATCCTGAAAGTGGCGGAGTCTTCCTCCCACTGGAAGCACTTCATTGCTTCTGGTTTCCTGAGGGTTTGCCACCTCGGCCGCTTGCTCCCCTTCCTCCTTTGCCTCTGGAAGGACGACGAGAGGAGTCTCTGCCGGAGCCTCTACCTCTGGGACGAAAGGTAGGGGTGAAGACCGGTGATTGGGACACCACCGGTTGGGGGACCAACTGAAAGGTCTGTTGTGGCTATGCCACTATCTGGGGAGTAGCGGGAGCCGGAAACTGGTGTTTCGGTTGACGCTGCTGGGGTCTATGCTTAGACGATTTCCTCTTAGGCTGTGGGCCTTCATCCTGAGAGGACTTCCTTTTACGTGACATGCCCCACTTGTTGAGAAGGTTCCGATTCTCAGTGGCGGCCTTGTCCACGATCTCCTTCACCAAAGCAGTTGGGAAGAGATGCTTGCTCCAGATGTTGGAGGAGATTAGTTTCCGGGGTTCGTGTTTGACCGCCGCTTTGGCGAACACAAACTCTCTACAGGCTCTCCGGGCCTTGATGAAGCTATATAAGTCCTTCATCACGGTACCAAGATGGGTCTTCGCGAGAACCATGTAGAAATCCGGGACCCTGATGTCCCCGGCCATTACTTCAAGTTGGACTTGAAGGGATAGGGAGGCAGCTAGCCTCTCCTTGGTGTCCTGTTCCCGACGGATTAGGTGGTCGTTCAACTTAGGGAGATCTTCGTTGAACTGACGTCCAGCGACGTCAGGTTCCAGTTTCCCGACCGTAAATGTAAGCTGGATGTCCTTCAAGCTTTTATTGACGGGGGGGAAGGCGAGGGAGAGAGGCCTACACTCCTCCAGTGTAGGGCAGGGTTTTCCCTCCTCCACCGCCTTCATGACAGCATTGAAGGCCTTTTCCACGAAAGGAAAGGTCATGGTAGGGGGAGCAAGAAAGGATGGATGCTTCTTGCTTTGTGCCGGCATCTTCGAATATGTGAAGCCCCGGGTCTTGAGGCAATCTGCCAGCATAGCCTGTGCCTTTGAGTGCTCGAACACGATCACTTCTTTGGGCTCGGTCTCCTCCTTGGAGGCCGGCTCGGACCTGAGTCGGACGTAACAGTCCGGATATGCCTCGAAGCTGGGGAAGAACTCTACTTCTTCGTGGGCGACGGCACCTAACTTGTTGTTTATGAAGATCCTGCCAGTTGTAACTGGCATATGCTCAGCGTACCTCCAAGGGTTTTGACACCGAGCAGGGAGGAAGTGCCTTGACCGAGATCTTTTTTGGTTGCTTCCAGCCCATGAAGTGACTTTTGAGGTCCTCTTGGCCCTTACGGAACCTCTCGTCCATAAGCGCCACCAGAACTTGGATCGTATCCTCGGTGGTTGGCAGCGCAGGAAGCGAAGCAGTAGAAGTGGAGGGCACTGGCTCCTTGACCTCGGTAGGAGTCACAGGAGGTGCCTGGGCAAGCTCGGCCTCTGAATCAGGGAACTCCACCTGATCCTCTTCTTCCTCCACATCCTCACCCATGAGGGTTCTCTTGGTGTTGTCGGACACGTCCGACATCTTTTCAACTTCGTCTATGAGACATTTTCGGAGAGCAGCCGAAACGTCAGGTTCAACCACCAGTTGAACGCAGGGGATCTCATCCCTAGGGATTACGGAGTCAGCCGTAGCTTTGGGAAAGAGAAGGGCCCTCATCTTCTCATTGGGGAGATAAGGCCCTAAGGCGTTTTTCTGGAAACCGCGCACCCACTTGCGCAGTTTCTCTCGAGCATTGTCCCTGGCCTCCGCGGACGGAGGGTTGTCAAACGCCTCATCAAGAAGGCTTTTGCAGATAGCACAAGTCTGCGGGTCCCAATACTTGAGATTCCCCTTCTTCGTAGAACAAGCGGCGTGGGTCCGGCATGCCCGATTCCCATAGAAGTCAGGGCGATGAATTCCGCAGAAGGAGCTCTCACACTTCACGTACTCCTCCTGTAAAAGAAAGAGACAATGAGTACATAGAAGTCATTGTAATATGACTTATAGTAATCTTAAAATAAGTAATAACTTATAAATTATAAGATTCATTTATCTAAGCTCAGGATAGGTGAGCTAGAAAAGAAGTAGGAAGACACATACCTGTGCATCCTGCCCAGCCAATTGCCGTGACTATGCCCCATAATTAATTCCATAGGACCTATAGGGTTTTAGAGGAGAGGAGAGCATCCTGTAGGATGAGCCAAGCTTAGGCTTCCTCTAAAGAATGAATTATAGAGAGGTGTAGACCTGAAATTATTCATTTCATATAGGGAAAGAAAGGGGGGAAAATAGGATAAACCCCCCTCTTTTAAAGGATTGGCCCCGGCAAGAGACCACTAAGAAGCACAGAATATGCTGGAAATGTTTTACTGTACAACCGAGTACAATAGTTGTTGTTCTAAGGTATGAAATACCAGAGAAGGACTGGCTAGTCCACCCTGCTGCACTATAGTGACTGCCGGCACGGGGCCGGCAGCCGGGGAGGGGTGATTGTCCACTGTAAGCCGAGGTTAGGAGCTCTGGCAGACTGACGACACGCCGGAGGCCCGTCCGGCAAGGTGAACCCATCAAAGGCCACAAGCTAAGTGGCTGGGAGACAGGAATATACTTGGGAATGGCGATCGCCGGCAGGACGGCGGCCTCCGGCAGCCGGCAGGCAGTCGGCCTTGGTAGTGTGACGGCGCCGAGTAAGGCTGTGAACTCAAAGGCAGGTTGGAAACGACTGAGTTATATTATTGTAGATCATTCTCCTTATATACAAAACCTCAAGGCAACAGGACATAACAAGTTCACAAGACAGACAATATTACAGAGGAAAAACCAGACATGAATTTTCATGTTCGTTTTAGTGCGAGGGAAGAGCGAAGATACAAGCATAATATATATTAAAGGAATTATGTATAATTGTGTGAAACACGGTTGGTACATGGCTCCCCCCCTAAAAAAGGGATTTTGACGAAGGAAAAATCTATTTCTGGGTCGAACCTGTGGCGCCGGGCGAAAAGTCCTTCTTGTATACCTTTTCTGATAAAAACCTTCCAATTATACCAGAGAAAGATAAAAGCATGGAATGCTGAGGTTACAACCCTCGCGCGAGCACCTTTTGGGTGTCGTGTATAAAGCAAAGGCGCGTGAAATCCACTATTCACAGGTTGTCTTCCATTTAGTTAATTCCTTCGCCAAAGGGATGGGCCGATACAGAGGCCCTAGACACATCCCCATCGCCGCACCACCCACGCCACGACGCGAGCGCCATCTGAACAACATCCTTCTTTTTGGAATTCAAAAGTGTTGAATTGTTCAACAGAGGGGGGTCCAAATCACCCAATCTGAATCAGATCCTGGTCACTATCTTCACCTTGGCAGCCGACAAAGACTGGTTCCTGTCAGCAACTCACCTAGCAGGAGTCCAGAATGTGATAGCAGACGCATTATCCAGGACGAGCCCACTGGAATCGGAATGGTCCCTGGACATGCACTCCTTCCGGTGGATACTCAGGCTGGTTCCAGGTCTCCAGGTAGATCTATTCGCGACCCGACTCAATCACAAACTCCCGTGTTATGTGACACCGAACCTGGACCCTCAGGCTTATGCCATGGATGCATTAACCCTGGATTGGAACCATTGGCAGAAGATCTTCTTATTCCCTCCAGTGAATCTTCTACTGAAAGTCTTGCACAAACTCCGCTCCTTCAACGGGGTAGTAGCTTTAGTGGCACCTCACTGGCCAAAGAGCAGTTGGTTTCCTCTCCTCCTCGAGTTGAAACTCCGTCCCTTCCGGATCCCATTCCCCAAACTGACCCAGGTGGTCCAAACACGGACTGTGTCAGATTCCTCAAGGATAGCCAAAACCCTAACTTTGTGGATTTCATGAAGTTTGCGGCACGTAGGGACGCAAACATCGACCCAGATAATGTCCTCTTTATAGAATCAGACAAAAGGGACTCAACGATTCGCCAATATGATTCGGCGGTTAAGAAACTAGCGGATTTCTTAAGGACTTCAGACCATTCGGTTATGACTCCTAATTTAGCCATCTCCTTCTTTAGGTCCATTTTTGACAAAGGCCTAGCAGCTAGCACTATAACCACCATTAAGTCAGCTCTGAGGAAAGTCTTCCTGGTTGGGTTTAACATTAACCTGGCGGAGTCTTATTTCTCATCTATTCCAAAAGCATGTGCTAGGCTTCGACCTTCGGTCCGTCCTCAAAAGGTCTCTTGGTCTCTAAATGATGTCCTCAAACTGGCCTCCGACACGGACAACGAATCCTGCTCTTATATCACTCTTCTTAGGAAGACTTTATTTCTAACAGCTTTGGCCTCGGGTTCCAGAATCTCAGAACTAGCAGCTCTCTCACGAAACTCAGAGAACATGGATTTCCTCCCTTCAGGTGAGGTACTTCTTTCACCAGACAGGGCGTTCCTAGCTAAGAACGAGGACCCCCAAAATAGGTGGTCCCCTTGGAAGATTATTCCTCTTCTCCAAGATACTTCTCTATGTCCGGTCACCACTCTCAGGGCCTTTTTAGCCAGGACTGCTACCCGATCGTCTGGCCCCTTGTTTATCAGAGAACAAGGAGGTACCATTTCCATACGTGGCATTAGGCAACAGATCCTATACTTCATTAAACAAGCCAATCCGGGATCATTTCCCCATGCTCATGATATCCGATCGATAGCTACCTCCATCAACTATTTCCAGAATATGGACTTTGATAACCTTAAGAAGTACACGGGTTGGAAATCTCCTATGGTCTTCAAACGCCACTATCTAAAGAACTTACAGGCTCTTAAATATCCAACGGTTGCAGCTGGGAGCCTTATCTCTCCCCATTGATCTTTTGTTCTTCCTTTCATCCATCTCTTCTCTTCTCCCTCCTACCCGCCACTCGCACCACGACGCCGCTTCCTTGGTGGTTCGTTAGCCCTAAGTGTATTACATATTAGGTTAATATGATTGTAACTATTATTGTTTCCCCTTGTTATTAAGTTGGGATATTCTTAGCCATGTCAGTTTTGTTGCATGTTTTCCTCTGATACTCAGAGGTTTCCTTGTTATAATGTTTGTTTATCCTTACTCTCACTATGCCCTGTGGCTAGTTTATATTTTATGCCTACTTACCTGAATTATATATGATTTTCTTTACATGGTGTTGTTTCTCTCCCCTTATTAAATTAGTAGTTATTGTTGGGCTTGGAAGGCATTCTCTGGTACATTTTCGCCCGGCGCCACAGGTTCGACCCAGAAAAGGGATTTTGACGACGGTAAAATCTATTTCTGGGGAGAGACCTGTGGCGCCCGGCAAAACCCTTCCCTGATCTAGAGAGGCGAACTGTAGGCGGGTCATCTGGCAGAAGATAAGCAGGTTTTGGACGATCAATGGAGACCCAGTCTTCTTTGCCCCGAATGTTTAGGAGGAATGCTTTCGGACTGCGTCAGATCACAAGGAAAGGGCCCGTGTAAGGGGGCGTTAGTGGTGGCTTGCTGGTGTCGTTGCGCAGGAAGACGTGCGTTGCAGAGTGTAAGTCCGTTGGTATGTGATGATTTGCTGGGGGCTTGTAAGTCTGGCGGCACGGAGTAAATTTTCCCACGACGTGACGTATGCGCTGGAGATCGTCGGAGGAGGTTGTAGAAGGAAAAAATTCGGCAGGGACGACCAACGGATCGCCATACACCATTTCAGCTGCCGAGACATTAAGGGCGTCTTTAGGAGTGGTCCTTAGTCCAAGGAGGACCCAGGGAAGCTGAGTAAACCAGTTGCAATCCTTGCAGCGGGACATCAAAGCTGCTTTGAGGGTGCGATGAAAACGTTCAACCATTCCATTGGCAGCGGGGTTGTAGGCCGTTGTCTGATGTAGGGTGATGCCTAGGAGATTCGCTAATGACGTCCACAATTGAGAGGTGAAGGTGGTTCCCCTGTCAGAAGTAATATGCTCAGGGATACCGAATCTTGAAATCCATCCAGAGAGTAAGGCAGATGTACATGAGGCGGACGTTGCAGTTTCCATGGGAATGACTTCAGGCCAACGAGTGGAGCGGTCGATGACGGTAAACAGGTAACGATGTCCTTGTGATGTGGGTAGGGGGCCTACAACGTCGACGTGAATGTGTGCGAAACGACGCTGAGGTTGAGGAAAAGTGCCCACTCCTGAATCCGTGTGTCGATGTACTTTGGAAGTTTGGCAAGAAGTACAGGCGCGGACCCAATCCTTAGCATCCTTAGAAATGCCGTGCCAAATGAACTTTGCCTTCAGCAGCTGTGCAGTAGAACGGCACGAGGGATGTGAAAGGCCGTGGATGAAATCAAACACCTGTCGGCGCATGGGAGCAGGAATCCAAGGTCGCGGTTTACCAGTACTGACGTCACAGAGGAGGGTGGTGTTGGAGTCTTCGAGGGGAAAATCTTCCCAACGGAGGGACGTGCAGGATGTCCTACAAGCTTGATACTCTGGATCCTGTCGTTGGGCTTCAGCCAGGGCGTTGTAATCCAATCCCAGTTGAACGGCAGCCAACGTGTTTCTTGACAGGGCATCGGCAACGGGATTCATTTTCCCAGGGACGTATTGGAGGGTGCAATTGTATTCAGCCACGGCGGAGAGATGTCGGCGTTGACGGGCGGACCAGGCGTCAGACTGTCGATTGAAGGCGTGCACCAGAGGCATGTGGTCTGTGCGAATGACGAAGGGCGTATCTTCTAAGAAATGGCGAAAGTGACGGACAGCCAAGTGCACCGCCAGCAATTCTCGATCGAAGGTAGAATAACCCGATTCTGCCTTGGACAGTTTTCTGCTGAAGAAGGCCAATGGGCGGGGCGAGCCTTTGACCACCTGCTTGAGTACTGCACCAATAGCGACGTCGCTGGCATCGGTGGAGAGAAGGAGAGGGTCGTGTGGGATAGGAAAAGTGAGAGCCGCAGCAGTTGATAGGGCCTTTTTTGCATTGCAGAAGGCTGCTTCTTGAAGGGGACCCCACTTCAGGTTCTTTGGCTTGCCCTTGAGGGAGGCGTAGAGGGGAGCAAGAGTGGCGGCAATGGCTGGCAGAAAATGGTGATAATAGTTGATCATGCCCAAGAATTCCTGCAGAGCTTTGACGGTCGAGGGCGCGGGGAAATTCTGAACGGCTGCTACCTTCTCAGGGAGGGGATGGACTCCTTCAGGAGTGATACGGTGCCCTAAGAATGACACTTCGTTGGCGCCAGAGGTACACTTGTCGTACCAGACTACAAGGCCGTTTTGTTGCAGGCGGTCGAGCACGATGCGCAGGTGACGGAGGTGTTCCTC
>NC_090731.1:113383254-113404866 GCF_036898095.1 Palaemon carinicauda | reverse complement strand
TAAAGCGGGCTTCTTTCTCGCGATCACTTTCTCGAAGTCGAGGCGCTTCGACAGGTTTTCCCTGAATCGTACGAACACTGACGTCGCTCAACAATTTAGGGTTCTGTTCTTTCAGTTGCTTAGCCGTTAATGTTGGATTTTCTTCTAGGCTTCGCTTTTAAAATAACTAAAGTACGATCAGGAATCTTCCGGGGGGGGGAGCAGCCTGGGAGTGAGAAGGGATCTCGGCGCTACCCCCTGCCTTGTACTTGGCCACCAAGCGCCTCACTGTCCTCTCGTTCACGCCAGTAATTCTTCACCTATTTCCTTCGTTTGCAGACCTAAATTATGGACAGGTTATCACTCTAACAATGTCATCGTGAGTTGTACAGGGTCTAGACATCACTGGGGGGGGGGGGGGTTTGATAGTGTACCAACCGTGTTTTACACAATTGTACATAATTCCTTTTATATATATTATGCTTGTATCTTCGCTCCTCCCTCGCACTAAAACGAACATGAAAATTCCTGTCTGGTTTTTCCTCTGTAATATTGTCTGTCTTGTGAACTTGTTATGTCCCTGTTGCCTTGAGGTTTTGTATATAAGGAGAGTGTTCCACAATAATATAACTCAGTCGTTTCCAATCTGCCTTTGAGTTTACACCCTTACTCGGCTCCGTCACATTGGTGACCCCGGGGAAGTCGACTCGCTCCCACTGCCTTCCACCCCCACCTCCCTCGCCCCCTCCATCGTTGGTACTATGACGGAGGCTGACTCTACTCCAGCAGTTGACACTGCGGCCCGCCCCATTGAAACTTCCACGAGGTTCGCCAGAGGAGAAGCGTTCGCCTTGGTTTCAACGCGCTGAAGTCCACTTTCGTATCAGGGGCGTGACTCGCTCAACCACCAAAGCGGATTATGTTCTCGCGGCGATACCCGAGGACACCTTCCCAGAAATATCCGACTGGCTTTGTGAACAAGGAGACACCCCAATATCGTATGACGCCCTCAAATCATACCTTCTGCAGCAGTACTCTCCTTCGCCAGCCGCCCGTATAGCAAAGCTTTTTTCAGCTCTCGCAACAACCGTTGGGGAACCAAAGGGGCTTCGCTTGCCCTCAGGGAAAATGACCAGTAACGCTCGCCTTCAACCTGCCGCAGACGGCTCTCCTCGTGAGGTGAACCTACGACGTGCCCTTTGGATACGCCGTTTACCTGAACCTGTGTGCGCTGCCATACCCGATGTCGATAGTTTACCCATAAAGGGACTTGATGACCAAAGCCGACGCCCTTATGGACAGCCACTTCAAGTCCTCCATCAACGCCTCCACCCCTGACGACGAGGATGCCTATTCAACGTCAACCGAAGCTGACATGAATGCCGTAGGACATACACGCCTACCCCGTGACGTGCCGAAGCGGCGACAAAGCCGCCCACCACCCACCAATCGCTCGCGCCCCAACGAACGACTTCTACAGCCACTTACTACCTCCCATCCGCCGCAGTTTTGCTACTACCACTTCAGATTCGGGGCAACCGCGAAGAAATGTGCCAAAGATTGTCAGTGGCCAAAAAACGTGTAAGTAGGCCATCGCTTGTGGCGGTGGCCTCCCATGTTTCTAATCTTTTCTTTTTACAGGATGCAGGAACGGGCGTGCGATTTTTGGTAGACACGGGTGCTTGTCGTTCTCTTTTGCCAAGGAAACTCTTCAAGGCACAACGTAGTCTGTCTACATCTGCCGAAGTCCGCTTGGTAGCTGCCAACGGATCTGCGATACCCACCTACGGTTACGAGAACCTCACATTATCGTTCGGAAACGGTAAATTCAATTGGAAGTTTCTCGTTGCTGACGTCACAATGCCAATCCTCGGTGCGGATTTCCTCTCTCATTTCCACCTTCTGGTCGATGTCGCCCACCGACGATTGGTCAACGCAGACTCGTACTTGTCGACACCTCTTCAACCCGCCCCCTCTAACCTCGCTCTCCACATCAGCGACCCCACGGATGCCTACGCACACCTCCTCACGTCGTACCTGGAAGTTTTCCATCCAGAACTTCGCCAAACGCCCACGGTTCCTGCCAAGCACGGTATTTATCACCATATCAAGACGACGGGACCCCCAGTCTTCGCAAAATTCAGACGTCTGGCACCGGATCGATTGGCAGCCGCCAAACAGACGTTCGCCGAAATGGAGAAAATGGGCCTTTGCCAAAAGGCCTCCAGCCCATGGTCGTCACCCTTACACATCGTTCTGAAGAAAGACGGCTCCCTCCGTCCGTGCAGGGATTACAGGCGCCTGAACATGCAAACAGAACCGGATCACTACCCCCTCCCAAACATTGCCGATGTAACCTCCTACCTGCACAAAGCGAAGGTTTTCTCTAAGCTCAACCTCCTGAAGGAGTATTATCAGGTGCCTATGAACCCAGAAGACATCCCCAAGACCGCCATCACCACTCCGTTTGGCACATACACCTTCAATTACTCTGTTTTGGCCTTCGTAATGCTGGGGCAACGTTTCAACGTCTCATGGATGGCATCTTAGGGGACCTCCCTTTCTGTGTATGTTATGTGGACGACATACTTGTGTTCTCTTCCTCAAAAGAGGAACACCTCCGTCACCTGCGCATCGTGCTCGACCGCCTGCAACAAAACCGCCTTGTAGTCCGGTACGACAAGTGTACCTTTGGCGCCAACGAAGTGTCGTTCTTAGGGCACCGTATCACTCCTGAAGGAGTCCATCCCCTCCCTGAGAAGGTAGCAGCCGTTCAGAATTTCCCCACGCCCTCGACCGTCAAAGCTCTGCAGGAATTCTTGGGCATGATCAACTATTATCACCGTTTTCTGCCAGCCATTGCCGCCACTCTTGCTCCCCTCTACGCTTCCCTCAAGGGCAAGCCAAAGGACTTGAAGTGGGGTCCCCTTCAAGAAGCAGCCTTCTGCAATGCAAAGAAAGCCCTATCAACTGCTGCGGCTCTCACTTTTCCTATCCCACACGCCCCTCGCCTTCTCTCCACCGATGCCAGCGACGTCGCTATTGGTGCAGTACTCCAGCAGGTGGTCAAAGGCTCGCCCCGCCCATTGGCCTTCTTCAGCAGAAAACTGTCCAAGGCAGAATCGGGTTATTCTACCTTCGATCGAGAATTGCTGGCAGTGCACTTGGCTGTCCGTCACTTTCGCCATTTCTTAGAAGGTACGCCCTTCGTCATTCGCACAGACCACATGCCTCTGGTGCACGCCTTCACTTGACAGTCTGACGCCTGGTCCGCCCATCAACGCTGACATCTCTCCGCCGTGGCTGAATACAATTGCACCCTCCAATACGTCCCTGGGAAAATGAATCCCGTTGCCGATGCCCTGTCAAGAAACACGTTGGCTGCCGTTCAACTGGGATTGGATTACAACGCCCTGGCTGAAGCCCAACGACAGGATCCAGAGTATCAAGCTTGTAGGATATCGTGCACGTCCCTCCGTTGGGAGGATTTTCCCCTCGAAGACTCCAACACCACCCTCATCTGTGATGTCAGTACTGGTAGACCGCGACCTTGGATTCCTGCTCCCATGCGCCGACAGGTGTTTGATTTCATCCACGGCCTTTCAAATCCCTCGTGCCGTTCTACTGCACAGCTGCTGAAGGCAAAGTTCATTTGGCACGGCATTTCTAAGGATGCTAAGGATTGGGTCCGTGCCTGTACTTATTACCAAACTTCCAAAGTACATCGACACACTGATTCAGGAGTGGGCACCTTTCCTCATCCTCAGCGTCGTTTCGCACACATTCACGTTGACGTTGTAGGCCCCCTACCCACATCACAAGGACATCGTTACCTGTTTACCGTCATCGACCGCTCCACTCGTTGGCCTGAAGCCATTCCCATGGAAACTGCAACGTCCGCCTCATATACATCAGCCTTACTCTCTGGATGGATTTCAAGATTCGGTATCCCTGAGCATATTACTTCTGACAGGGGAACCACTTTCACCTCTCAATTATGGACGTCATTAGCAAATCTCCTGGGCATCACCCTACATCAGACAACGGCCTACAACCCCGCTACCAATAGAATGGTTGAACGTTTTCATCGCACCCTCAAAGCAGCTTTGATGTCCCGCTGCAAGGATTGCAACTGGTTTACTCAGCTTCCCTGGGTCCTCCTTGGACTAAGGACCACTCCTAAAGACGCCCTAGACGTCTCGGCAGCCGAAATGGTGTATGGCGACCCGTTGGTCGTCCCTGCAGAGTTTTTTTCCTTCTACAACCTACTCCGACGATCTCCAGCGCATACGTCACGTCGTGGGAAAATTTACTCCATGCCGCCAGACTTACAAGCCCCCAGCGAAGCATCACATACCAACGGACTTGCACTCTGCAACGCACGTCTTCCTGCGCAACGACACCAGCAAGCCACCACTAACGCCCCCTTACACGGGCCCTTTCCTTGTGATCCGACGAAGTCCAAAAGCATTCCTCCTAAACATTCAGGGCAAAGAAGACTGGGTCTCCATTGATCGTCTAAAACCTGCTTATCTTCTGCCAGATGACACGCCTACAGTTCGCCTCTCTAGATCAGGGCACCCTATTTAACATGTACAGTATGTCATTTTTAGGGGGGGAGCCATGTACCAACCGTGTTTCACACAATTGTACATAATTCCTTTTGTATATATTAGGCTTGTATCTTCGCTCCTCCCTCGCACTAAAACGAACATGAAAATTCCTGTCTGGTTTTTCCTCTGTAATATTGTCTGTCTTGTGAACTTATGTCCTGTTGCCTTGAGGTTTTGTATATAAGGAGAGTGTTCCACAATAATATAACTCAAGTCGTTTCCAATCTGCCTTTGAGTTCACACCCTTACTCTGCGCCGTCACAATAGACAAATGCCACGCGAACTCGCAAAAGAACGATTGCAACTCGGCCCTCTCAACCTGAGACAACCTCGCTCCGCTACTACAGGAAACACACTGGCTAGCTTCCACCTACACAGATATGTAGATGCCAACTTGTATAAAGAAGATGCCAATTAGTCAATTTGTCCCAGTCGATTTTTTCCCCGATAAACCCCATGCCTCCGATTTACGCGGAACGCTGTGTCCGGCCCACTACCCGGACAGACCGATCCGTGCCGACTATATATATATATATAGCGCTCTCTCTCTCTCTCTCTCTCTCTCTCTCTCTCTCTCTCTCTCTCTCTCTCTCTATATATATATATATATATATGTGTATATTTATGTATACATATATGCATATATGTATTTTTGGGCTCAGACCTGTGCCGCCCAGAGAAATGCTCCTTTAGCATCATTTCTAAGGTATATAACTGCTAAATAATACCAGAGAAAAAATTGCATAGGAATGCCAGGTATGAACCCAGCTCACTCACCTGAAAGGTGCCGGTATATTATAACAAGGGCGTGAAAATCACAAGCAGAGGTCTCGTACCAATTAGATATCTCCTCGTCAATATCCCCGAAACCAAGATGAGCCGTTCCAAGTCCACTACTGACCGTCGCTACCAACAAGCCCACCCACGCCAATGACAACACTCCTTGAAATACTTTACAACGTAATTGGAAAATTAATACAAAGAGCAATTTTCTTATTTTAATTCAACCTTCAAAAAATTTTGAACTTTAAAACTTCAACCAAAAAACAACTAAGAAATTGAATAAGATAAAATAAAATGATTTCATGTATTGCTGCTCAAATTAAAACCAATGCTGTTGTTGCTGCTGTCGAAGATGATCGCCTTAAATGTAGGTTAAAGCGATGGTCAAGCATCTCCAACTTCCAATTACCATTCTCAAGAACCCCTAAATGCAATGGTCCACTTTGCGTATTAAGTATATCACTTGTATACAACGAGCCAAATTTACAGTAAGGCCGAACGAATAACCACCTCACAACCCATACCGTCCGTGTATGCTGTTTGTAAATGAAACAAATCACAATTGCTGTGTTGGCTCTTGATGAGGCTTCCAAGAAGGCGGCAACGTAAGATGCGGATCCATGGTACAGATCACTTATTTTTTCACCATGACGATAAAGAGGCAAGCAAATCCAATGTTGTCACTGGTGAAGATGGCTAAGAACTAACTTTTATTTTCATGAAAAGCCGTCCACTTCTCCTTTCTGTAAGAAATGTATTAACGAGCAGCAAGTCTCTTCAAAGACCCAAACCATCTTAAGTTTTAACAGGTTATTAAGGAATTCATCATTTTATGTAAACAAAAATTATTTCAATACTAAAAATGCATGTTGAAATAAAAACAATCATTTACAAACTTACCAAATTACCATATTATAAAAGAAACAGAAAACAAAAAAATAACTTTAGTGTTATTTTTCAACACTCCCGGGGAAGAAATCAAATTTTACATAAGAATTATATAAATTTGATCAAATAAAGAAAAAAAAATATGTCTGAAATATCATCGTTTAGAATGGTTTTGAATTTTTGCCGTGATATCTCAGCAGCTTTTCTCTGTGGACGTTTTCTAGAAACGTCCATGCCTGGAATCTCTTCTTTCGATGCTACAGCATCCTCATTATCATCATCTGATCCTACAGCATCCTCATCAGACTCCTTCCTCAAGAATGGTATTAAAGAAGTAACATGCCTTTTAGTTATTTCATTGGTTTTACCCTTCAGAACTTTCGCATCAATTACCTCTCCGTTGATATTCTTGAAAACTTCTTTGACAATTCCCATAGGATAATTAACAGGTTTCTATCCATCATCCTTAATCAGCACAATATCGCCGATACTGATTTGTTTATGGTTTACAGGAGCATATCTATCCTTCTTATCAGTAGCTTGTTTAATTGAAGTGTTCATGAATTCCCGATGATAGATTTCCAGCAAGTTAGTTCTAATTTGTTTCAGCTTCTCATAAGATGTTTTAATTTTATGTACAACATCAAAGTCAACCTGAAAATCCTCATCAAAATCAGGGTCAGCTTGTAATGCAGGAATAATATTCAAAGAGACCAATGAATATCCATGAATAAGTTCCTCTGGCATTATAGGGGTTGGTACATTATTAGAACAATCTCTTAATGCTTCTTTGAATGCAATCGGCCTTCTATTGATCAAATGTACAGCATGACAAACAAGATATTCAAAATCCCTAAATTCAATGACATCATTTCTGATTGACTTCCGTATCATATGCTTGGTCATTTTGACTACGCTCTCAACCAATCCTCCAAGCTGACTGCAGCTCTTATAGTACTGTTGAAAATGGACTTTCTCAACATTATTATCAGTCAAATACTGAACAGTCTCGGCATCCTTCAGGAAATCCTGAACAATATTGGCTCCTGCTACTATTTGCGTACCCAAATCACTTACTATAAACTGAGGGACTCCATATTCAAAAGAATGCAGTGACAAAGCACGCAAAAACTCTTCAACTGTCATATCCATACAGATCTTAAGATTAACTGCTCGTGTGAACATGCATGAAATAACAAGGATCCAAACTTTACTTTATCTTTCCCTTGTCTCACATAAAATGGACCACAATAATCAAGGTATACATTACCAAAAGATTTATCAGATGGGCTCAATCTATATTCCCTATAGGCTGATTGATTAAGTTTGACAGGTCTTTGGTTATATCTCCGGCATACAACACATTCCTTCAGAATCCTTTTAACTGTTGAGAAGAATTTTGGTATCCAGAATTTCCTACGTAATTCTGTCAAAAGGGCATAGCAACCAGCATGTTTCAAAAGCAAATGTTCATCCAATATAATAAGTTTTGTTAGAGTACTTTCTCTTGATAAAAGAATAGGATAAGTTTGGTTGGTTACACTGCGCTTCTCATTAAATTTACAATTCACTCTTATTAAATTATGAGTGTCTGGATACAAATTCAACTGTGATATCAAATTAGGCATAGCCATCTTGGTTTTTTAGAGTTACTACTTAAATAGTCAATAACATCTGGAAAATTTATTTGTTGATCCCTAGAGATGATTTGAGTCAAAGCTTTAGGGCGGAGGTCCTTCTTATCAAAGCCAAGTGACTTGTTTATAAACCCTTTCCATCGATCCCAGCATTCCAGAACTTTCGCATGTATAGATATCAACTTATTCATATTTGAATATCTATCTAGAGGTATTAAGTGCTCTAGTTTTACAGTTTGGCTTTTTTTTTATACTGGTTGATGCACTATATGCCTCAATGGTTTCTAAATTCTCGACCATTGGTACCTTGAAACCTAAAATGTCACTTCTACTAGCTTGATCGAGATCACGTATATTGGGACCCTTATGGTAATTAGACTTCATTAAGCTTTTGAATGACAGACATCGTGTAATTTTGTCAGCTGGGTTGTCCATTCCACTCACGAAAGAGACTCCAACATTTCTCCCCTCACATAGCTTTGTTATATGATTCAGTTTGTTCATTACGAACACTGACCTTTTCTGCATTTTATCAAACTTATGAGAAAAGGACTTAAGCCACGACAGGGCAACAAAACTATCTGAGAATAGCCCCAAGTCAACTATTTTGATGGGCACCAGGCACTGTGTGCCACTCAGTTCATTATAGGTATCCAACAAAACCTCTGTACCCAAACATATAGCCTGTAATTCGAGTGAAGGAATGGACTTTTCATGCAATTTGGATCCAATGAGTCTGTTTTTCGCTAATACAAAGCTTCTTTCGCCACTTCTTATATTGCATAAATATACAACAACTCCATAAACTCTTTTGCTAGCATCAACATAAGCCTCAAGTTTATATTCATCTGTCCTTTCACCAACACATCTCTGAAGCTCAAAAATAGGAGCAGAATTTACTTGGTTTGCAATATTTTTCCATTCCTTTTGTTGAAAGTCTCTAAGTTGTGCATCCCATCCAAGCGTTCTCTCACATTGTAAGTCTTGCATAAAAAGTCTAGCTCTGTTAAGAAGTGGACCATTTATGTTGAAAACATCATAATTAGATGCAATGGATCGCAAAATTTCCCTCTTTGTAGTAGCCTTTTCATTAAGGCACAATTTCCTGCTTGAAATTGTATCACTCCTTTGATTCCAGATCATCCCAAGTAGTTTCACCTCCATCTCAGATTTCTTGCATGCTACATCCGATTGCACATTTTCTCCATCAATTTTATCTTGTAGTGTATAATCATTAGAAAACATCTGTAGTTCAAATTTGTAAGGACCAAAAATACCCTGTAAAATCTCATATCCAATTCAAGGTTTCAGATGATTCACAAGTAAATCCACCATTATCCATATAGAAGAGCTGATACATTATCCATTTTGCATTTCTTAGTCTAGGATTATCATTCTTGCTATCCAGTACTAAAATTTTGAAAAGAGCCAACATCAAAATTGTAGGACTGCATCGAAGTCCAAAAGGAAGGCGAACATTTTTGTAGGCAATTATAGAGAAATCCCCTTTCTTAACATTCTTATACCACAAAAAGAGTAACTTCTGCTGATCAAGCTCACTGAGTGCTATTTGATTGAATGCTTTCTTAATATCGAAGATCAGTAATTTAGATCCGAATCTCAAATGAAGCATTGCAGACGTTATCTTCTGATTGAGTGATGGGCCAGCATACATAGCCTGATTATGATTGTCATCACACTGGATCTGCTAGGTTCACAAACATTGGACAGGAAAACAACTCTGCATTTTGTTGTTTCCCGATCCAGTCTAAAATCTCCCATGTGTGCTAAAAAACTGCACTCTGGATGCTCATCCATGTACCTTTCTAGATTTGGTATTCTTTCAATTATTCCAAGTTTTTCTTGTTCTTTAAAATTTTCATTCATAAGTTCCAAATTTGCCTTGTTCCTTTGTAATTTTCTCGTGTTGAATCTCAATACAGCCTTTGCAAGGTTGAAATTCCGTCCAAGCAAATGACAGCTCTTTTCATTCCATAGAAGAGGCATCTTTAGCCTTCCTTCCTCGTTTCTTCTTGCGTTATCAAGGGTAAACTTAATAAAATTTGCATTACAATCTGACATCAAGTTTCCATCTTCATGGTCTGGTTCACAAATAGATTTCTCATACACAGACCGCAGAATCTCCTCAGTTGCACGTCTCAGCTCTGATTCTTCAATCATACCTTTTTCATTTAAATTAGCGAAGTTAGCTTGAACCTCCACCTCGCATTCCAAACTTAAGCCACTTGGCTCACCCATAGAACTTCCAAATCCAATATACTTGCAGCATTCATCTATGCCATCAAATACAGGGGATTTGTTTCCATTTAACTCACATGTTTCCTCATAATCGGCAACCGAGCGAGAGTGCTCCGAACACCAAGAACAAGAAAAATCCTTTGAAAGATAAGGTAGATTCTGTTGCATAATCTTGACATTACCCATTAACATCACTCCTGCAGCTGATCCTAAATAAACAGATGGGTGATCATTGCCAAATTTTACTGAAAAATCTAATAAACAATGGGCATCATTTGTACCGAGTATCAAGTCAATATCCTTTATTTTATCACTACCATCAGTCAAATATTTATCAGCTAATTTGAAGCCTTTTTTGGCAAAGGCCCTGGCCACTTCTGAAATTCCTGGCAATGACAAATTTATATCTATGCTTGGTACACACGATGCATGTATAACACATGCCTTATCATCAAAGTTGCACTTTAATTCAACTATCTTGGATTTATACTTCTTACTTGAATTAAAACCATTGACTGGTAAAGAGACATTATCTTCTAACACTTTCAACCTATCATCACTTGCAAGTTTTTCAGTTACAAAACTGGTCTGACAGCCACAGTCCTTCAAACCTCTAACAAGGGCTCCATTCAACATTTCACAGGTAAAAGTTGGCAAAACAGAGGTGCCATCAGTGGTATGCAAAGCCTTAGTTATAATCATTACATCACTTGAGGTTTCCCTGTGTTTTGAATTACCTGCTTTTACTCCCTTGCTACCTCTCGCATTCATTTGTAGTTTTTCATCATGAGATTTTTCACCTTGATGATCACACAAAAATGAAAAATGCCAACCCTTACAAAAATAGCATTTCTTAAAGAATTTAAACTTGCATTTGTCAGTGGTATGTCCAATGTTAGCACATTTCTTGCAACCATTAAGTTCTTCTAAGCATCTCAGCTCAGGTTCTTTATATTTCATACACTTGTGTTGCATGGTTTTCCTGGCAAAGAGTGCACCTTTTCCTCGGAGAAGCGGCGTCAGCAGTACTAATTCTGTTAGTTTCATTATCCTCATATTTAACATTAATTGCAAGTGATGTAGAAGATTTTCCTCCTTGTCTCCTCCTTTCATTAAACTTCCTTGTGACGTCCATATAACGTTCAGATGCTTCAAAGAATTTTTCCTTTATCTCCTCAAGTGATGGACGTACATGATTAGTCACATTTATTAGCCGAGCTTTAAAGGAGTCATTCATGCCTTGCCAGATGAAATACTGCAAAATATCATCTACTTTGATTTCCAATGTAGAAAAAGTTTCAGTTACATTAGTAATTTTTCCAATATAGGAAAAAGGATCAGTGCCGTACTCAAGCTTCATTTCACTTAATTGCTTAATTACATTGAATTTCTGCAGCGAACGAGAAGCCAGTGCTTCTTTAAGCAATTTCTTAGCATCAGTATAGGTCTGCTTTGAAATTTCAAGATTCTCGAGTAAAATTGAGGCTCTGCCTGATACCTGTTGCTTGAGAAGTAATAGTTTATCTCTCTCAGTGTACGAATATGTGGCAATAGCCGATTCAAACTCAACAAGAAATTTTTCAACATTTTCACTTTCGGTGCTAGCGTAAACCGGAAGTGGAACTACAGGACTCTTCAAGAGACTTCTTGCGGTCTCAGAATCCTTGGCCTCAGGCTTAGAATCCATCAATTGTAAAACAGCAAAACAGGTATTTAATTTATCCGAGTAATCATCACAAGACTGCAATTCTAATAAGAACTCCTCTTCATTTGTCCCGTCTCCATACAAAGACTTATGGATTACAGTATTAAGACTGTTCAACTGATCACTGTACGATACCAATTTAATTTGAACAGCTTTCAACTCGGTTTTATTCATACTCGTGAATTTATCATGTTCATTAAACAACCGCGTTACTTGGCCACGAATATATTTACGAGTCTTTAATTCTACACTCATTTCAATAAAATTTAAAACTTAGACCATGGACCCGCAAATAAACGAAACCCCAACCAGGAGGCTAACCAGACAGCAAAAACAGCACCTTACTTAAGCCCCACGTTGGGCGCCATCTTGAAAAACTTTACAACGTAATTGGAAAATTAATACAGAGCAATTTTCTTATTTTAATTCAACCTTCAAAAAATTTTGAACTTTAAAACTTCAACCAAAAAACAACTAAGAAATTGAATAAGATAAAATAAAATGATTTCATGTATTGCTGCTCAAATTAAAACCAATGCTGTTGTTGCTGCTGTCGAAGATGATCGCCTTAAATGTAGGTTAAAGCGATGGTCAAGCATCTCCAACTTCCAATTACCATTCTCAAGAACCCCTAAATGCAATGGTCCACTTTGCGTATTAAGTATATCACTTGTATACAACGAG
Organism: Palaemon carinicauda; assembly: GCF_036898095.1. Taxonomy (NCBI): domain Eukaryota; kingdom Metazoa; phylum Arthropoda; class Malacostraca; order Decapoda; family Palaemonidae; genus Palaemon; species Palaemon carinicauda. Next base: position 113,392,318 of record NC_090731.1, on the reverse strand, counting down.
CCAAATTTACAGTAAGGCCGAACGAATAACCACCTCACAACCCATACCGTCCGTGTATGCTGTTTGTAAATGAAACAAATCACAATTGCTGTGTTGGCTCTTGATGAGGCTTCCAAGAAGGCGGCAACGTAAGATGCGGATCCATGGTACAGATCACTTATTTTTTCACCATGACGATAAAGAGGCAAGCAAATCCAATGTTGTCACTGGTGAAGATGGCTAAGAACTAACTTTAATTTCATGAAAAGCCGTCCACTTCTCCTTTCTGTAAGAAATGTATAACGAGCAGCAAGTCTCTTCAACGACCCAAACCATCTTAAGTTTTAACAGGTTATTAAGGAATTGTCATCATTTTATGTAAACAAAAATTATTTCAATACTAAAAATGCATGTTGAAATAAAAACAATCATTTACAAACTTACCAAATTACCATATTATAAAAAGAAACAGAAAAAGAAAAAAATTACTTTAGTGTTATTTTTCAACAATCCTCATTTAGTATCATTCTCGCTTTGTTGCTGTGATTTTTTCACTTGTGCTTTTTTGGATTTTAGCGCTCTTTCTGTTCATAATGTCGGACTCTCAAGCTTCCTCATCAAAGTTAAGTACCAGACTTATGTTTTCTGAGCTTTCGGAGGTAGCATTAACCTTACTTTTAGAGTTATTCCATGTTTATTTGTTTCGCTATTGTTGACGGCCCCGCGACGCGGCGGCCATTTTAGTTCTTGCTACCTCCTAGCTCGTTCTTAATGATTTACGTTTGGTCTCCCATACTAATTGTTATTCGTTCTGAACCTTTGCGCTATTACCAATGCTTGAGCAGTTATTTTACTGTTATTGTTATTACCATGGTTATCATGCCGTGTTAGGTTATGGCGGCAACCCTCTCGGTTAGTACCGTGAAGACGCCTTGTGCTGGTATTTTAAGATTAGTTTACTCTTCTCGCGATTATATGGAATCGCTTTTATTTTAAGAGTTTAGTCATGTTATCTCGAGGGGGACTCTCGATCGGCAGTGTTTAACGTATTTTAGTTTACCGTTCGGTTTGTATCCGCTTGGTGTTATGTTGGCACCCGTCCAGCCCTGGTCCTCCCCGTACTGGCGGGCACGCCCTGGCGTTTGTTTTGTTTTTCCCTGCCTTTTCTTGCGTCCCTCTCTCTCATCTTTATTTCATCAGCTTATCTTGCATGCCTTAACCTAGTTATTTTATTCCGTGTTGTGATCATTCGTTATGTTAGTATCTCGCGATCCTGGTCGGACAGGTTGGTACTCCTGTCCTCGCTCGACCTCTCGCGATCGCCTCATATCCACCTGCGGCTCTTTGGCTCTTCCCACTCCCTGATCTCGAGTATGCCTCCCTATACTCCTCTTCCCCTCTGGGGCTCCTCCCACTACCTGAGCCTGAGTATGCCACCGCATACACCCCATCCCCCCTGGGGATACCTGCCATCTCAGAGACCTGGAGTCAGCTGTTCGGGTTCTCGGCCGATTCCTCTCGTCCGTACGCCCGACCTCCCCCCCCCCATCCCTCCCCGGGATACCGCTTGACTCCTTGCCTTATGAGAGCCGAGATCTGCCGTTACACTTGCGAGTTGCTCACTTCCTTCCGCCACAGCCGGATTCCCCGCCCTCTTCGACTGGCCATCAGGAGATCAGATGTTTTGGTTGTTCCTTTGGTTGTGAGCTCTCTGTTCATCACCCATGCAGGATATTACATGGTTTTATCGAGTGTTTATTAACTTAAGGTTCCTATTAGTAGGCAGTCCACCCCCCTACCCCGGTAGATCAGGTGCCCGTCTCCCTTACTCAGTTGTCTCTCCGGAGCCAACGGAAGCATGTTATGTTAACCTTATATCTCTACGCATTCACACTCTGATGCCTAATGGATTATATCTCCCTTACCCTTTACCCGGAATGATCTCACCATACACAGAATTCCCTTATTATTATTACGTTAATCATTAACTTTTACGGTTAATTTAAATTAATGCAAGTTAATTTAATTTTTATGCGGTTTCTCCCGGCCCTACCGGGAGGACCTCATATAGTATCCTAATGCTAACGTTCCTTATCGTTTATTTTAGTTCCGGCACACCCGGGATCCCCGTAGGATACTGAATTATCTGTGATACTTATGTATCCTTTATATTACAGGTTGTTCGTTGTGTGACGACAGCCTATGCTGCCGTTCTGTAGCAAGCATGTGGCCATGATGTGTGCAGGTCACACGCCCACTGTGCGGTCCACGTCGGTGATTTACCTGTTTGGCACCCTGACAACTGTGTGGTCTGCTACAACCTTGTCTCTGTTCTCAATTCGGACTCATTAGGTGTTCCTACCGTTATTATACGTTACAATTTTACTTAGGCTAATCTCGGGATTTACCTGCTATCCTGTTACATTCTAATTCAAAATTAGTCATAGGAGGCTCCGACGATGCATGCGTTCGGTATATTCACCTTCTCGGTGTTCTCTTCCTCTCCTTCATTAGTAACGGTACCTTCTCTTTCAGAGTTCACAGTCTTCCAAGTCTACAGCCTTGGCGACTCTTTAAGGTATGGGTCGGCAGGTTCGCCCGCAATGTCAAGGCCCGGCACCCCTACGTTCTCTCCGAGGAGATGTGCACCCTCCTTTATTCCAACGCCAAACATTCAGCGGCGGTTCCTAAGGAGGTGGCGGACCCTATCATCGCCGGGATCACTGAACAATTCCTCTCCGAAGACCCCGGTGTTTCGGGAGAATCCATCACCAGTGACGTAGCAGCTATGAATCTGGACGTCGAGCCCATGGCCTTGGATGAGCCAGACCCAGGTAGGACAGTAAGTGAGGCAAGTGTGACTCGGTCTAAGATTCCTCTTCTTAGCCCGACTTTCTCTACTTCTTCCTCTTCTTCCTTTCCGGGGTTCTCAAGACGACACCCCACTGATGTCGGCAACCCTTCTGTGTAGCCCAAGGTTAAGTCGTCACACAAACCCCTAAGACCCGCAGGTCTTCCAATCCGACGAAATTGCCCAAAACCCCTAAGACTTCATCCTCGCGAGTTTCGTTTTCTAAGGTCCCTCAGGACCCAGTCACACATGCTCCTCCCGCCCCGGAGTCAAGAGAGACATCCGGCTCGCAACCTACGCAGCCGGCGGTAAGCGCCCCGGCGCCTTCCTTTGACGTTTCGGCCTTTTCCGACACCTTGGAACGCCTGGGTTCTTTGGCTAACACCCTCGTCTCGAAGGTACAAAACCAAGAGTCTCTCGTCGAGGGTCTCATGCGCTCCGGTCTGCCCCAAAAACAGCAGTACGCTATCCCGGATGCCTCGAAACTCCCAGAGTTTGTCAAAAACAATCCGTGGAAGTTGGCCATTCATGCTCCCTTCAAGGACGGGATGTTGACCAGAGGGTTTTGGCACCCAGCCGGTGGAAGACTGAGTTCTACCCGCCGGGTCTGCAGTTTCCTTTCCCTGGTTTTGCTCGCCTCACTGAGGAGGCTCTGGTCCGCCTAGACAAAGTTCCTAGGGAGACCGTGATTTACCCTAAAGAACAGACCCCATCCACTTGGGTTCGGACCCTAAATGAGCTGGAGTGCGTCAACACGTTGCTCACTCCCTTTAAGAGCTCTTACACCATGTTTGTGGCAGACGAGCGCACCCCTACGCCGTGTGTCACTAAGATTATGGACCTTGCCCAGCAGGCCGTGAGCAAAGAGAAGCCATTACCGCAGTTGCGGGAGACAGACGTGACTTCCCTTGTTTTCCCGGCGGACCATGAGTGCTGGACTGGTGCCCCGGCGACATTTACTGTGGGTAAACTGAGCCCTGATTGCGCCTCCAGTCAATTTAGTAAGAGACTCCCCAAGCTCCCAGAGTCCCTGATTCGCCTCGAGTATGAGGCTCGTATGCGCCTGATTCGCTCCATTAACTCTGCAACTATGGCGGAATTGACCTCCTTCCTATATGAAGAGGAACCCCTCTTTCAAGGTTTTAACAAGGTCGTTGCTCCACACGTTGTTGTCGGATGCTTACGACTTCCTGACAGCTAGGCGCCGCTGCCGCAAGCACGTCTTAGCGGAAGCCACTATCAGGCATGAGCCTAACAAGCTCATTAATGCCCCAATTTGGGGTACGGACCTATTCCCCGAAGATCTGGTGAATAGCGTCCTCAGTGAAGCGGCCAGAGTTAATCAGTCTTAAGGTTCGTTGGGGTCTAGTCCCTAAACGTAAGTTTGAACCTACCGCTCCCCAATCTCGCGGCAGGAAGAGACTAAGGCCATTCCCCTCTTACCAAACCCGCCAGCCCCAGCAGATGGTTCAACCGGTCCCATTAGCTCGGGGAAACCTCCCTTCCACCTCAAAGGGCCATCCCCAACAACAGTACGTGTTGGTCCCTCAAGCTCAGTTAGCCCCCCCTACCTATGCTTCCCCGGTCTTCAACCCCACCTTTGAGACTCGGGGGCCTCTCAAGGGTACCAACGTACCAAAGGTTCTGGCGCGAGAGGCACCTTTCGTAGCAGAGGCGGTGGAAGGATCGCCCCCCCGAGGCCGAGGTCTCCGCGGAGGACGAGGAGGTAAACCCTCCACGAATTATTGAAACATCCCAGGTAGGGGGAAGACTATACAACTTCTGGAAGAACTGGACTTTCAGCAGTTGGGCACTCAGTATAATTTCCAAAGGTCTGGGGTGGAGTTGGATAGAAGGGCCCCCTCCACCAACCAGTTTTAACCAACACCCAACAAAAGAGTTAGCCTTGTACGCAGACGATCTGCTTCAAAAGAATGCAATCAGAAAGGCACGTCACTTGAAATTTCAAGGTCGCTTGTTCAGCGTGCCAAAGAAAGCGTAATCCTAGACCTGTCCCATCTGAACTCTTACATTCAATGCGACAAGTTTCACATGCTAACCGTCTCTCAGGTGCGGACCTTACTTCCCCGTGGGGCCGTCACCACCTCTATCGATCTTACCGATGCCTACTATCATATTCCGATAGTAAGGCATTTTCGTCCGTATCTAGGCTTCAAGCTAGCTAAACAAGCATACACCTTTAAAGTAATGCCATTCGGACTAAATATAGCACCCAGAATATTCACCAAACTGACAGACTGTAATACAAGAATTAAGAACCCAAGGAATTCAGGTAGTAGCGTACCTAGACGACTGGCTCGTTTGGTCGAACAACGTCGAGAACTGCCCGACGGCAACAAACAAGGTCATATCATTCCTTCGACACTTGGGGTTCCGGATCAACTTCACGAAATCTCGCCTAGTCCCGAAGTCGACATTCCAATGGCTAGGGTTACAATGGGACCTAAACTCCCACACCCTATGCCTTCCATCGGCCAAAAGAAGAGAAATAGCAAAAAACACAAAGCGTTTCCTCAAGGACAAATTGATGTCCAGAAGGAACCAAGAGAGGATTCTGGGTGCCCTCCAGTTTGCCTCAGTAACAGACATATTACTGAAGGCCAGGTTGAAATATAAATCGGATTTGGCGTTCCAGGGCGAACAAGAGGTATCGAGACAAAAGAGCTCATCTCCCTCCAATCCTAAAGAAAAGGCTCCGACCATGGACATTGGTCAAAAACTTGGCAAAATCCGTCCCCTTGCAATATCCACCTCCAAAGCTGGTCATTCACATGGATGCCTCCATAACAGGCTGGGGAGGATACTCCCAGTTCAAGAAAACCCAAGGTCTTTGGTCACCAATGTTCCGCCAGCTTCACATAAACGTTTTAGAAGCCATGGCAGCGTTCCTCACTCTGAATCGCTTGGCCCCAGCCCGAAACCAACACATCAGATTGGTTCTAGACAGCGAAGTCGTAGTTCACTGCATAAACAGAGGCGGCTCCAAATTGGGACACACAATCATGTGATGATGGCCATTTTCTCCTTGGCAACATCCAACAAGTGGCATCTGTCAGCAGTCCATCTGGTGGGAGTACGCAATGTGGTGGCGGACGCTCTGTCCAGAACAACCCCGCTAGAGTCGGAATGGTCCCTGGACCTCAAGTCATTCAAGTGGATTCTATCCCAGGATCCGGGCCTCCAGGTGGACCTGTTTGCGACAGAGTCCAACCACAAACTAGTGCTACGTAGCTCCCAACCTGGACCCCCTAGCCCAGGGGTGGCCAACCTTTTGTTTCCCATGCACCAATTTTTTTCACTTCTAATTCAGATGCGCCACACAAACTTTAACCCCCTTTCAATCCCTCAAGTATGGTGATTTGGACATATTTGGCAGTTATACATATAATAATTTGACATGTATATATGTATATATATATATATATATATATATATATATATATATATATATATATATATATATATATATATATATATATATATATATAATAATATATATATATATATATATATATATATATATATATATATATATATATATATATATATATATATATATATATATATATATATATATATATAATGTGTGTGTGTGTGGGGGGGGTGTGTGTCTGGACAGATGTAGCAGCTGTAAATGAAATGATTTAACATGGATACAAAGTACATTGTACTTACTATATTGGCACTGAATTTGCCTGGATAATATTCATTAGTTATTCCTGAAAGTACTAATAAAAATATATGAACATAATTAGCAGTTTTAAAGAAAATTAATTTCACATCCAGGAAAAATAAACAAAACTGTTTAATGAGACTTTGTATTTTGCTTTGCTTTCACTAAATCTGTAATATTAGTAGTTGAATTAGTAACTGAGAACAACAGAGCTCTCTTCAGATTTGAATTGGATAGTCGCGACCTCAGTTAGTTCTTGATAATTCTCATGGATGAAAACATTTGCTCGCATCTGTATGTTGTTCTAAAGCGACAGGCATATATTTGGGTAAATTTTCTAAATTCTGGAAAATGTTCACCTGTTAATAATGGCCAAAAATGATGCATTTCAAATTCTCTTTGGAGTGAGGAAAGTTCATTAAATTTACTCTTCAGCACTGAATTTACTTTTAGATCAATAAGTTCCATCTGTATTTTACTAGGCATCTTCAGAATACTGTATTATGTTCAGTAGGTGAATATGGATTTGTAAATGCAAGCATGCAATCTTCAGCAAAATCAATAAAACAGCTATCCAATGCTTCTAGGAGTAATATGATTTTTCTAATGTATTCTGTAAAGTTGGTATATGATGAAGGTATTATATGTGTCTAAACTCTAACACATACTGTATAGATATTGTGTATTTTGAATAATTAGAAGAAAAAATGCAGGACAAAGCAGAAGGTCCCCCTTTAAATTATTTTTGTATTTTTTTTTCAAAAAATCAGTATTATTATTAGTATTATTTATTATGATCTGGCATGTTTTTTTTTTGGTTTTTTATTATCTGTGGGTTATAGTGCGCCACTTGTAATCGTGCAATGCGCCACTGTTGGCGCATGCGCCATAGGTTGGCCACCCCTGCCCTAGCCTAAGCCACAGACGCAATGTCACAGGATTGGAACATTCCCTCCAATCAACCTGTTAATGATAGTGTTGGAAAAGCTCAGAACTTTCAAAGGGCAAGTGGCTCTAGTAGCCCCCAACTGGCCCAAGAGCAATTGGTTTCCCCTTCTGGTGGAACTGGGCCTCCGCCCCCGGCAGATCCCCAATCCAATACTAACACAGACAGTACAAACTTGCACTGTGTTCGCTTCCTCAAACGCTCGCTCGGAGTGCCCTAACTTTATGGACTTTATGAAATTCGCGGCCCAAAGAGGCGCAGATATTGACCCACAAAATACTTTATTTTTGGAATCGGATAAGAGGGAGTCCACCCTTCGACAATATGACTCGGCTGTCAATAAACTCGCCAAGTTCTTAAAGGACTCAAAGGTTGAGAGAATAACTATGAACCTAACAGTAACCTTTTTTAGGATTTGAATCTGGCCTAGCAGCTAGCACTATTACTACCATTAAATCGACCTTGAAAAAGATTTTTCAAATTGGATTCAATATTGACCTTACGGATTCATACCTCTCTTCCATTCCTAAAGCTTGTGCCAGATTGAAACCATCAACTCGTCCTAGCACAGTTTCCTGGTTTCTGAATGATGTTCTCAGATTAGCTTCTGACACTCCTAATGAATCATATGCCTATATCCCATTAGTACGGAAAACCCTATTCCTAATGAGCTTAGCCTCTGGCGCCAGAATTTCAGCCTTGTCTAGAAATCCAGGCCATATTGATTTTCTCTCGTCAGGAGAGGTTCTACTCTCCCCTGACAAAACATTCCTAGCAAAGAATGAGGACCCCCAAAATAGATGGTCCCCCTGGAAGATTGTTCCCCTTCCACGGGATCCTTCCACGGGATCCATCCTTATGTCCAGTTACGACTTTGAAAGCCTACCTAAATAGAACTTCCACTAAGTCCTCGGGGCCCCTATTTATTAGAGCGCGCAGAGGAACCATCACCCTTAAAGGCATCAGACAACAGATTCTGTACTTCATTAAACAGGTTAACCCAGAATTATTCCCACATGTCCATGATATTCGAGCTGTAGCTACTTCTATTAATTATTTCCATCATATGAAATTTGATGACCTCACGAAATATACAGGCTGGAAGTCCCCAACAGTTTTCAAACACCATTATTTAAAACCTTTGGAAGCCCTAAAATTTGCCACAGTGGCAGCAGGGAATGTGGTTCCTTCTGATCATCCTGAATCTTAATCACAGTGTCTTGTTTTCCTCCCCTTTTTTCCTCCCCTTACCTGCCTCACTTATTGTCCCTACAGTGGTTTGGTTTATCTTTTGGATCGCACCCTTCAGTTGCATCCTTATGTACAGTCCTCAACATTTTATAATTTTTGTCCATGATCACTTATATTCTTTCGAGATAGTTATATTATCCTTACAGTAATCTAATTGTTTTAACTTGTCCTGGTGTCCTCTTAGTTGGGACCTTATTTTGATGCTTGTGTTTTTCTCCTATATAACCTAGGATTATACATTCAGTTTGCATCCCATGTTTTGTACTCATATTGCCTTTATATTGTTACGTAAGGAGTTTTTTCATTCATCTCGAATACCTTGTATTTACATTCAACTTGTATT
>NC_090731.1:113333374-113380254 GCF_036898095.1 Palaemon carinicauda | reverse complement strand
ATATATATATATATATATATAGTATATATGTATATATAGTATATATATGGTCTCAGGCCATGTCGTCGTGATGGAAGTTCCTTCAAAGGTAGCTTCCTATGTATATTCGACTACAGTGATATATCCCAGAGAATTTACCAAAGGTATCCAGAATTCTAACTACTGGAGCGAATATCCTTTAAATTTTTACGAAGGGATATCGCGTAATATCAGAGGACGTATTCTTGACACGTGTCATGGTTAACTACGCGCCCAATTGAGCTTTCACTTCGAGGGGAAAGAGAGGCAAGAATAATGAGAGTCGTTAAAGAGACAATGCTCTCGACGCTCCCTAATCCTCTGCAAATAGTGCGCCAATCCGCCTCCGCGGAGCGCCATCAAGTCATTCTTTCTTTGTAGCTTCGTTTGACCGGTGTTATCCTGTGTTCTCTCTAGCTATTTTGGAGTTTCTGGGCGCTATGATGTCTTCACCAGCCTCATCAGCTTCTGAAAAGTTAAGTAATATCTTTTTTTTGTGTAAATGTAAGCTCTTGCCAGTTTTGCTTTTCTATTGAGATCGTAATTAACATAACAAGAGCTGTTGCCAGCCGGATGACGTCATGGACGCAGTCGTTCTTTCTGTACATTTAGTTAGCCAGAACGACCCTTTCCCGGCATTATTCGCTTTAATAACTTTAGCTATTCAGAAATTTAGCTAGGGATTCTTATATTATGTCATTGTTGTCGTGGATTTGGCTATTTATTTCGAGCCTCACGAGTGCTAGGCTTCCTAGCATAGGCACCTACACACTTCATGCATGATATAACCTTCATGGTAAAGTTTTATTGAAGCACAGGCATTATTTTACACATTTATGATATTACTTAATTATGCTTTCCTCTTCCAAGATAGTATATAGAGAGTTTCGTTGAACGATTCTCATGCTCCTAGGCTACTAGCCTAGGGGCTTTAGTATACTTTCATACATGTCCCCACTGCTCTTGTATTATCTTTTATGTGGAGACTGACACCTCCTATACCTTTTAAGTCGATACTAATCTCCTAGGAGATTTAAGAGCAATCCCTCTTCCCTCTGATTAGCCTAGGCTATTCTCAGTTTTCCTTGCTGTGAACCGAGTTCTGGCAAAGTTTTACGGGGACGCTTCGTTTTCTTTCTCCTAACCACTGAGTCGGTTTTGAGTTTAGAACGGGACATAAGAGTAAGTCTGTGTTAGGCATCTTCCTGTCTTGGCGAAATGATTTCCCATGTCAGGTTAAGCTGCTCTTACAGGAGGCTAGACCTCCCTAGACCATACTTGGGGGTTTTGTATGACAATTCCCCCTTCCTTGGCCTAGCAGACAGTCCTGCCCTGGTAGACCTTAGACTGAAGAGATGATTTCTTCACTGCCTAAGGTCTCTGGCACGAGAATCTGTTCTCCTGTGAGATGGTGTCCTACGGACACCCTCTCCCTTGACTAACCCAACCTGAGTAAATGATTTCTCCTACCTGAGGTTACTCCATGAGACCAGAATCCCTTAGGTTAAGTAGTGCCTTCGGGCATTATCTTACATGTAGGACACCTACCCCCTCCCCTCAATCTCTTTCGTGTTGAATGAACCAACACCCTCCTGGCCGTCGTTCTACATTGACCCTAAGGGTTATTGTAGGACTGGCCTGAGGTTCCCCGTCTGCCGCCGGCCAAGCCAGCTGCCGGCAGGTACCCTCATATTCTTTAGAGTGTTCTTCAGTCCTCCCTTGGACTGCCTTCCATAGCTCTTATGACTGGGATATGGTTGGGTGGAAGCCCGAATTTAATTCCCCCTTCCACTTGAACCCTCATTCTGTATGCAGGCTGGCAAGGCTGAGCCCTTGCCTTCCTCCATCCTTTCTTTCTCTCTTACTTCCGTACTGGGCCATGTCAATTGTCTGCCGGCCGGCAGTTGCCCTGCGGCCGCCTACTTGGAACGTCGTTGATCGACAACCCAAAGACAATAGACATTCAGGGACCGACTGCCGGCTGCTGAGTTGCCGGCCGACAGCCGGCCACCCATACCTGGTCATCTTCCGCCGACTGCCGCCGGGTCCCCTTGATGGAAGGATCCTCGGCTGCCGGCCGGCAGGGCCGCCGTCGCCGGCAGAGGCCATTGGCAGCCGGCAAGAGCCGTTGCCGGCGGTCTACCACTCAATTTTATGAAGACAATAATTGCCTTCAATAGCCCAGAATAGGCCGGCATGTGCCGGCTTGCCCGGCAGGCGCCGGTAGGCCCGGCAGGTGCCGGCAGGCCTGACAGGACTGGCAACTTGTTACCAAACAGTCAGTGCTGTAGCCCAAAGTTTTTCCAACCTACAAGGTGCTTCATGGGCAGCCTATTGTGAGACCATCACATATGAGAGAGCGATTCTCTCTTCCATTAATGGTTATGATCCATTATTGTCCTTAATCCCCAATATTGAAACTGGAAGATTGTATCAAGAAGACACTTTATATCATAGGATATCATCTTCCCCTAAGAATTCCTAAGAATTCATATCATAGGATATCATCTTCCCCTAAGAATTCCTAAGAATTCTACTTTCAATATTGGAGGATTTCATAGCAATTGGCTGGACAGGAAACACTGTAGGTGTCTTTCCTATTTATAGCTTACCCTATCTAAGCTAATATAAAATAATATATGTTTGCTGAAACCTGAGAATTTCACCGAATACTTATATGCTTTTCTTTCTTTACAGGAGGAGCATCCCGAGTGCAGGAATAGTTTTTTCAGGGTCCGTAGTAAGAACTTCTACGGCCACGACATGTGCAGGGCCCATGCTCGCTGCGCAGTCACCAAGGGGGCTCTCAAGTACTGGGACCCGCAGGTATATACCGTTTGTGAAAAACTGGTAAGAGAGGCTTTTGATGATCAAAAGTCCACTGAGTCAAGGGACGCAGCAAGGGAAATGCTGCGGGAATGGGTTAGAGGCTTCCAGAAGAACACTTCTGGCCCATACTTTCCTAACAAAAAGATGAGGGCTTGTCTTTTCCCTAGGGCATCTTCGGATGCAGTTATTCCCCAGGCTCAGCCTGAGATTCCCATGGTTCAGATTCCGGTTGAATCTAAGGTTTCGGATGCCTTAGAGAGCATCCAATTAGAGGACAACATGTCAGTTGCCTCAGAGGAGACTGAGAACAATCTCCTAGTGGATGAATTGGATCAGGCAGATGACGTTCCACCTGAGACAGAAACCGAGAAAGCCGAAATGATTTTGGTATCATCGGCCACAGTGAATGAGCCGGTGCCTTCGACCTCTTCCACTGCACCCCAACTAGATTCTATCACGAGTACGTTGCACTCTTTGCTGTCCATGGTGCAGGACATTCAAAAGAAATCGTCCGAGAATGAGGCCTCTCTTCGGACTGAAATGCATCAGCTAGTTGCAACACGTTTGGCCCCGAAGAAGCTAAACGTTAAGGATCTCCCCGCCTTCTCTGACATTAACCTCTGGAGGTACGCAGAGCACTTGCCCATGTCGGGGGGGGGGGGGGGGGGGGGAGATCTTCCTCTCAGAAAAATTGGCACTGTCCCAGTGGAGGAAATTGAGTTCTGGCCCAGCCAAGGGGCCTACCCGGATTGCTATGTCCGTCTTAAGACGGAACCTGCATCCAAAGAGGAAACAGAGCCGAAGGAAACTATTGTCCTTGAACTCTCTAAGGCTCAGGCCTTATATACCACCACCTTAAAAGAGAGGGCCTTTACTACCTCTAAGGTGCCGGCTCTCAGCAAGAAGCACCCGTCCTTCATTGCTGACCCTAAACGTGCCTTTCCCTTTATGGACAAAGGGCTTAAGGCAGCCTTAAAGGCAGTTGAGGCAGGGAAACCGTGCCCTACATTGGAGGAGTGTAGACCCTCCTCCCTAGCCTTTCCATCAGACGATGCGGACTGGAAGGATGTGCACAACACCTTCACAGTTGGGAAGCTGGAGGTAGATATTTCCAGACGACAGTTTGGCGAAGACCTCCCCAAGCTGTCGGACTTTCTCCTGCGTAGGGAACAGGAGACAAAAGAACGTCTTGCTGCTTCCTTGTCTCTGCAGACTGGCCTGGAGACAATGGCAAGCATCCCAGATACCCCGGACATGTACATGGTCTTCGCCAAATCTCACTTGGCGACAGTAACAAAAGACCTGTACAACTTTATTAAAGCCCGAAGGGCTTGCAGAGAGTTCGTGTTCGCCTCGGCTGCGGTGAGACACGAACCAAGGAAGTTGATAGCTTTTAACATCTGGGGAAAAGACCTCTTCCCAAGTGAAGTGGTCAAAGAGGTTGTGGACAAAGCCGCCACAGAGAATAGAAACCTTCTCTCTAAATGGGGCTTGTCCTCTAAAAGAAAATCTTCAGCTGACGAGGGTCCCCAGCCGAAGAATAGACCAAAACGACCTAAAGTGCCCTCTCGGCCTGAGCAACAGCAACAGCTTCCCGTGGCCACGGTGTCCCAGACGGTGGCACAACCACCCACCACCTTCCAACTGGTGCCCCAAACACTTGCGACTCAGTCAGTTCACCCCAGTATTTGAAAGGCAGTCTACGACCTTTCGGCCGAAGTCTCGGGGTTCCTTTCGAGGTTCCTCCAGAGGTAGGGGCAACAAGGGTGGACGTGGCCAAGGAGGTAAATCCTCCACCTAGCACTCAAAGTGAGATGCTACCGGTAGGAGGGAGACTCTTCTTCTTCCGGGATTGTTGGACCTTCGATCCCTGGGCCCACAGCTTAATCAAGAACGGACTAGGGTGGAGTTGGAGCTCAACTCTACCAACCTTCCCTCAATTCTTCCAACACTCAACCCCCATATTGGAAGAATATGTTCAGGAACTCTTGAGCAGAAGAGTTATAAGGAAGGCGAAGTCTGTCAGATTCCAAGGAAGGCTATTTTGTGTTCCAAAGAAGGACTCAGAAAAGCTCAGAGTAATTCTGGACTTGTCACCACTCAACAAGTTCATAGTGAACTACAAGTTCAAAATGCTGACGCTTCAACACATCAGGACCCTGTTGCCCAAAAGGGCATACACAGTCTCCATAGACATGACGGATGCGTACTGGCACGTTCCGATCAGCCGTCAAGTTTCCCCCTACCTGGGATTCAAACTACAAAGAAGACAGTATGTTTTCAGAGCCATGCCCTTCGGACTGAACATAGCTCCAAGGGTATTCACCAAGCTTGCGAATGCAGTCATTCATCAACTACGCCTAAAAGGAATCCAGGTGGTAGCCTACCTGGACGACTGGCTGGTGTGGGCAGCATCCGAAGAAGAGTGCAGGCAAGCCTTCAAGGAAGTGATCCAGTTCCTGGAACACTTGGGATTCAAGATCAACTTGGAAAAATGTCGACTGTCTCCAGCTCAAAAGTTTCAGTGGCTGGGCATCCAATGGAACTTGCAGTCGCACTGCCTTTCCATTCCATCAAAGAAAAGGAAAGAGATAGCAGGATCTGTCAAAAGCCTTCTTCGGTCCACAAGGATATCAAGAAGGCTACAGGAGAGAGTGTTGGGGTCTCTCCGGTCCGCCTCAGTGACAGATCCAGTATTGAGAGCACAATTAAAAGATGCATCAGGAGTCTGGAGAAAATAAGCCTCAAACGCTCGAAGAGATATACAAAGACCGATACCAAATCGTCTGCGATCCCTACTCAAGCCATGGTCGGAGGCCAAAAACCTAAAGAACAAGGTTCCCTTACAACCACCTCCACCGTCAGTCACCGTTCACACGGATGCCTCGAAAGAGGGGTGGAGAGGTCACTCTCATCATCGGAAAGTCCAAGGAACCTGGTCTCCCCTCTTCAGAACCTTCCACATATATTTCCTGGAAGCCATAGCAGTTTTTCTTTCCCTAAAGAAACTGAAACTCCGCTGCTCAATCTAGATCCGTCTGGTTCTAGACAGCGAAGTCATAATGAGATGCCTAAACCAACAGGGCTCGAGATCGCCTCACATAAACCAAGTGATACTAGCCATTCTCCGCCTAGCGGAGAAGAAGAGATGGCACTTGTCAGCAGTCCACCTTCAAGGGTTCCGCAATGTGACAGCGGACGCACTATCCAGGACCAAACCGATAGAGTCAGAATGGTCCCTAGACACAAGATCGTTCTCCTTCATCTTACGCAAAGTCCCAGGACTGCAGATAGACCTCTTCGCTATGAGCGACAACAAGAAGCTACCCCGGTACGTAGCCCCGTACGAGAATCCTCTAGCGGAAGCAATGGATGCGATGTCCATAGATTGGAACAGATGGTCCAAGATCTACCTATTCCCTCCAACCAACCTTCTGCTGAAAGTCCTCGACAAACTGAGATCCTTTCGGGGGACACCAGCAATAGTGGCTCACAAGTGGCCCAACAGCGTTTGGTTCCCCCTGGCAACGGAACTACGCCTGAAACTGATCCCGTTACCAGTCCCAGTTCTGACTCAGCAAGTGCAGAAATTGACTGTCTCAGCTTCATCAGTGAAAACCCAGAACCTTCATCTCATGATTTTCTCGCCTTAGCGGTCAAGAAACGGTTCAGGATTTCTAGGGACAGTATTAACTTCCTAGAAGAATACAAGTCAAAGTCAACAAGAAGACAATATGAGTCTTCCTGGAAGAAGTGGGTTGCCTTTGTCAAGGCGAAGAAACCTAAGGAGATCTCTACGGATTTCTGTTTGTCCTTCTTCATCCATCTTCATGAACAAGGTTTAGCAGCCAATACGATTACTACATGTAAATCTGCCCTGGCCAGACCAATGGTTTACGCCTTCCAGGTAGACTTTTACAACGAAATCTTCAACAAGATCCCTAAAGCCTGCACTAAACTTCAGCCTGCAGCTCCTCCTAAGCCCATTTCATGGTCTTTGGACAAAGTTCTTCATTTAGCATCAACCCTGAACAATGAGGATTGCTCGCTGAAAGACTTGACTCAGAAGGTGATATTCTTATTTGCACTAACCTCGGGAGCCAGAGTTAGCGAAATAGTGGCCCTCTCGAGGGATGATGGCCACATTCAGTTCACAGACAATGGAGAACTGAACCTCTTTCCGGACCCGACGTTTCTCGCCAAGAACGAGCTGCCCACTAAGAGATGGGGTCCCTGGAGAATCTGCCCTCTGAAGGAAGAAGCATCCCTCTGCCCAGTGGAATGCCTGTTGTATACTTGAGTCGTTTGTTGTATAATTATGTATGTCCGCTCGATGGTAATGGTTGTTTATTGTTGTTATGGGGAACTGCTGTTAAGGTTTTATTATGGTTTGTACAGTTAACGTTTTCTGATGCTTTCTGTATAACAGCGAGTCTAGTTTCTGTAACTGAATTGTCAGTATCACTATGGATCCTTGTCTGGGAATAAACTGCACTTAAAATATACCTCAACGTTTATTTGGACCTGGAATGATATACTACATGGCGCAGTGAGTCTCGAGGTCTACGTGGCGAAATACACCGTTCGAAAGGAAGACTTGCAATGGATACTGCATTGAAACTTGGCGAAGAGGCACTCCTTTTAACGAAAGAGGACATTCAGCAGCTTACTCGTGACGAGATTGTGAATTATCTCCGTGTTTTGGATATGTCTTTCAGCCCCAAGGATAGTACAGTGAGACTGAACAGTCTCCTCCAAGGTGCTATTAGAAATGCTAAAAGGACTGAAACGGATGACGGAAGCATGAAACACGAGGACGCAAATACAGGTTCAAATGATTCAATGATGATCATGTTGCAAATGCTACAACAGCAGATGAAACTTCAGGAGGATCGAATTTTGCGCGAGCAGGAACATCGGGATCGGGAGCAGGAACGTCGGGATCGTGAACAGGAACGTCGTGATCGTGAACTTACCGCTCTTCTTAACCGATTTGGACCTACTACTCCTAGTGGGGCAGAAGATAATCCTGGGGACCCCCGTCGAAATATTCCTGCGAAAATTTCTATACGGCCTCCAGAGTTGCTTGAGGATGGTGTTACCTTAAAATCATTTAAAAGGTGGGAAGCCATTTGGAAGAACTATGCTCAAGTTGCAAAGCTGAGTGAGAAACCTAGGGAGGATCAAATAGCCACCTTTTGGTCGTTTTGCAAGCCTGATTTCCTACAAAGGGTTCGTCATGCGGTTGAGATTCCTTTAGACACGGCTTTGTAGCTGAATGAGATAATTGAGCAAATCAAAAAGTATCTCAAGGACCAGCGGAACGTTGCAGTGGACAGATACAAATTGGTCAGAAGAAAGCAAGATGCTGGCGAATCTTTTGATGACTTTTTAGTTGACCTTCGTGAGCGAGCAGAGGACGCCAACCTTGCAGATATGACTTCTGATGAGTGGATCACTACTCTCATTGTATCTGGTGTACGAGACGAGGAAACGAGACGAGCTTTTAAGTAAAAAACCCACTCTTAGCCTTGCTGATACTATTTCCCTTTGCCGTAACCGTGAGTTAGCAGAGAGAGAAGACAAGCGTCTCAGTACAGAAAGTGCCATTAATGCAGCCGGATTCAAGCAGCGTGGTAGAAGCAGGAGTACTAACCGAAGAATTCACCGTGGATCACCTATAGAGGAGCGACTGAAATGTCGGAAGTGCGGTTTTCCACCTCACCAAACTGGCAGATTGTGTCCTGCAGTAGGGAAAACCTGCCACTATTGTGGATTCTCTGGACATTTTAGTAAAGTTTGCGAAAAACAAAAGAAGGGAAAAGAAGCTGCACTGTCACCAAAATTTGGAAAGTTAAAACACATGGCAGAAATTTCGTTTCGTGGCCAGGAACGGCCAGTACTCCCCATTGAATTTCATCACCCGAAGACAGGTTATCTTGCTAAGATGAATGCGATTGCTGATACAGGTGCCCAGATGACTGTTGCTGGCATGGGGATGTTGCATTCTCTTAGACTACAGAGGAAGGACCTGCAGAATTATGAGGAACACCTTGTGAGTGTTAATGGGAAGAGACTGAGAATTATTGGCGGAATTGACTTGTTGCTGAAGATTGGTGATATGCATTGCATGGAAAATGTAATATTTTGCAGAGATGTGAAGTTTGATGATATGTATCTATCCCTTCGTGCATGCAGGAACCTTGGTATTGTTCATGAAGACTTCCCTTTACCTGCAAAGAAGTTGGTTGAAGCTATTGATAAATCTGTTACTGCTCTAGGCCATAGTATAAAGTCCACTGACCGAGACATTGAAGTTATGGAAAAGCAGATATTGCAGACTTACAAAGAAGTTTTCAATATCAAAGGGCAATTGCAAACGATGAAAACACCACCAATGAAAATCCAACTCAAGGAAGATGCAAAACCTTTTGCAATATATGCTGCAAGGCCAGTGAGTTACCCACTACGTGAAGCAGTGAAGAAAGAACTGGAAGACATGATGAAACAGGGTATTATTGAACGAGTTGGAGATCGGCCAACAGAATGGTGTCATCCTATTGTTGTTGTCCCAAAGCCTACAGGTGGAATTAGAATGACGGTTGACCTTTCGAAGCTAAATTCTCAAGTCCATAGAATTGTACATAATGCTAAAATCCCACATGATGTCATAAATGAAGTTGTACTGGATGCAAAGTACTTCACAGTTTTGGATGCTGCTAAAGGATACTGGCAGTTGGAACTGCATGAAGATTCTAGAGATCTGACAACATTTCTGACGCCATGGGGTAGGTTTAGATACAAGAGAGCACCAATGGGTTTTATCAGCACTGGTGATAGCTACAACTTCAAAGGGGATCTTGCTATAGACGGTTTGGAGCGAACACATAAAGTTGTGGATGACATTCTTATTGCTAGTCGCACACTTGAGGAACACATACTGGATGTTCGTGCTTTTCTTGATCGTTGCGTAGAGCATGGTATAACTTTAAACCTAGCTAAATTCAAATTTGCTCGATCATCTGTTCGTTTTGCTGGATTTATTTTGTCCGCAGAAGGGAGAGAAGCAGACCCAGGTAAAGTGAGAGCCATTACAGAATTTGCAACTCCTACAAACATCACTGAACTGCGAAGTTTTATGGGGATGGTTAATCAACTGGGCTCATTTTGCTCGCACATTAGTGCTACTTGCACACCACTGAGAGATCTTCTTAAGAGTAAAAATCAGTTCCAGTGGTTACCAGCACATTGTGAAGCGTTTGAGAAAGTTAAAGGGTTGTTAACTAAAACACATGATTCTTGCGCAGTTCGATCCCTGTAGGATGACACGTTTGGAGACGGATGCAAGTAGACTGAAAGGATTTGGATTCAGCTTACTTCAGAAACACAAAGAAGGATGGAAACTCATCACCTGTGGAAGTAGGTTTTTGTCGGACGTGGAAACAAGATATTCCATGATAGAACTTGAAGCCTTAGCTATCAAATACGCCATACTGAAATGTAAATTATACTTGCATGGCCTCCCTCATTTTACAGTCATCACTGATCACCGCCCACTTCTACCACTTTTTAATAAATACTCTTTGAACCAGGTCGAAAACGTAAAACTGCAAAATTTAAAGGCTGATTTACAGAGTCAGTTTCAGTTCACATTGGAGTGGAGGAAGGGAAGTGATCATGCTATAGCTGATTGTCTCAGCCGAGCACCTGTTGATGATCCAGATCAAACTGAAGAGGAATGTGATGAGCGTACGGTCATGGCTGTTTATATTGCATCGGTTTGTGATGACAGAGAATTTTACGATGACGGAAGAGTTGTTGACCTTATTGTCGACGAACTTCAGGAAACAGCACGAAATGATCTAGATTATGTAAAGCTGGTTCATGCTATAATGGAGGACACCGTTGAACATGACGATTCACCACCATGTGTCAAGCAGTATAAAAGTATAAGGCATGAATTATCTATAGATGGTGATCTTGTCCTGTTTGGAAAAAGGTTAATTATTCCGAAACAAAAGAGGAAAGAGGTTTTGGAACGACTACATGCAGCCCATCAAGGAATAACCAGAACAAAGCAGCGAGCCCGATTGTGCGTATATTGGCCAGGTATCACCAATGACATAACACAAATGATAGAGAAATGTGAAGTTTGTCAACGCAATTTGCCAAGCCTGGGGAAAGAAACTCTGAAAACAGACCCTTTGCCAACACGTCCCTTTGAAAGTGTGTCTGCAGATTTGTTCTATCTAAAGGGCCAACATTTTTTGACTTACGCCGATCGTCTAAGTGGATATCCTATGGTCCAACAATGGAAGGACAGCCCATCGGCAAAACAAGTTTGTAATGCAATGATCAAAATGATGTCCTTTACAGGTTACCCTCAACGGATACGTACAGATGGGGGACCTCAGTTCAGCGCTACGGAATTTCAGAGATTCTTGAAGGGAAGAGGAATCAAATGGAGTCCAAGTTCACCTCATTTTCCCAGTAGCAATGGACACGCCGAAGTTATTGTAAAGAAAGTGAAGAATCTGTTGACCAAACTTGAAAATACAACGATGGATGAGCGATTTCATGAGGCTTTGCTGGAATTAAGGAACACCCCTAATGCAGATGGACGTAGCCCAAATCAAGTGGTGTTTGGACATAATCTTAGATCTTTGGTTCCATCTCATCATAGCGCTCTCATATCTGATAATCGTCAGGATATCGAAGCAGCAGAGATGAGGAGGAGAGAGAAAGAGAGGATTAATACTACACGTTACAATGCATCGGCAACAGATCTTAAAGTGTTTATCGTAGGAGATAAAGTCCGAATACAAGACGCTGCAACGAAAGAATGGGATAGGATCGGTGAAATCGTCAAGGTCGGACCGAGAAACAGATGCTATTTCATCAGGCTTTCATCAAGTGGAAAACTTTGTTGGCGTAATCGTAGATACCTTCGAAAATATCATGGCGGCGATATTAAAGAGGAAACGGATATATCTGTAGACGAACTCGAAAGTGAAGGCCCAAGACGCAGTAACAGACTGAGGAAGAACACTGTACGCTTTGTATTGTAAATCATTATTTATGTATATGTACGATGACTCGAGTAATGTTAAAAAAAAAAAAAAAAAAAAAAAAAGGAAGTTGTTGTATACTTGAGTCGTTTGTTGTATAATTATGTATGTCCGCTCGATGGTAATGGTTGTTTATTGTTGTTATGGGGAACTGCTGTTAAGGTTTTATTATGGTTTGTACAGTTAACGTTTTCTGATGCTTTCTGTATAACAGCGAGTCTAGTTTCTGTAACTGAATTGTCAGTATCACTATGGATCCTTGTCTGGGAATAAACTGCACTTAAAATATACCTCAACGTTTATTTGGACCTGGAATGATATATTACAATGCCTAAAGGTCTATCTTCGTAGAACTTCAGACTTTAAGGGAGGTTAGCTTTTCAGGGGAGAGACTTCCGGTTCAAGGTTATCCTTGAAACAGATAAGGGCGAAAATCACCTACTTTATTTGCAGAGCGGATCCAGACAGTACACCCGCAGGTCATGATCCGAGAAAAGTTGCCTCGTCTCTGAATTTCTTCCAAACGATGTCGTTTGAAAGCCTTCGTGCTTATACTGGATGGAAGTCCTCGAGGGTCTTCTTCAAGCACTACGCGAAGCAATTACAAGAAATTAAATTTCATGTGGTGGCGGCGGGCAGTGTAATAAAACCTGCTGCTTGATTACTGCGAAGAACAGTGCACTATTTGGGACTTATAGTGAAGGGTGTACATGATAGACTCGTAAGGCATATCTTGTTGAGTTTTGTGTTTAAGTGTTGACACTATAGACTGTTCTCCCTACACAGGTGACATTAATCATAATAGACTGACACAAGTGCCAGGCATTCTTATATGCACAGTGTTCCTAGTAACAACAGAATGTATAATGAAATTTTCATATTTCCCTTAGAGTGGCTAATGTTTCCTTTTCAGGTAAACCCTATATATTTCTGTTATTACTGTTTATGCTTTTATGCAGAATTATTCAGCATACATTGTAATTGAATACAACCATGATTTCTATTTTTTGAATAAACAATAGAAGGAATCTTTGCGTCTCTTTTGCCCCAAATATTCCAGTGTATGTATAAGTCAGAGCATCCTTGACTCTTTTGATATTTAAGTAAATATCGGAACTAAGATTCATATTGTTCCAAGCAAACAGGTAAGATCTTATTGTACTAGACTGTTCATTTTACTGTTTAAGGTTTCCTACACGTATATAAACCTGTTCGTCTCTTTATCGACAGACCTGGGAGGTACAGTAACCTGTCCAGACCAATACCATCCTAATACAGACTATGCTTTACGTATATGATGACACTGATATACGAAGTGTTTGCTAGATTGTTCCTTGAACTCACAATTCTCGGGTTTTTTTCCTCGAGTCTACCCATACTCTTCCCTGTAGGGGCAGGAAGCACTGACATATTTCATGATCAGCTGATTGATGTATAACGGTAACATCAAGTGTCTCTAGGTCTAAAGACCAAAAGGAAAGATTTAGCTCGAGATGAACGGAACTATTTAAAATCCACAGATACACTAATGCTCTGGTAAACTTCCATCACGACGACATGGCCTGAGCCCAAAAAACAGATTTTGAGTGAAGGGAAAAACTATTTTTGGGTGAGGTAGCCATGTCGTCCTGATGGACCCACCCTCTTTTGGGACAAAAGGATAATGAATCCCTCCCTATGGTACTGTATCTGCAACACCTACAAAGCTACAAAGAAGCACTTGGTGGCGCCTCGTGGTGGCGGATTGGCGCACTATTTGCAGAGGAGTAGGGAGCGTTGAGAGCGTTGTCTCTGTAACGACCCTCCTTATTCTTGCCTCTCTTTCCCCTCGAAGTGAAAGCTCTATTGGGGGCGTAGATAGCCATGAGACGTGTCAAGAATACGTCCTCTGATATTACGCGATATCCCTTCGTAAAATTTTAAGGGATATTCGCTCCAGGGGTTAGAATTCTGGATACCTTTGGTAAATTCTCTGGGATATATCACTGTAGTCAAATATACCTAGGAAGCTACCTTTGAAGGAACTTCCATCAGGACGACATGGCTACCTCACCCAAAAATAGATTTTTCGCTTCACTCAAAATCCGTTATATATATATATATATATATATATATATATATATATATATATATATATATATATATATATATATATATATATATATATATATATATATATATATATATATATATATTTTTTTTTTATTTATTTCTACCTCATACTTGGGATCGAACGCTAGCCCCTTTGAATGAAAGGCCAGGTCGAAACAAACCATGCCACGAGAGCCCATAAAAGGAACTCTGAACCTGACACTAATCTAGCTGTCCGAGGATTTACCTGGTGAGACATCAGTCTCTTTTACCAGCGAGTTTTACCAGATTTCCCCGGGCCACCACGTGACACAATTGGTAGTAATTCATTCAAATTACCCCTAATGAGTCAATATGGATAAATATCAACACAACATCGTGTTCAAATAGAAATAAATTTCTACCTCATACTTGGGATCGAACGCTAGCCCCTTCGAATGAAAGGCCAGGTCGAAACCAACCATGCCACGAGAGCCCATAAAAGGAACTCTGAACCTGACACTAATCTAGCTGTCCGAGGATTTACCTGGTGAGACATCAGTCTCTTTTACTAGCGAGTTTTACCAGATTTCCCCGGGCCACCACGTGACACAATTGGTAGTAATTCATTCAAATTACCCCTAATGAGTCAATATGGATAAATATCAACACAACATCGTGTTCAAATAGAAATAAATTTCTACCTCATACTTGGGATCGAACGCTAGCCCCTTCGAATGAAAGGCCAGGTCGAAACCAACCATGCCACGAGAGCCCATAAAAGGAACTCTGAACCTGACACTAATCTAGCTGTCCGAGGATTTACCTGGTGAGACATCAGTCTCTTTTACCAGCGAGTTTTACCAGATTTCCCCGGGCCACCACGTGACACAATTGGTAGTAATTCATTCAAATTACCCCTAATGAGTCAATATGGATAAATATCAACACAACATCGTGTTCAAATAGAAATAAATTTCTACCTCATACTTGGGATCGAACGCTAGCCCCTTCGAATGAAAGGCCAGGTCGAAACCAACCATGCCACGAGAGCCCATAAAAGGAACTCTGAACATGACACTAATCTAGCTGTCCGAGGATTTACCTGGTGAGACATCAGTCTCTTTTACCAGCGAGTTTTACCAGATTTCCCCGGGCCACCACGTGACACAATTGGTAGTAATTCATTCAAATTACCCCTAATGAGTCAATATGGATAAATATCAACACAACATCGTGTTCAAATAGAAATAAATTTCTACCTCATACTTGGGATCGAACGCTAGCCCCTTCGAATGAAAGGCCAGGTCGAAACCAACCATGCCACGAGAGCCCATAAAAGGAACTCTGAACCTGACACTAATCTAGCTGTCCGAGGATTTACCTGGTGAGACATCAGTCTCTTTTACCAGCGAGTTTTACCAGATTTCCCCGGGCCACCACGTGACACAATTGGTAGTAATTCATTCAAATTACCCCTAATGAGTCAATATGGATAAATATAAACACAACATCGTGTTCAAATAGAAATAAATTTCTACCTCATACTTGGGATCGAACGCTAGCCCCTTCGAATGAAAGGCCAGGTCGAAACCAACCATGCCACGAGAGCCCATAAAAGGAACTCTGAACCTGACACTAATCTAGCTGTCCGACCAGGGTTCGATTCCCGGCCGGAGCCAAGCTCTTGTCTTTGTGTGATTTCGCCTGGGGCTCTGATCCCGAGGTCGTTAAGAGAATCCAGACATTAATGTATCAAAAATATATATGGCTTATTTGAATATGAAAAAAACACGTAAAAATGTGCAAAATTTATCATTAATTGAATGCCAAGTAACAAACTACCAATTAGCTACGATGGTGAGGATGGGTTGATTTCAATTCTAAGTACAAAATACCTGAATTCGACAGGTATAAGTACAGAAGAATTGTCATTGACTTTTATCCTTCTTCGTGGCCAAGTGGCTTAGTCCACTGTCTATACAGGCTTGCCGACCAGGGTTCGATTCCCGGCCGGAGCCAAGCTCTTGTCTTTGTGTGATTTCGCCTGGGACTCTGATCCCGAGGTCGTTTAGAGAATCCAGACATTAATGTATCAAAAATATATATGGCTTATTTGAATATGAAAAATAGGTAAAAATGTGCAAAATTTATCATTAATTGAATGCCAAGTAACAAACTACCAATTAGCTACGATGGTGAGGGTGGGTTGATTTCAATTCTAAGTACAAAATACCTGAATTCGACAGGTATAAGTACAGAAGAATTGTCATTGACTTTTATCCTTCTTCGTGGCCAAGTGGCTTAGTCACTGTCTATACAGGCTTGCCGACCAGGGTTCGATTCCCGGCCGGAGCCAAGCTCTTGTCTTTGTCTGATTTCGCCTGGGGCTCTGATCCCGAGGTCGTTAAGAGAATCCAGACATTAATGTATCAAAAATATATATGGCTTATTTGAATATGAAAAATAGGTAAAAATGTGCAAAATTTATCATTAATTGAATGCCAAGTAACAAACTACCAATTAGCTACGATGGTGAGGATGGGTTGATTTCAATTCTAAGTACAAAATACCTGAATTCGACAGGTATAAGTACAGAAGAATTGTCATTGACTTTTATCCTTCTTCGTGGCCAAGTGGCTTAGTCACTGTCTATACAGGCTTGCCGACCAGGGTTCGATTCCCGGCCAGAGCCAAGCTCTTGTCTTTGTGTGATTTCGCCTGGGGCTCTGATCCCGAGGTCGTTAAGAGAATCCAGACATTAATGTATCAAAAATATATATGGCTTATTTGAATATGAAAAACACGTAAAAATGTGCAAAATTTATCATTAATTGAATGCCAAGTAACAAACTACCAATTAGCTACGATGGTGAGGATGGGTTGATTTCAATTCTAAGTACAAAATACCTGAATTCGACAGGTATAAGTACAGAAGAATTGTCATTGACTTTTATCCTTCTTTGTGGCCAAGTGGCTTAGTCACTGTCTATACAGGCTTGCCGACCAGGGTTCGATTCCCGGCCGGAGCCAAGCTCTTGTCTTTGTGTGATTTCGCCTGGGGCTCTGATCCCGAGGTCGTTAAGAGAATCCAGACATTAATGTATCAAAAATATATATGGCTTATTTGAATATGAAAAACACACAAAAATGTGCAAAATTTATCATTAATTGAATGCCAAGTAACAAACTACCAATTAGCTACGATGGTGAGGATGGGTTGATTTCAATTCTAAGTACAAAATACCTGAATTCGACAGGTATAAGTACAGAAGAATTGTCATTGACTTTTATCCTTCTTCGTGGCCAAGTGGCTTAGTCACTGTCTATACAGGCTTGCCGACCAGGGTTCGATTCCCGGCCGGAGCCAAGCTCTTGTCTTTGTGTGATTTCGCCTGGGGCTCTGATCCCGAGGTCGTTGAGAGAATCCAGACATTAATGTATCAAAAATATATATGGATTATTTGAATATGAAAAAAACACGTAAAAATGTACAAAATTTAGCATTAATTGAATGCCCAGTAACAAACTACCAATTAGCTACGATGGTGAGGATGGGTTGATTTCAATTCTAAGTACAAAATACCTGAATTCGACAGGTATAAGTACAGAAGAATTGTCATTGACTTTTATCCTTCTTCGTGGCCAAGTGGCTTAGTCACTGTCTATACAGGCTTGCCGACCAGGGTTCGATTCCCGGCCGGAGCCAAGCTCTTGTCTTTGTGTGATTTCGCCTGGGGCTCTGATCCCGAGGTCGTTCAGAGAATCCAGACATTAATGTATCGAAAATATATATTGCTTATTTGAATATGAAAAACACGTAAAAATGTGCAAAATTTATCATTATTTGAATGCCAAGTAACAAACTACCAATTAGCTACGATGGTGAGGGTGGGTTGATTTCAATTCTAAGTACAAAATACCTGAATTCGACAGGTATAAGTACAGAAGAATTGTCATTGACTTTTATCCTTCTTCGTGGCCAAGTGGCTTAGTCACTGTCTATACAGGCTTGCCGATCAGGGTTCGATTCCCGGCCGGAGCCAAGCTCTTGTCTTTGTCTGATTTCGCCTGGGGCTCTGATCCCGAGGTCGTTAAGAGAATCCAGACATTAATGTATCAAAAATATATATGGCTTATTTGAATATGAAAAATAGGTAAAAATGTGCAAAATTTATCATTAATTGAATGCCAAGTAACAAACTACCAATTAGCTACGATGGTGAGGATGGGTTGATTTCAATTCTAAGTACAAAATACCTGAATTCGGAAGGTATAAGTACAGAAGAATTGTCATTGACTTTTATCCTTCTTCGTGGCCAAGTGGCTTAGTCACTGTCTATACAGGCTTGCCGACCAGGGTTCGATTCCCGGCCGGAGCCAAGCTCTTGTCTTTGTGTGATTTCGCCTGGGGCTCTTATCCCGATTTCGTTAAGAGAATCCAGACATTAAGGTATCAAAAATATATATGGCTTATTTGAATATGAAAAACACGTAAAAATGTGCAAAATTTATCATTAATTGAATGCCAAGTAACAAACTACCAATTAGCTACGATGGTGAGGATGGGTTGATTTCAATTCTAAGTACAAAATACCTGAATTCGACAGGTATAAGTACAGAAGAATTGTCATTGACTTTTATCCTTCTTCGTGGCCAAGTGGCTTAGTCACTGTCTATACAGGCTTGCCGACCAAGGTTCTATTCCCGTCTGGAGCCAAGCTCTTGTCTTTGTGTGATTTCGCCTGGGGCTCTGATCCCGAGGTCGTTAAGAGAATCCAGACATTAATGTATCAAAAATATATATGGCTTATTTGAATATGAAAAATAGGTAAAAATGTGCAAAATTTATCATTAATTGAATGCCAAGTAACAAACTACCAATTAGCTACGATGGTGAGGATGGGTTGATTTCAATTCTAAGTACAAAATACCTGAATTCGACAGGTATAAGTACAGAAGAATTGTCATTGACTTTTATCCTTCTTCGTGGCCAAGTGGCTTAGTCACTGTCTATACAGGCTTGCCGACCAGGGTTCGATTCCCGGCCAGAGCCAAGCTCTTGTCTTTGTGTGATTTCGCCTGGGGCTCTGATCCCGAGGTCGTTAAGAGAATCCAGACATTAATGTATCAAAAATATATATGGCTTATTTGGATATGAAAAACACGTAAAAATGTGCAAAATTTATCATTAATTGAATGCCAAGTAACAAACTACCAATTAGCTACGATGGTGAGGATGGGTTGATTTCAATTCTAAGTACAAAATACCTGAATTCGACAGGTATAAGTACAGAAGAATTGTCATTGACTTTTATCCTTCTTCGTGGCAAGTGGCTTAGTCACTGTCTATACAGGGTTGCCGACCAGGGTTCGATTCCCGGCCGGAGCCAAGCTCTTGTCTTTGTGTGATTTCGCCTGGGGCTCTGATCCCGAGGTCGTTAAGAGAATCCAGACATTAATGTATCAAAAATATATATGGCTTATTTGAATATGAAAAACACGTAAAAATGTGCAAAATTTATCATTAATTGAATGCCAAGTAACAAACTACCAATTAGCTACGATGGTGAGGATGGGTTGATTTCAATTCTAAGTACAAAATACCTGAATTCGACAGGTATAAGTACAGAAGAATTGTCATTGACTTTTATCCTTCTTCGTGGCCAAGTGGCTTAGTCACTGTCTATACAGGCTTGCCGACCAGGGTTCGAGTCCCGGCCGGAGCCAAGCTCTTGTCTTTGTGTGATTTCGCCTGGGGCTCTGATCCCGAGGTCGTTCAGAGAATCCAGACATTAATGTATCAAAAATATATATGGCTTATTTGAATATGAAAAACACGTAAAAATGTGCAAAATTTATCATTAATTGAATGCCAAGTAACAAACTACCAATTAGCTACGATGGTGAGGATGGGTTGATTTCAATTCTAAGTACAAAATACCTGAATTCGACAGGTATAAATACAGAAGAATTGTCATTGACTTTTATCCTTCTTCGTGGCCAAGTGGCTTAGTCACTGTCTATATAGGTTTGCCGACCAGGGTTTGATTCCCGGCCGGAGCCAAGCTCTTGTCTTTGTGTGATTTCGCCTGGGGCTCTGATCCCGAGGTCGTTAAGAGAATCCAGACATTAATGTATCAAAAATATATATGGCTTATTTGAATATGAAAAATAGGTAAAAAATGTGCAAAATTTATCATTAATTGAATGCCAAGTAACAAACTACCAATTAGCTACGATGGTGAGGATGGGTTGATTTCAATTCTAAGTACAAAATACCTGAATTCGACAGGTATAAGTACAGAAGAATTGTCATTGACTTTTATCCTTCTTCTTGGCCAAGTGGCTTAGTCACTGTCTATACAGGTTTGCCGACCAGGGTTTGATTCCGGCCGGAGCCAAGCTCTTGTCTTTGTGTGATTTCGCCTGGGGCTCTGATCCCGAGGTCGTTAAGAGAATCCAGACATTAATGTATCAAAAATATATATGGCTTATTTGAATATGAAAATCACGTAAAAATGTGCAAAAGATATCATTAACCCTGGATAGGTACGGTGGGTCGTTTGCGACCCCGAGCGTCAAAAAAAAACAGGTTTTTCTCACGTGGACTCACCCCCGTGACTGAATTTGTGGGTGATCGACCTGCAGGAGGTGTCTCCCCTACACGCTCTAGTAGTGTCCAGATGTGCATTGCTGTAGCTGTACTCCTTCCCCGATTTCTGAGACGCGTCGGGGTCGTTCGCGTCCGAGTTTACCCTTCTAGGGTAGTTTGCATAATTATCAAAGTTATTACGTATTATGAAATTGTCGTAGAATGGTGCAACTTGTATAGGTTATCAGTTGTGGAAAGTCTTGGTGGATTGTTTGGCTACCATGTGCATGTTTTTTTTTTTAGTTAAAATGTCGTTCATCACCACGAGGACCATTTTACCGCGAGTGCCCCTTTTTCATTTTTTTTCATTTTTTTGCCAAGTCATTTTTCCGTAAGATATTGCCAAATAGTGTCGTAAAACTTTTGCTTGTTTAGTGTTGGAAAGTGTGTCTAGATGATCTGGCTACCCATGCATGACTTTGTTTTTGTCAGATACGACGTAGTTATTGGTATATTGGGTATTTAACTGCGGTTACCAATTTCTGTTTTTTTTTCATTATTTGTAAAAATTACTACGTAGTAAGGAAATGCCGTATATTATTCATTTTTTTTTCATGTTTATGTGTTAGAAAGTGTGCCTTGATGGTTGGGCTAACACGTGTATGTCTTTTTTTTTATCTGAGATGTCGTATATTAGAATGTCGGGCATTTTACCGCGAGTGTCCCTTTTTCATTTTTTTTCATTTTTTTGCCAAGTCATTTTTCCGTAAGATTTTGCGAAATAGTGTCGTAAAACTTTTGCTTTTTTAATGTTGGAAAGTGTGTCTAGATGATCTGGCTACCCATGCGTGATTTTTTTTTTGTCAGATACGACGTAGTTATTGGTATATTGGGTATTTAACTGCGGTTGCCAATTTCTGTTTTTTTTCAATATTTGTAAAAATTTACTACGTAGTAAGGAATTGCCGTATATTATTGATTTTTTTTTCATGTTTATGTGTTAGAAAGTGTGCCTTGATGGTTGGGCTAACACGTGCATGTCCTTTTTTTTATCTGAGATGCCGTATATTAGAATGTTGGGCATTTTTCCGCGAGTGCCCCTTTTTATTTGTTTTGCATTTTTTTGCTTAGTCATGTTACCGTAAGGAATTGGCAAGTAGTGTCGCAAAACTTATATTTTTATAGTGTTGGAAAGTGTTTCTAGATGATCTGGCTACCCATGCCTATTTTTTTTTTAGCCAGATATGGCGTATATATAAGTATGTGTTCGATTTTCCTGTGATTGCCATTTTTTCGTTTTTTCCCATTTCTTTCAAAATTACTACGTACTAAGGAACTATCACAGAGTAATATTTCATCTATATGTTTATTTGTCGGAAAATATGCCTTGATGGTTTGCCTAGCACGTGGCTGAAATTTTTTTTTTCTGAAATGCCGTATATTAGAATGGCCATTTTTCCACGAGTGCCCCTTTTTATTTGTTTTGCATTTTTTTGCTTAGTCATGTTACCGTAAGGAATTGGCAAGTAGTGTCGCAAAACTTATAATTTTATAGTGTTGGAAAGTGTTTCTAGATGATCTGGCTACCCATGCCTATCTTCTTTTTTTAGCCAGATATGGCGTATATATAGGTATGTGTTCGATTTTCCTGTGATTGCCATTTTTTCGTTTTTTCCCATTTCTTTCAAAATTACTACGTACTAAGGAACTATCACAGAGTAATTATTCATTTAGATGTTTATTTGTCGGAAAATGTGCCTTGATGGTTTGCCTAGCACGTGGCTGAATTTTTTTTTTCTGAAATGCCGTATATTAGAATGTTAGCCATTTTTCCGCGAGTGCCCCTTTTTATTTGTTTTGCATTTTTTTGCTTAGTCATGTTACCGTAAGGAATTGGCAAGTAGTGTCGCAAAACTTATATTTTTATAGTGTTGGAAAGTGTTTCTAGATGATCTGACTACCCATGCCTATCTTTTTTTTAGCCAGATATGGCGTATATATAGGTATGTGTTCGATTTTCCTGTGATTGCCATTTTTTCGTTTTTTCCCAATTCTTTCAAAATTACTACGTAATAAGGAACTATCACAGAGTAATGATTCCTCTAGATGTTTATTTGTCGGAAAATTTTGTTTACTTTTTTTTTGATTGAATATCATCAAATTTTTTTAGCTAAAATATTGTTTTACATTTTTTTTTTCGATTTTATTTCCCTTCAAAAAAATTTTTTTGGGTCAGAATTTTAATTTTATAGTCGTAAAATAATCGACAATTATCCAGCAACCCACCATACAATTTTTATGCATATCCAATAATAATTAGATTAGTAAATAACACCTTGAAATTGACATACCCTTCCTACATTTCAAGTGGCAGATTAGGGAGTCTGAGTCAGTGTGGTTGGCGGCCATTTTGTGGACATATCCGAAGCGTAAGCTGCCCTATCTATATATATTCTTGTTCCCTATAGAATTTGTGATATTTTGGTATATTTTTACCTGCATAAATATCATATTATATATTAAATATATGTATTTTTTTACGAAATTTCTAAGTACTCAAAAAATTACCTTTAGATATGGCCCCTGATATAAATGTAATTTACAAAATAATGAAGATTTTTTTACATATTTCTATTTTAGGATAACATATGTTTATTCCCTAAAAAAATTAGCCACTTCCTATTTCATTTGGGTACCGAAAAAAATTCATGAAATTTGGACAAATTTTTTTGGCCAAAAAAAGTTACCCTTTTTTTCTCATTTCAGATCTTCACCTCCATGGGTCTGACTTCATCCAAAATACATCAAGATGTGTCCTAAACATTCAAGAATCAATTCCTAAAAGGATTTGTGTATATATGTATAAACTTTTTTTTTATGAATTTTTACGTCAGGTCTTTTTTTTTTTCTACTTAATTTTTTAAAATATTTATAATAAATATTTTTTCTGCAGATGAGTAGTATTTATCTTTACAGTTGTTTTAAGCATTCATTGAAGTTTTTTTTGGCAAAAGAAAAAAGGAGGTTACTGCAAAAACTGATTTTTCAGGAATTTTTTTTGGCGTCGGGGTCGTTCGCGTCCGAGTATACCCTTAAAGGGGTGTCCGAGGACCGTACCTATCCAGGGTTAATTGAATGCCAAGTAACAAACTACCAATTAGCTACGATGGTGAGGATGGGTTGATTTCAATTCTAAGTACAAAATACCTGAATTCGACAGGTATAAGTACAGAAGAATTGTCATTGACTTTTATCCTTCTTCGTGGCCAAGTGGCTTAGTCACTGTCTATACAGGCTTGCCGACCAGGGTTCGATTCCCGGCCGGAGCCAAGCTCTTGTCTTTGTGTGATTTCGCCTGGGGCTCTGATCCCGAGGTCGTTCAGAGAATCCAGACATTAATGTATCAAAAATATATATGGCTTATTTGAATATGAAAAAAACACGTAAAAATGTGCAAAATTTATCATTAATTGAATGCCAAGTAACAAACTACCAATTAGCTACGATGGTGAGGATGGGTTGATTTCAATTCTAAGTACAAAATACCTGAATTCGACAGGTATAAGTACAGAAGAATTGTCATTGACTTTTATCCTTCTTCGTGGCCAAGTGGCTTAGTCACTGTCTATACAGGCTTGCCGACCAGGGTTCGATTCCCGGCCGGAGCCAAGCTCTTGTCTTTTTGTGATTTCGCCTGGGGCTCTGATCCCGAGGTCGTTTAGAGAATCCAGACATTAATGTATCAAAAATATATATGGCTTATTTGAATATGAAAAAACACGTAAAAATGTGCAAAATTTATCATTAATTGAATGCCAAATAACAAACTACCAATTAGCTACGATGGTGAGGATGGGTTGATTTCAATTCTAAGTACAAAATACCTGAATTCGACAGGTATAAGTACAGAAGAATTGTTATTGACTTTTATCCTTCTTCGTGGCCAAGTGGCTTAGTCACTGTCTATACAGGCTTGCCGATCAGGGTTCTATTCCCGGCCGGAGCCAAGCTCTTGTCTTTGTGTGATTTCGCCTGGGGCTCTGATCCCGAGGTCGTTAAGAGAATCCAGACATTAATGTATCAAAAATATATATGGCTTATTTGAATATGAAAAATAGGTAAAAATGTGCAAAATCTATCATTAATTGAATGCCAAATAACAAACTACCAATTAGCTACGATGGTGAGGATGGGTTGATTTCAATTCTAAGTACAAAATACCTGAATTCGGAAGGTATAAGTACAGAAGAATTGTCATTGACTTTTATCCTTCTTCGTGGCCAAGTGGCTTAGTCACTGTCTATACAGGCTTGCCGACCAGGGTTCGATTCCCGGCCGGAGCCAAGCTCTTGTCTTTGTGTGATTTCGCCTGGGGCTCTGATCCCGAGGTCGTTAAGAGAATCCAGACATTAATGTATCAAAAATATATATGGCTTATTTGAATATGAAAAACACGTAAAAATGTGCAAAATTTATCATTAATTGAATGCCAAGTAACAAACTACCAATTAGCTACGATGGTGAGGATGGGTTGATTTCAATTCTAAGTACAAAATACCTGAATTCGACAGGTATAAGTACAGAAGAATTGTCATTGACTTTTATCCTTCTTCGTGGCAAGTGGCTTAGTCACTGTCAATACAGGCTTGCCGACCAGGGTTCGATTCCCGGCCGGAACCAAGCTCTTGTCTTTGCGTGATTTCGCCTGGGGCTCTGATCCCGAGGTCGTTAAGAGAATCCAGACATTAATGTATCAAAAATATATATGGCTTATTTGAATATGAAAAACACTTAAAAATGTGCAAAATTTATCATTAATTGAATGCCAAGTAACAAACTACCAATTAGCTACGATGGTGAGGATGGGTTGATTTCAATTCTAAGTACAAAATACCTGAATTCGACAGGTATAAGTACAGAAGAATTGTCATTGACTTTTATCCTTCTTCGTGGCCAAGTGGCTTAGTCACTGTCTATACAGGCTTGCCGACCAGGGTTCGATTCCCGGCCGGAGCCAAGCTCTTGTCTTTGTGTGATTTCGCCTGGGGCTCTGATCCCGAGGTCGTTGAGAGAATCCAGACATTAATGTATCAAAAATATATATGGATTATTTGAATATGAAAAAAACACGTAAAAATGTGCAAAATTTAGCATTAATTGAATGCCAAGTAACAAACTACCAATTAGCTACGATGGTGAGGATGGGTTGATTTCAATTCTAAGTACAAAATACCTGAATTCGACACGTATAAGTACAGAAGAATTGTCATTGACTTTTATCCTTCTTCGTGGCCAAGTGGCTTAGTCACTGTCTATACAGGCTTGCCGACCAGGGTTCGATTCCCGGCCGGAGCCAAGCTCTTGTCTTTGTGTGATTTCGCCTGGGGCTCTGATCCCGAGGTCGTTCAGAGAATCCAGACATTAATGTATCGAAAATATATATTGCTTATTTGAATATGAAAAACACGTAAAAATGTGCAAAATTTATCATTATTTGAATGCCAAGTAACAAACTACCAATTAGCTACGATGGTGAGGGTGGGTTGATTTCAATTCTAAGTACAAAATACCTGAATTCGACAGGTATAAGTACAGAAGAATTGTCATTGACTTTTGTCCTTCTTCGTGGCCAAGTGGCTTAGTCACTGTCTATACAGGTTTGCCGACCAGGGTTTGATTCCCGGCCGGAGCCAAGCTCTTGTCTTTGTGTGATTTCGCCTGGGGCTCTGATCCCGAGGTCGTTAAGAGAATCCAGACATTAATGTATCAAAAATATATATGGCTTATTTGAATATGAAAAATAGGTAAAAATGTGCAAAATTTATCATTAATTGAATGCCAAGTAACAAACTACCAATTAGCTACGATGGTGAGGATGGGTTGATTTCAATTCTAAGTACAAAATACCTGAATTCGACAGGTATAAGTACAGAAGAATTGTCATTGACTTTTATCCTTCTTCGTGGCCAAGTGGCTTAGTCACTGTCTATACAGGCTTGCCGACCAGGGTTCGATTCCCGGCCGGAGCCAAGCTCTTGTCTTTGTGTGATTTCGCCTGGGGCTCTGATCCCGAGGTCGTTAAGAGAATCCAGACATTAATGTATCGAAAATATATATGGCTTATTTGAATATGAAAAATAGGTAAAAATGTGCAAAATTTATCATTAATTGAATGCCAAGTAACAAACTGCCAATTAGCTACGATGGTGAGGATGGGTTGATTTCAATTCTAAGTACAAAATACCTGAATTCGACAGGTATAAGTACAGAAGAATTGTCATTGACTTTTATCCTTCTTCGTGGCCAAGTGGCTTAGTCACTGTCTATACAGGCTTGCCGACCAGGGTTCGATTCCCGGCCAGAGCCAAGCTCTTGTCTTTGTGTGATTTCGCCTGGGGCTCTGATCCCGAGGTCGTTAAGAGAATCCAGACATTAATGTATCAAAAATATATATGGCTTATTTGAATATGAAAAACACGTAAAAATGTGCAAAATTTATCATTAATTGAATGCCAAGTAACAAACTACCAATTAGCTACGATGGTGAGGATGGGTTGATTTCAATTCTAAGTACAAAATACCTGAATTCGACAGGTATAAGTACAGAAAAATTGTCATTGACTTTTATCCTTCTTCGTGGCCAAGTGGCTTAGTCACTGTCTATACAGGGTTGCCGACCAGGGTTCGATTCCCGGCCGGAGCCAAGCTCTTGTCTTTGTGTGATTTCGCCTGGGGCTCTGATCCCGAGGTCGTTCAGAGAATCCAGACATTAATGTATCAAAAATATATATGGCTTATTTGAATATGAAAAACACACAAAAATGTGCAAAATTTATCATTAATTGAATGCCAAGTAACAAACTACCAATTAGCTACGATGGTGAGGATGGGTTGATTTCAATTCTAAGTACAAAATACCTGAATTCGACAGGTATAAGTACAGAAGAATTGTCATTGACTTTTATCCTTCTTCGTGGCCAAGTGGCTTAGTCACTGTCTATACAGGCTTGCCGACCAGGGTTCGATTCCCGGCCGGAGCCAAGCTCTTGTCTTTGTGTGATTTCGCCTGGGGCTCTGATCCCGAGGTCGTTTAGAGAATCCAAACATTAATGTATCAAAAATATATATGGCTTATTTGAATATGAAAAACACGTAAAAACGTGCAAAATTTATCATTAATTGAATGCCAAGTAACAAACTACCAATTAGCTACGATGGTGAGGATGTGTTGATTTCAATTCTAAGTACAAAATACCTGAATTCGACAGGTATAAGTACAGAAGAATTGTTATTGACTTTTATCCTTCTTCGTGGCCAAGTGGCTTAGTCACTGTCTATACAGGCTTGCCGATCAGGGTTCGATTCCCGGCCGGAGCCAAGCTCTTGTCTTTGTGTGATTTCGCCTGGGGCTCTGATCCCGAGGTCGTTAAGAGAATCCAGACATTAATGTATCAAAACTATATATGGCTTATTTGAATATGAAAAATAGGTAAAAATGTGCAAAATTTATCATTAATTGAATGCCAAGTAACAAACTACCAATTAGCTACGATGGTGAGGATGGGTTGATTTCAATTCTAAGTACAAAATACCTGAATTCGGAAGGTATAAGTACAGAAGAATTGTCATTGACTTTTATCCTTCTTCGTGGCCAAGTGGCTTAGTCACTGTCTATACAGGCTTGCCGACCAGGGTTCGATTCCCGGCCGGAGCCAAGCTCTTGTCTTTGTGTGATTTCGCCTGGGGCTCTGATCCCGAGGTCGTTAAGAGAATCCAGACATTAATGTATCAAAAATATATATGGCTTATTTGAATATGAAAAACACGTAAAAATGTGCAAAATTTATCATTAATTGAATGCCAAGTAACAAACTACCAATTAGCTACGATGGTGAGGATGGGTTGATTTCAATTCTAAGTACAAAATACCTGAATTCGACAGGTATAAGTACAGAAGAATTGTCATTGACTTTTATCCTTCTTCGTGGCCAAGTGGCTTAGTCACTGTCTATACAGGCTTGCCGACCAGGGTTCGATTACCGGCCAGAGCCAAGCTCGTTTCTTTGAGTGATTTCGCCTGGGGCTCTGATCCCGAGGTCGTTAAGAGAATCCAGACATTAATGTATCAAAAATATATATGGCTTATTTGAATATGAAAAAAACACGTAAAAATGTGCAAAATTTATCATTAATTGAATGCCAAGTAACAAACTACCAATTAGCTACGATGGTGAGGATGGGTTGATTTCAATTCTAAGTACAAAATACCTGAATTCGACAGGTATAAGTACAGAAGAATTGTCATTGACTTTTATCCTTCTTCGTGGCCAAGTGGCTTAGTCACTGTCTATACAGGCTTGCCGACCAGGGTTCGATTCCCGGCCGGAGCCAAGCTCTTGTCTTTTTGTGATTTCGCCTGGGGCTCTGATCCCGAGGTCGTTTAGAGAATCCAGACATTAATGTATCAAAAATATATATGGCTTATTTGAATATGAAAAAACACGTAAAAATGTGCAAAATTTATCATTAATTGAATGCCAAATAACAAACTACCAATTAGCTACGATGGTGAGGATGGGTTGATTTCAATTCTAAGTACAAAATACCTGAATTCGACAGGTATAAGTACAGAAGAATTGTTATTGACTTTTATCCTTCTTCGTGGCCAAGTGGCTTAGTCACTGTCTATACAGGCTTGCCGATCACGGTTCTATTCCCGGCCGGAGCCAAGCTCTTGTCTTTGTGTGATTTTGCCTGGGGCTCTGATCCCGAGGTCGTTAAGAGAATCCAGACATTAATGTATCAAAAATATATATGGCTTATTTGAATATGAAAAATAGGTAAAAATGTGCAAAATCTATCATTAATTGAATGCCAAGTAACAAACTACCAATTAGCTACGATGGTGAGGATGGGTTGATTTCAATTCTAAGTACAAAATACCTGAATTCGGAAGGTATAAGTACAGAAGAAATGTCATTGACTTTTATCCTTCTTCGTGGCCAAGTGGCTTAGTCACTGTCTATACAGGCTTGCCGACCAGGGTTCGATTCCCGGCCGGAGCCAAGCTCTTGTCTTTGTGTGATTTCGCCTGGGGCTCTGATCCCGAGGTCGTTAAGAGAATCCAGACATTAATGTATCAAAAATATATATGGCTTATTTGAATATGAAAAACACGTAAAAATGTGCAAAATTTATCATTAATTGAATGCCAAGTAACAAACTACCAATTAGCTACGATGGTGAGGATGGGTTGATTTCAATTCTAAGTACAAAATACCTGAATTCGACAGGTATAAGTACAGAAGAATTGTCATTGACTTTTATCCTTCTTCGTGGCAAGTGGCTTAGTCACTGTCAATACAGGCTTGCCGACCAGGGTTCGATTCCCGGCCGGAGCCAAGCTCTTGTCTTTGCGTGATTTCGCCTGGGGCTCTGATCCCGAGGTCGTTAAGAGAATCCAGACATTAATGTATCAAAAATATATATGGCTTATTTGAATATGAAAAACACTTAAAAATGTGCAAAATTTATCATTAATTGAATGCCAAGTAACAAACTACCAATTAGCTACGATGGTGAGGATGGGTTGATTTCAATTCTAAGTACAAAATACCTGAATTCGACAGGTATAAGTACAGAAGAATTGTCATTGACTTTTATCCTTCTTCGTGGCCAAGTGGCTTAGTCACTGTCTATACAGGCTTGCCGACCAGGGTTCGATTCCCGGCCGGAGCCAAGCTCTTGTCTTTGTGTGATTTCGCCTGGGGCTCTGATCCCGAGGTCGTTGAGAGAATCCAGACATTAATGTATCAAAAATATATATGGATTATTTGAATATGAAAAAAACACGTAAAAATGTGCAAAATTTAGCATTAATTGAATGCCAAGTAACAAACTACCAATTAGCTACGATGGTGAGGATGGGTTGATTTCAATTCTAAGTACAAAATACCTGAATTCGACACGTATAAGTACAGAAGAATTGTCATTGACTTTTATCCTTCTTCGTGGCCAAGTGGCTTAGTCACTGTCTATACAGGCTTGCCGACCAGGGTTCGATTCCCGGCCGGAGCCAAGCTCTTGTCTTTGTGTGATTTCGCCTGGGGCTCTGATCCCGAGGTCGTTCAGAGAATCCAGACATTAATGTATCGAAAATATATATTGCTTATTTGAATATGAAAAACACGTAAAAATGTGCAAAATTTATCATTATTTGAATGCCAAGTAACAAACTACCAATTAGCTACGATGGTGAGGGTGGGTTGATTTCAATTCTAAGTACAAAATACCTGAATTCGACAGGTATAAATACAGAAGAATTGTCATTGACTTTTATCCTTCTTCGTGGCCAAGTGGCTTAGTCACTGTCTATACAGGTTTGCCGACCAGGGTTTGATTCCCGGCCGGAGCCAAGCTCTTGTCTTTGTGTGATTTCGCCTGGGGCTCTGATCCCGAGGTCGTTAAGAGAATCCAGACATTAATGTATCAAAACTATATATGGCTTATTTGAATATGAAAAATAGGTAAAAATGTGCAAAATTTATCATTAATTGAATGCCAAGTAACAAACTACCAATTAGCTACGATGGTGAGGATGGGTTGATTTCAATTCTAAGTACAAAATACCTGAATTCGGAAGGTATAAGTACAGAAGAATTGTCATTGACTTTTATCCTTCTTCGTGGCCAAGTGGCTTAGTCACTGTCTATACAGGCTTGCCGACCAGGGTTCGATTCCCGGCCGGAGCCAAGCTATTGTCTCTGTGTGATTTCGCCTGGGGCTCTGATCCCGAGGTCGTTCAGAGAATCCAGACATTAATGTATCAAAAATATATATGGCTTATTTGAATATGAAAAACACACAAAAATGTGCAAAATTTATCATTAATTGAATGCCAAGTAACAAACTACCAATTAGCTACGATGGTGAGGATGGGTTGATTTCAATTCTAAGTACAAAATACCTGAATTCGACAGGTATAAGTACAGAAGAATTGTCATTGACTTTTATCCTTCTTCGTGGCCAAGTGGCTTAGTCACTGTCTATACAGGCTTGCCGACCAGGGTTCGATTCCCGGCCGGAGCCAAGCTCTTGTCTTTGTGTGATTTCGCCTGGGGCTCTGATCCCGAGGTCGTTTAGAGAATCCAAACATTAATGTATCAAAAATATATATGGCTTATTTGAATATGAAAAACACGTAAAAATGTGCAAAATTTATCATTAATTGAATGCCAAGTAACAAACTACCAATTAGCTACGATGGTGAGGATGGGTTGATTTCAATTCTAAGTACAAAATACCTGAATTCGACAGGTATAAGTACAGAAGAATTGTTATTGACTTTTATCCTTCTTCGTGGCCAAGTGGCTTAGTCACTGTCTATACAGGCTTGCCGATCAGGGTTCGATTCCCGGCCGGAGCCAAGCTCTTGTCTTTGTGTGATTTCGCCTGGGGCTCTGATCCCGAGGTCGTTAAGAGAATCCAGACATTAATGTATCAAAACTATATATGGCTTATTTGAATATGAAAAATAGGTAAAAATGTGCAAAATTTATCATTAATTGAATGCCAAGTAACAAACTACCAATTAGCTACGATGGTGAGGATGGGTTGATTTCAATTCTAAGTACAAAATACCTGAATTCGGAAGGTATAAGTACAGAAGAATTGTTATTGACTTTTATCCTTCTTCGTGGCCAAGTGGCTTAGTCACTGTCTATACAGGCTTGCCGACCAGGGTTCGATTCCCGGCCGGAGCCAAGCTCTTGTCTTTCTGTGATTTCGCCTGGGGCTCTGATCCCGAGGTCGTTAAGAGAATCCAGACATTAATGTATCAAAAATATATATGGCTTATTTGAATATGAAAAACACGTAAAAATGTGCAAAATTTATCATTAATTGAATGCCAAGTAACAAACTACCAATTAGCTACGATGGTGAGGATGGGTTGATTTCAATTCTAAGTACAAAATACCTGAATTCGACAGGTATAAGTACAGAAGAATTGTCATTGACTTTTATCCTTCTTCGTGGCCAAGTGGCTTAGTCACTGTCTATACAGGCTTGCCGACCAGGGTTCGAATACCGGCCAGAGCCAAGCTCGTTTCTTTGAGTGATTTCGCCTGGGGCTCTGATCCCGAGGTCGTTAAGAGAATCCAGACATTAATGTATCAAAAATATATATGGCTTATTTGAATATGAAAAAAACACGTAAAAATGTGCAAAATTTATCATTAATTGAATGCCAAGTAACAAACTACCAATTAGCTACGATGGTGAGGATGGGTTGATTTCAATTCTAAGTACAAAATACCTGAATTCGACAGGTATAAGTACAGAAGAATTGTCATTGACTTTTATCCTTCTTCGTGGCCAAGTGGCTTAGTCACTGTCTATACAGGCTTGCCGACCAGGGTTCGATTCCCGGCCGGAGCCAAGCTCTTGTCTTTGTGTGATTTCGCCTGGGGCTCTGATCCCGAGGTCGTTAAGAGAATCCAGACATTAAGGTATCAGAAATATATATGGCTTATTTGAATATGAAAAACACGTAAAAATGTGCAAAATTTATCATTAATTGAATGCCAAGTAACAAACTACCAATTAGCTACGATGGTGAGGATGGGTTGATTTCAATTCTAAGTACAAAATACCTGAATTCGACAGGTATAAGTACAGAAGAATTGTCATTGACTTTTATCCTTCTTCGTGGCCAAGTGGCTTAGTCACTGTCTATACAGGCTTGCCGACCAGGGTTCTATTCCCGTCCGGAGCCAAGCTCTTGTCTTTGTGTGATTTCGCCTGGGGCTCTGATCCCGAGGTCGTTAAGAGAATCCAGATATTAATGTATCAAAAATATATATGGCTTATTTGAATATGAAAAATAGGTAAAAATGTGCAAAATTTATCATTAATTGAATGCCAAGTAACAAACTACCAATTAGCTACGATGGTGAGGATGGGTTGATTTCAATTCTAAGTACAAAATACCGGAATTCGACAGGTATAAGTACAGAAGAATTGTCATTGACTTTTATCCTTCTTCGTGGCCAAGTGGCTTAGTCACTGTCTATACAGGTTTGCCGACCAGGGTTTGATTCCCGGCCGGAGCCAAGCTCTTGTCTTTGTGTGATTTCGCCTGGGGCTCTGATCCCGAGGTCGTTAAGAGAATCCAGACATTAATGTATCAAAAATATATATGGCTTATTTGAATATGAAAAATAGGTAAAAATGTGCAAAATTTATCATTAATTGAATGCCAAGTAACAAACTACCAATTAGCTACGATGGTGAGGATGGGTTGATTTCAATTCTAAGTACAAAATACCTGAATTCGACAGGTATAAGTACAGAAGAATTGTCATTGACTTTTATCCTTCTTCGTGGCCAAGTGGCTTAGTCACTGTCTATACAGGCTTGCCGACAGAGTTCGATTCCCGGCCGGAGCCAAGCTCTTGTCTTTGTGTGATTTCGCCTGGGGCTCTGATCCCGAGGTCGTTAAGAGAATCCAGACATTAATGTATCAAAAATATATATGGCTTATTTGAATATGAAAAACACGTAAAAATGTGCAAAATTTATCATTAATTGAATGCCAAGTAACAAACTACCAATTAGCTACGATGGTGAGGATGGATTGATTTCAATTCTAAGTACAAAATACCTGAATTCGACAGGTATAAGTACAGAAGAATTGTCATTGACTTTTATCCTTCTTCGTGGCCAAGTGGCTTAGTCACTGTCTATACAGACTTGCCGACCAGGGTTCGATTACCGGCCGGAGCCAAGCTCTTTTCTTTGTGTGATTTCGCCTGGGGCTCTGATCCCGAGGTTGTTAAGAGAATCCAGACATTAATGTATCAAAAATATATATGGCTTATTTGAATATGGAAAATAGGTAAAAATGTGCAAAATTTATCATTAATTGAATGCCAAGTAACAAACTACCAATTAGCTACGATGGTGAGGATGGGTTGATTTCAATTCTAAGTACAAAATACCTGAATTCGACAGGTATAAGTACAGAAGAATTGTCATTGACTTTTATCCTTCTTCGTGGCCAAGTGGCTTAGTCACTGTCTATACAGGCTTGCCGACCAGGGTTCGATTCCCGGCCGGAGCCAAGCTCTTGTCTTTGTGTGATTTCGCCTGGGGCTCTGATCCCGAGGTCGTTAAGAGAATCCAGACATTAAGGTATCAAAAATATATATGGCTTATTTGAATATGAAAAACACGTAAAAATGTGCAAAATTTATCATTAATTGAATGCCAAGTAACAAACTACCAATTAGCTACGATGGTGAGGATGGGTTGATTTCAATTCTAAGTACAAAATACCTGAATTCGACAGGTATAAGTACAGAAGAATTGTCATTGACTTTTATCCTTCTTTGTGGCCAAGTGGCTTAGTCACTGTCTATACAGGCTTGCCGACCAGGGTTCGATTCCCGGCCGGAGCCAAGCTCTTGTCTTTGTGTGATTTCGCCTGGGGCTCTGATCCCGAGGTCGTTAAGAGAATCCAGACATTAATGTATCAAAAATATATATGGCTTATTTGAATATGAAAAATAGGTAAAAATGTGCAAAATTTATCATTAATTGAATGCCAAGTAACAAACTACCAATTAGCTACGATGGTGAGGATGGGTTGATTTCAATTCTAAGTACAAAATACCTGAATTCGACAGGTATAAGTACAGAAGAATTGTCATTGACTTTTATCCTTCTTCGTGGCCAAGTGGCTTAGTCACTGTCTATACAGGCTTGCCGACCAGGGTTCGATTCCCGGCCAGAGCCAAGCTCTTGTCTTTGTGTGATTTCGCCTGGGGCTCTGATCCCGAGGTCGTTAAGAGAATCCAGACAATAATGTATCAAAAATATATATGGCTTATTTGAATATAAACACGTAAAAATGTGCAAAATTTATCATTAATTGAATGCCAAGTAACAAACTACCAATTAGCTACGATGGTGAGGATGGTTTGATTTCAATTCTAAGTACAAAATACCTGAATTCGACAGGTATAAGTACAGAAGAATTGTCATTGACTTTTATCCTTCTTCGTGGCAAGTGGCTTAGTCACTGTCTATACAGGCTTGCCGACCAGGGTTCGATTCCCGGCCGGAGCCAAGCTCTTGTCTTTGTGTGATTTTGCCTGGGGCTCTGATCCCGAGGTCGTTAAGAGAATCCAGACATTAATGTATCAAAAATATATATGGCTTATTTGAATATGAAAAACACGTAAAAA
Source organism: Palaemon carinicauda (assembly GCF_036898095.1). Lineage (NCBI taxonomy): Eukaryota > Metazoa > Arthropoda > Malacostraca > Decapoda > Palaemonidae > Palaemon > Palaemon carinicauda. The sequence continues at coordinate 113,344,426 of NC_090731.1, read as the reverse complement.
TGTGCAAAATTTGTCATTAATTGAATGCCAAGTAACAAACTACCAATTAGCTACTATGGTGAGGATGGGTTGATTTCAATTCTAAGTACAAAATACCTGAATTCGACAGGTATAAGTACAGAAGAATTGTCATTGACTTTTATCCTTCTTCGTGGCCAAGTGGCTTAGTCACTGTCTATACAGACTTGCTGACCAGGGTTCGATTCCCGGCTGGAGCCAAGCTCTTGTCTTTGTGTGATTTCGCCTGGGGCTCTGATCCCGAGGTCGTTAAGAGAATCCAGACATTAATGTATCAAAAATATTTATGGCTTATTTGAATATGAAAAACACGTAAAAATGTGCAAAATTTATCATTAATTGAATGCCAAGTAACAAACTACCAATTAGCTACGATGGTGAGGATGGGTTGATTTCAATTCTAAGTACAAAATACCTGAATTCGACAGGTATAAGTACAGAAGAATTGTCATTGACTTTTATCCTTCTTCGTGGCCAAGTGGCTTAGTCACTGTCTATACAGACTTGCCGACCAGGGTTCGATTACCGGCCGGAGCCAAGCTCTTTTCTTTGTGTGATTTCGCCTGGGGCTCTGATCCGGAGGTTGTTAAGAGAATCCAGACATTAATGTATCAAAAATATATATGGCTTATTTGAATATGGAAAATAGGTAAAAATGTGCAAAATTTATCATTAATTGAATGCCAAGTAACAAACTACCAATTAGCTACGATGGTGAGGATGGGTTGATTTCAATTCTAAGTACAAAATACCTGAATTCAACAGGTATAAGTACAGAAGAATTGTCATTGACTTTTATCCTTCTTCGTGGCCAAGTGGCTTAGTCACTGTCTATACAGGCTTGCCGACCAGGGTTCGATTCCCGGCCAGAGCCAAGCTCTTGTCTTTGTGTGATTTCGCCTGGGGCTCTGATCCCGAGGTCGTTAAGAGAATCCAGACATTAAGGTATCAAAAATATATATGGCTTATTTGAATATGAAAAACACGTAAAAATGTGCAAAATTTATCATTAATTGAATGCCAAGTAACAAACTACCAATTAGCTACGATGGTGAGGATGGGTTGATTTCAATTCTAAGTACAAAATACCTAAATTCGACAGGTATAAGTACAGAAGAATTGTCATTGACTTTTATCCTTCTTCGTGGCCAAGTGGCTTAGTCACTGTCTATACAGGCTTGCCGACCAGGGTTCGATTCCCGGCCGGAGCCAAGCTCTTGTCTTTGTGTGATTTCGTCTGGGGCTCTGATCCCGAGGTCGTTAAGAGAATCCAGACATTAATGTATCAAAAATATATATGGCTTATTTGAATATGAAAAATAGGTAAAAATGTGCAAAATTTATCATTAATTGAATGCCAAGTAACAAACTACCAATTAGCTACGATGGTGAGGATGGGTTGATTTCAATTCTAAGTACAAAATACCTGAATTCGACAGGTATAAGTACAGAAGAATTGTCATTGACTTTTATCCTTCTTCGTGGCCAAGTGGCTTAGTCACTGTCTATACAGGCTTGCCGACCAGGGTTCGATTCCCGGCCAGAGCCAAGCTCTTGTCTTTGTGTGATTTCGCCTGGGGCTCTGATCCCGAGGTCGTTAAGAGAATCCAGACAATAATGTATCAAAAATATATATGGCTTATTTGAATATAAACACGTAAAAATGTGCAAAATTTATCATTAATTGAATGCCAAGTAACAAACTACCAATTAGCTACGATGGTGAGGATGGGTTGATTTCAATTCTAAGTACAAAATACCTGAATTCGACAGGTATAAGTACAGAAGAATTGTCATTGACTTTTATCCTTCTTCGTGGCAAGTGGCTTAGTCACTGTCTATACAGGCTTGCCGACCAGGGTTCGATTCCCGGCCGGAGCCAAGCTCTTGTCTTTGTGTGATTTCGCCTGGGGCTCTGATCCCGAGGTCGTTAAGAGAATCCAGACATTAATGTATCAAAAATATATATGGCTTATTTGAATATGAAAAACACGTAAAAATGTGCAAAATTTGTCATTAATTGAATGCCAAGTAACAAACTACCAATTAGCTACTATGGTGAGGATGGGTTGATTTCAATTCTAAGTACAAAATACCTGAATTCGACAGGTATAAGTACAGAAGAATTGTCATTGACTTTTATCCTTCTTCGTGGCCAAGTGGCTTAGTCACTGTCTATACAGACTTGCTGACCAGGGTTCGATTCCCGGCCTGAGCCAAGCTCTTGTCTTTGTGTGATTTCGCCTGGGGCTCTGATCCCGAGGTCGTTAAGAGAATCCAGACATTAATGTATCAAAAATATATATGGCTTATTTGAATATGAAAAACACGTAAAAATGTGCAAAATTTATCATTAATTGAATGCCAAGTAACAAACTACCAATTAGCTACGATGGTGAGGATGGGTTGATTTCAATTCTAAGTACAAAATACCTGAATTCGACAGGTATAAGTACAGAAGAATTGTCATTGACTTTTATCCTTCTTTGTGGCCAAGTGGCTTAGTCACTGTCTATACAGGCTTGCCGACCAGGGTTCGATTCCCGGCCGGAGCCAAGCTCTTGTCTTTGTGTGATTTCGCCTGGGGCTCTGATCCCGAGGTCGTTAAGAGAATCCAGACATTAAGGTATCAAAAATATATATGGGTTATTTGAATATGAAAAATAGGTAAAAATGTGCAAAATTTATCATTAATTGAATGCCAAGTAACAAACTACCAATTAGCTACGATGGTGAGGATGGGTTGATTTCAATTCTAAGTACAAAATACCTGAATTCGACAGGTATAAGTACAGAAGAATTGTCATTGACTTTTATCCTTCTTCGTGGCCAAGTGGCTTAGTCACTGTCTATACAGGCTTGCCGACCAGGGTTCGATTCCCGGCTGGAGCCAAGCTCTTGTCTTTGTGTGATTTCGCCTGGGGCTCTGATCCCGAGGTCGTTAAGAGAATCCAGACATTAATGTATCAAAAATATATATGGCTTATTTGAATATGAAAAACACGTAAAAATGTGCAAAATATATCATTAATTGAATGCCAAGTAACAAACTACCAATTAGCTACGATGGTGAGGATGGGTTGATTTCAATTTTAAGTACAAAATACCTGAATTCGACAGGTTTAAGTACAGAAGAATTGTCATTGACTTTTATCCTTCTTCGTGGCCAAGTGGCTTAGTCACTGTCTATACAGGCTTGCCGACCAGGGTTCGATTCCCGGCCGAAGCCAAGCTCTTGTCTTTGTGTGATTTCGCCTGGGGCTCTGATCCCGAGGTCGTTAAGAGAATCCAGACATTAATGTATCAAAAATATATATGGCTTATTTGAATATGAAAAAAACACGTAAAAATGTGCAAAATTTATCATTAATTGAATGCCAAGTAACAAACTACCAATTAGCTACGATGGTGAGGATGGGGAGATTTCAATTCTAAGTACAAAATACCTGAATTCGACAGGTATAAGTACAGAAGAATTGTCATTGACTTTTATCCTTCTTTGTGGCCAAGTGGCTTAGTCACTGTCTATACAGGCTTGCCGACCAGGGTTCGATTCCCGGCCGGAGCCAAGCTCTTGTCTTTGTGTGATTTCGCCTGGGGCTCTGATCCCGAGGTCGTTAAGAGAATCCAGACATTAAGGTATCAAAAATATATATGGGTTATTTGAATATGAAAAATAGGTAAAAATGTGCAAAATTTATCATTAATTGAATGCCAAGTAACAAACTACCAATTAGCTACGATGGTGAGGATGGGTTGATTTCAATTCTAAGTACAAAATACCTGAATTCGACAGGTATAAGTACAGAAGAATTGTCATTGACTTTTATCCTTCTTCGTGGCCAAGTGGCTTAGTCACTGTCTATACAGGCTTGCCGACCAGGGTTCGATTCCCGGCCGGAGCCAAGCTCTTGTCTTTGTGTGATTTCGCCTGGGGCTCTGATCCCGAGGTCGTTAAGAGAATCCAGACATTAATGTATCAAAAATATATATGGCTTATTTGAATATGAAAAACACGTAAAAATGTGCAAAATATATCATTAATTGAATGCCAAGTAACAAACTACCAATTAGCTACGATGGTGAGGATGGGTTGATTTCAATTCTAAGTACAAAATACCTGAATTCGACAGGTATAAGTACAGAAGAATTGTCATTGACTTTTATCCTTCTTCGTGGCCAAGTGGCTTAGTCACTGTCTATACAGGCTTGCCGACCAGGGTTCGATTCCCGGCCGGAGCCAAGCTCTTGTCTTTCTGTGATTTCGCCTGGGGCTCTGATCCCGAGGTCGTTAAGAGAATCCAGACATTAATGTATCAAAAATATATATGGCTTATTTGAATATGAAAAACACGTAAAAATGTGCAAAATTTATCATTAATTGAATGCCAAGTAACAAACTACCAATTAGCTACGATGGTGAGGATGGGTTGATTTCAATTCTAAGTACAAAATACCTGAATTCGACAGGTATAAGTACAGAAGAATTGTCATTGACTTTTATCCTTCTTCGTGGCCAAGTGGCTTAGTCACTGTCTATACAGGCTTGCCGACCAGGGTTCGAATACCGGCCAGAGCCAAGCTCGTTTCTTTGAGTGATTTCGCCTGGGGCTCTGATCCCGAGGTCGTTAAGAGAATCCAGACATTAATGTATCAAAAATATATATGGCTTATTTGAATATGAAAAAAACACGTAAAAATGTGCAAAATTTATCATTAATTGAATGCCAAGTAACAAACTACCAATTAGCTACGATGGTGAGGATGGGTTGATTTCAATTCTAAGTACAAAATACCTGAATTCGACAGGTATAAGTACAGAAGAATTGTCATTGACTTTTATCCTTCTTCGTGGCCAAGTGGCTTAGTCACTGTCTATACAGGCTTGCCGACCAGGGTTCGATTCCCGGCCGGAGCCAAGCTCTTGTCTTTGTGTGATTTCGCCTGGGGCTCTGATCCCGAGGTCGTTAAGAGAATCCAGACATTAAGGTATCAGAAATATATATGGCTTATTTGAATATGAAAAACACGTAAAAATGTGCAAAATTTATCATTAATTGAATGCCAAGTAACAAACTACCAATTAGCTACGATGGTGAGGATGGGTTGATTTCAATTCTAAGTACAAAATACCTGAATTCGACAGGTATAAGTACAGAAGAATTGTCATTGACTTTTATCCTTCTTCGTGGCCAAGTGGCTTAGTCACTGTCTATACAGGCTTGCCGACCAGGGTTCTATTCCCGTCCGGAGCCAAGCTCTTGTCTTTGTGTGATTTCGCCTGGGGCTCTGATCCCGAGGTCGTTAAGAGAATCCAGATATTAATGTATCAAAAATATATATGGCTTATTTGAATATGAAAAATAGGTAAAAATGTGCAAAATTTATCATTAATTGAATGCCAAGTAACAAACTACCAATTAGCTACGATGGTGAGGATGGGTTGATTTCAATTCTAAGTACAAAATACCGGAATTCGACAGGTATAAGTACAGAAGAATTGTCATTGACTTTTATCCTTCTTCGTGGCCAAGTGGCTTAGTCACTGTCTATACAGGTTTGCCGACCAGGGTTTGATTCCCGGCCGGAGCCAAGCTCTTGTCTTTGTGTGATTTCGCCTGGGGCTCTGATCCCGAGGTCGTTAAGAGAATCCAGACATTAATGTATCAAAAATATATATGGCTTATTTGAATATGAAAAATAGGTAAAAATGTGCAAAATTTATCATTAATTGAATGCCAAGTAACAAACTACCAATTAGCTACGATGGTGAGGATGGGTTGATTTCAATTCTAAGTACAAAATACCTGAATTCGACAGGTATAAGTACAGAAGAATTGTCATTGACTTTTATCCTTCTTCGTGGCCAAGTGGCTTAGTCACTGTCTATACAGGCTTGCCGACCAGAGTTCGATTCCCGGCCGGAGCCAAGCTCTTGTCTTTGTGTGATTTCGCCTGGGGCTCTGATCCCGAGGTCGTTAAGAGAATCCAGACATTAATGTATCAAAAATATATATGGCTTATTTGAATATGAAAAACACGTAAAAATGTGCAAAATTTATCATTAATTGAATGCCAAGTAACAAACTACCAATTAGCTACGATGGTGAGGATGGATTGATTTCAATTCTAAGTACAAAATACCTGAATTCGACAGGTATAAGTACAGAAGAATTGTCATTGACTTTTATCCTTCTTCGTGGCCAAGTGGCTTAGTCACTGTCTATACAGACTTGCCGACCAGGGTTCGATTACCGGCCGGAGCCAAGCTCTCTTCTTTGTGTGATTTCGCCTGGGGCTCTGATCCCGAGGTTGTTAAGAGAATCCAGACATTAATGTATCAAAAATATATATGGCTTATTTGAATATGGAAAATAGGTAAAAATGTGCAAAATTTATCATTAATTGAATGCCAAGTAACAAACTACCAATTAGCTACGATGGTGAGGATGGGTTGATTTCAATTCTAAGTACAAAATACCTGAATTCGACAGGTATAAGTACAGAAGAATTGTCATTGACTTTTATCCTTCTTCGTGGCCAAGTGGCTTAGTCACTGTCTATACAGGCTTGCCGACCAGGGTTCGATTCCCGGCCGGAGCCAAGCTCTTGTCTTTGTGTGATTTCGCCTGGGGCTCTGATCCCGAGGTCGTTAAGAGAATCCAGACATTAAGGTATCAAAAATATATATGGCTTATTTGAATATGAAAAACACGTAAAAATGTGCAAAATTTATCATTAATTGAATGCCAAGTAACAAACTACCAATTAGCTACGATGGTGAGGATGGGTTGATTTCAATTCTAAGTACAAAATACCTGAATTCGACAGGTATAAGTACAGAAGAATTGTCATTGACTTTTATCCTTCTTTGTGGCCAAGTGGCTTAGTCACTGTCTATACAGGCTTGCCGACCAGGGTTCGATTCCCGGCCGGAGCCAAGCTCTTGTCTTTGTGTGATTTCGCCTGGGGCTCTGATCCCGAGGTCGTTAAGAGAATCCAGACATTAATGTATCAAAAATATATATGGCTTATTTGAATATGAAAAATAGGTAAAAATGTGCAAAATTTATCATTAATTGAATGCCAAGTAACAAACTACCAATTAGCTACGATGGTGAGGATGGGTTGATTTCAATTCTAAGTACAAAATACCTGAATTCGACAGGTATAAGTACAGAAGAATTGTCATTGACTTTTATCCTTCTTCGTGGCCAAGTGGCTTAGTCACTGTCTATACAGGCTTGCCGACCAGGGTTCGATTCCCGGCCAGAGCCAAGCTCTTGTCTTTGTGTGATTTCGCCTGGGGCTCTGATCCCGAGGTCGTTAAGAGAATCCAGACAATAATGTATCAAAAATATATATGGCTTATTTGAATATAAACACGTAAAAATGTGCAAAATTTATCATTAATTGAATGCCAAGTAACAAACTACCAATTAGCTACGATGGTGAGGATGGTTTGATTTCAATTCTAAGTACAAAATACCTGAATTCGACAGGTATAAGTACAGAAGAATTGTCATTGACTTTTATCCTTCTTCGTGGCAAGTGGCTTAGTCACTGTCTATACAGGCTTGCCGACCAGGGTTCGATTCCCGGCCGGAGCCAAGCTCTTGTCTTTGTGTGATTTTGCCTGGGGCTCTGATCCCGAGGTCGTTAAGAGAATCCAGACATTAATGTATCAAAAATATATATGGCTTATTTGAATATGAAAAACACGTAAAAATGTGCAAAATTTGTCATTAATTGAATGCCAAGTAACAAACTACCAATTAGCTACTATGGTGAGGATGGGTTGATTTCAATTCTAAGTACAAAATACCTGAATTCGACAGGTATAAGTACAGAAGAATTGTCATTGACTTTTATCCTTCTTCGTGGCCAAGTGGCTTAGTCACTGTCTATACAGACTTGCTGACCAGGGTTCGATTCCCGGCTGGAGCCAAGCTCTTGTCTTTGTGTGATTTCGCCTGGGGCTCTGATCCCGAGGTCGTTAAGAGAATCCAGACATTAATGTATCAAAAATATTTATGGCTTATTTGAATATGAAAAACACGTAAAAATGTGCAAAATTTATCATTAATTGAATGCCAAGTAACAAACTACCAATTAGCTACGATGGTGAGGATGGGTTGATTTCAATTCTAAGTACAAAATACCTGAATTCGACAGGTATAAGTACAGAAGAATTGTCATTGACTTTTATCCTTCTTCGTGGCCAAGTGGCTTAGTCACTGTCTATACAGACTTGCCGACCAGGGTTCGATTACCGGCCGGAGCCAAGCTCTTTTCTTTGTGTGATTTCGCCTGGGGCTCTGATCCGGAGGTTGTTAAGAGAATCCAGACATTAATGTATCAAAAATATATATGGCTTATTTGAATATGGAAAATAGGTAAAAATGTGCAAAATTTATCATTAATTGAATGCCAAGTAACAAACTACCAATTAGCTACGATGGTGAGGATGGGTTGATTTCAATTCTAAGTACAAAATACCTGAATTCAACAGGTATAAGTACAGAAGAATTGTCATTGACTTTTATCCTTCTTCGTGGCCAAGTGGCTTAGTCACTGTCTATACAGGCTTGCCGACCAGGGTTCGATTCCCGGCCAGAGCCAAGCTCTTGTCTTTGTGTGATTTCGCCTGGGGCTCTGATCCCGAGGTCGTTAAGAGAATCCAGACATTAAGGTATCAAAAATATATATGGCTTATTTGAATATGAAAAACACGTAAAAATGTGCAAAATTTATCATTAATTGAATGCCAAGTAACAAACTACCAATTAGCTACGATGGTGAGGATGGGTTGATTTCAATTCTAAGTACAAAATACCTAAATTCGACAGGTATAAGTACAGAAGAATTGTCATTGACTTTTATCCTTCTTCGTGGCCAAGTGGCTTAGTCACTGTCTATACAGGCTTGCCGACCAGGGTTCGATTCCCGGCCGGAGCCAAGCTCTTGTCTTTGTGTGATTTCGTCTGGGGCTCTGATCCCGAGGTCGTTAAGAGAATCCAGACATTAATGTATCAAAAATATATATGGCTTATTTGAATATGAAAAATAGGTAAAAATGTGCAAAATTTATCATTAATTGAATGCCAAGTAACAAACTACCAATTAGCTACGATGGTGAGGATGGGTTGATTTCAATTCTAAGTACAAAATACCTGAATTCGACAGGTATAAGTACAGAAGAATTGTCATTGACTTTTATCCTTCTTCGTGGCCAAGTGGCTTAGTCACTGTCTATACAGGCTTGCCGACCAGGGTTCGATTCCCGGCCAGAGCCAAGCTCTTGTCTTTGTGTGATTTCGCCTGGGGCTCTGATCCCGAGGTCGTTAAGAGAATCCAGACAATAATGTATCAAAAATATATATGGCTTATTTGAATATAAACACGTAAAAATGTGCAAAATTTATCATTAATTGAATGCCAAGTAACAAACTACCAATTAGCTACGATGGTGAGGATGGGTTGATTTCAATTCTAAGTACAAAATACCTGAATTCGACAGGTATAAGTACAGAAGAATTGTCATTGACTTTTATCCTTCTTCGTGGCAAGTGGCTTAGTCACTGTCTATACAGGCTTGCCGACCAGGGTTCGATTCCCGGCCGGAGCCAAGCTCTTGTCTTTGTGTGATTTCGCCTGGGGCTCTGATCCCGAGGTCGTTAAGAGAATCCAGACATTAATGTATCAAAAATATATATGGCTTATTTGAATATGAAAAACACGTAAAAATGTGCAAAATTTGTCATTAATTGAATGCCAAGTAACAAACTACCAATTAGCTACTATGGTGAGGATGGGTTGATTTCAATTCTAAGTACAAAATACCTGAATTCGACAGGTATAAGTACAGAAGAATTGTCATTGACTTTTATCCTTCTTCGTGGCCAAGTGGCTTAGTCACTGTCTATACAGACTTGCTGACCAGGGTTCGATTCCCGGCCTGAGCCAAGCTCTTGTCTTTGTGTGATTTCGCCTGGGGCTCTGATCCCGAGGTCGTTAAGAGAATCCAGACATTAATGTATCAAAAATATATATGGCTTATTTGAATATGAAAAACACGTAAAAATGTGCAAAATTTATCATTAATTGAATGCCAAGTAACAAACTACCAATTAGCTACGATGGTGAGGATGGGTTGATTTCAATTCTAAGTACAAAATACCTGAATTCGACAGGTATAAGTACAGAAGAATTGTCATTGACTTTTATCCTTCTTTGTGGCCAAGTGGCTTAGTCACTGTCTATACAGGCTTGCCGACCAGGGTTCGATTCCCGGCCGGAGCCAAGCTCTTGTCTTTGTGTGATTTCGCCTGGGGCTCTGATCCCGAGGTCGTTAAGAGAATCCAGACATTAAGGTATCAAAAATATATATGGGTTATTTGAATATGAAAAATAGGTAAAAATGTGCAAAATTTATCATTAATTGAATGCCAAGTAACAAACTACCAATTAGCTACGATGGTGAGGATGGGTTGATTTCAATTCTAAGTACAAAATACCTGAATTCGACAGGTATAAGTACAGAAGAATTGTCATTGACTTTTATCCTTCTTCGTGGCCAAGTGGCTTAGTCACTGTCTATACAGGCTTGCCGACCAGGGTTCGATTCCCGGCTGGAGCCAAGCTCTTGTCTTTGTGTGATTTCGCCTGGGGCTCTGATCCCGAGGTCGTTAAGAGAATCCAGACATTAATGTATCAAAAATATATATGGCTTATTTGAATATGAAAAACACGTAAAAATGTGCAAAATATATCATTAATTGAATGCCAAGTAACAAACTACCAATTAGCTACGATGGTGAGGATGGGTTGATTTCAATTTTAAGTACAAAATACCTGAATTCGACAGGTTTAAGTACAGAAGAATTGTCATTGACTTTTATCCTTCTTCGTGGCCAAGTGGCTTAGTCACTGTCTATACAGGCTTGCCGACCAGGGTTCGATTCCCGGCCGAAGCCAAGCTCTTGTCTTTGTGTGATTTCGCCTGGGGCTCTGATCCCGAGGTCGTTAAGAGAA
>NC_090731.1:113300874-113328374 GCF_036898095.1 Palaemon carinicauda | reverse complement strand
GATTCTATACATCATTCTGGTATTATATTGTCTACAGGAGCCTTTAGAACCTCACCTATCACAAGTCTCCCTGTTAATGCTGGGGAGTTATCTCTAGACCTTTACTGAATGTGTTCTATTATTCGGTATTGGTTTAGGTTGCAAAGACTCCCTAATTCTTTAGCCTTTCAGACTGCAAGCATTGTAAGGCACTTGACATACTTTGAGTTGCACCCAAAATCTCCCCAATCTTATGCCTTTCAGGTGAAACGATTATTATACAGGCTGGATATAATTAGAATTAAGGTGCTTTCATTCAAGGTATCATCAACGCCTCCATGGAGATTACGTGACATATCTTTTTGTAAATGCACTACTTTATTGGAGTTAAGAAGAAAATGACTTACTTAGAATCCAGGTCTCTTTTTACGGAACATGTTGCAGAACATAGGGAATTGACTTTTATATATACTGATGCTGATGCTGGCATTGGATTTGGAGCACATAGTAATGATTTTAACTGTAGAGGTGCACTTCCTCTAACAGCTTCCATATTTACTGCCGAACTGGATGGCATTGTAGTGGTTTGCAGACTGTGACCAGAGGTAGCACCCAAACTGCCTAGTGTCTGAATGCTGACCACACCCTAACGCTCTCTACACAAAAAGGTAAAATGGTGGATAATGAAAAATCTGAATAACAGGTCAAAAGAACGGAGCACTGGGCACCACCCCTTGTTTTACAGTATACTGGGCAAGGGGACACAGCTAAAAATATAATTGCATTATATTTTTTCAGAGATGTCATTTTCAGGTTCAGTAAAAAAAAAGAAATGAAAAAACAATGATACTAAGAAAAAAAAACAGTGGCTGAGAAGGGAACACATTGGTGAAAGGTTCTGGAATGAAATTCTGTCTTCATAAAAACAAGAAAATTATTTATTTGCAACTTAACAAAAAAAATTATATCATTCCTGAGAGAAACAATACAAAACTATAGTTTGAAAAGTCAGATCTTCAAAACACATAAGCAGAGACCTAGATATATTAATGGCAGAACCTCATAGGAATCAACCCTCTAAAAGTTAACAAGACAAAAAAAATTATTTGAATAACAAAAAAAAAAAAAAAAAAAAAAAAAAAAAGAACTATTCACATGCTGGACACTCATAAGTGTTCCCTAAACTGTACTAGTATAAACAAAGGGACACCTAACCGTGTATCTATTTGGGATACATTCAAATACCAGTAGCTTGCCTCATGATCAAAGGGTTCATAAAACAAGGATTGCAATTCATGCGGCAAAACTAGAAGATCACGACAAACTTGCTCTTAACAGTCTTCTCCAGGCTTACTAGCAACATAATCAGGTGGATTATGCAGTATTACTTCACTTATTGTGCCTATGCTTGACTCCAATTCTAGTTGCCTCTTCAAACCCTACAGGGAGCAGGGCGTGCTTCTTCTAAATGTCCTTGCTTACAATGTCTAAATAATTCAATCGCTACCATGCTGTAAAAGCAAATAATGCATAAACATTAACAAACTTTAGGATTCTCAAGGCAACTTTTCAGATTCGGCACGAAAATTGTCCATTAACACACTGTGTCAATATATTACCACCTAGGTCAGTGATAAGAATAATCTAGTTTCATTTGCTCCTAATTTTGAATCAAGTTACCATGTAGTAGGGCATGCTTAAATCACTCATCAGTGTACAGGAATAATTTATCACAACCAACAGGTCTTGAGTAACTCTTCTTTTAGCAACTTCATCTTTCTTATATACTTAGGAGAATAACCTAAACTTCTCTCCCTACTGGGCGTAGGGGCCTGCTGTCAGTACCTGCTAAAAAGAAATAATAACAGATTAAGGCACTTTTTTTTGAGGGGGGACGACTTGAAGGCTATAAACATTGTGTCAAATAAAAGTGTTTTTTCATACAATACAAACCATAAAGCTTTCTTTGACACAAACCATTATGTATTGCATCCCCCCCCCTGCCCCATTAGCTCTCAATCCCATCCAAAAAAATACCTCGTAACTGACAGCAACACCCCACACAAACTCTGTATATTCAAGTAAATAAATTTTTCCTTAAAAAAAATAAATTCAATAAAAAAGTAGGATGATCAACTGAAAAAATTTAATTCATCATCCGTTCCTTCAACTACTTATCAAATTGTATATATTACATAAGGTACATTATTTAACAGTTTCATGATTTAACAAAATGCAGTAGGAATAGACAATAAACTATCAGACACAATGGAGATACAATACTTAAAACTAAAAATTAGATTATCATATATTCCTCCCAACAATGCTTCAATTACATACAATATAAAAAATTTCAGCATACTAACCACTATTGAGAAAATAGCTTTGGAAAAGGAGGGTAATTTTACAATTTTAGTGATCTTCAAGCTTTAGAAGTTTATAATTCGAGTAACCCTCAAGTTTTAAAGATTTTAGAATGGTTTTATATTATTGGACGGAGAGGTATAACAGTTCGATTTTGTTGGGTTCCAGCACATGTAGGTGTGTCTGGGAAGGAGAAGACAGATTTACTGGCGAAGAATGCAGCATCTGAGTTGCTACCAAGAAGGTATCTCATTCCCTGTAATGATTTTCTACCTTACATCTGGAAATTGCTTTGCAATAAATGGCAACAACACTGGGATAATCTAGATGGCAATAAAATGATGGAAGTAACAAATGTCATATCACCTTGGAGGTATGACATGATGCCCCGAAAATGGGAGAAGACTCTTTGTCGTATCCGTATTGGTCACACTTGGTTGACACGAGTATCTGCTGAAGGGCCAATACCAACCGTATCGCGACAACTGTTTAGTACCTTTTAACAGTTGACCGAATGTCCTAATTATAATGACTTAAGAAATAGATATCTGTTTGAGGCTTGAGGTGAGGATGGCAGGTTCATCCTTGCCAAGATTCTTGGACATGATGTGTTCTACTATGCGAGTGGCATTTTTAGATTTATTTCAGAAGCAGGTCTTCTGAAAATTATTTAACTTCTATAATGACATTCAACTTTTATGGTTTTAATTGAATATTCTTTTAATTTTTATATAAGATAAATGATATTGGCATCAATGACCTTAGATGTCAGGATGCCAGAAAACCTTAAATCAATCAATCAAATCCTTCTGCAGGTGGAATTCAATAGTATATTTCACTTGAGCAGGAGACCAGTTACTCATGAAACAGTTTTTTTTTTGTTTAATGTAATTTGGTTATACTTGCCAATATAATCTTTTGAGAATACATGTTTCTTGCCAATAGTTAATTTAATCTTTTTCTGTCATTATAGTTAGAAATACTGAACTGGCAAATATTTACTACTTGAAATCCTTCATTTTCCAGGAGTGATGATGTTAGTCAACTAGCTGAGTGCCTGCAGTTAGCTTACCACAGAACTGTGAGAGATCAGTTGCTCTTGCTGTATTCTAGAGAGATTCTAGTTTTGGACCTGACAATTAATCAGACAGTTGGAATCATTACTATTGATAGAGCAGTGTCCCCATTTAGTCAGGTATTGTAGTTCCATTTCTTTAACTTTGTATGCCATTATTAATATGAAAAGTCATTTTCATTATAAACCTATACATTATTATTATTATTATTATTATTATTATTATTATTATTATTATTATTACTAGCCAAGTTACAATCCTGGTGATAAAAATTATTATTATTATTATTATTATTACTAGCCAAGTTACAATCCTGGTGGTAAAAGCAGAGTTTTACAAACCCAAAGGCTCCAACTGGGAAAGTAGTCCTGTGAGGAAAGGAAATGAGGGAATAGCAAATAAACTATACATATATAATAAACAAAAATATAGAAGTGATTTTGACTTAGGAAAAATCTATTTTTGGGTGAGATAGCCATGTCGTTCTGATGGATATTTCTGCGATCGATGGAAGTTCCCTCCAGCAACTTTATACTGTATATTATTTCTGTGATTGATATTCTAAGAGAATTACCGTCAGGTATCACGGGGTTCTAACCCCCGGGACGACTATCCGAAGATATCGGGTATAATCAGGGATGCTTCCTAAGATAACCATAGGTATTTGCATCCCGAATAGATCTTTCCCAGTCTAATCCTCTAACGGGAAGGATAAGTGAGGAGCCGTTACATATCCTATCACCTTTCGGTGCTCCCATACGACCCTGCCGCTTCATTCCACGTTGCAGCTGAGCTCCTGTGAAATAGATGCCTCCAACGAGCAAAGGGGTGGGAGAAAAAAGAAGTAACTGGCGGGCCATCAGGACGACATCGCTATCTCACCCAAAAATAGATTTTTCCTACGTCAAAATCTCTTTTTTGGGCTCGAGCCATGTCGTCCTGATGGAAGTGTACCAGAGAATTATCTATACTCGGTGGGAGGCTTTGCATAAAAGACCTCAAACCAAAAATTGCTCCCCACCTATGTGACGAAGCAGAAGTATTGATCTCTAAACCTGGGAACCAGAAAAGGAAATGATGAAGTGCATTTTCCCTTTTTTTCCTGAAGTAAAAACTTCTGTTTACTCATTGCTAATAACGAGGATGCATTGTGGGCTACATTGTTGCCGCGGGGTAGATAACACCCCCTCAACCACCACATAATGATGCGTCTCCTCCAATTGCTTCATTTAATGCCTGAAGAAAACCTGAGTGGTCTTCCGACCAGTATATGTCTGCAGTCCCTCAATAGACATATACTGGAAAAAGTTCTAGAAGGAAACCACATCTTTAAGGCCGAGACCCGAAGTCTTACGAGCCGGGTCCGCTCTTCTTATAAAGTAAGTAATCTTATTTCGTAACTGGTTTAGAGACAAATCAGATCCCACTGTATCCTTTTGAAACAAAAGACTGCCCTTAAACTTCTCTGCTCTCAGCAAATACACTTTTGGACAGTGTATTAGACAAAGGAAAGGATCACCATGAAGGGGAACTATTTTCCATAGACCCAAGGTGAAAAGGGAAGTTAAAATTTTTGTTCGAAAAATGGGATCAAGGTATTAATTAACCTCACCATTTTCCACAAATTCAACGTATCTCTCGTCTCTAGAAATCGTTACAAAGTCATTAACCCGAGCACCGGAAACCATCATAATTAAGAAGGTGACTTACTGAGTGAGATTCAGAATAGTAGCCTTTTGATTGCCTATGTCCGAAGTGAACTGCAAAACTTTGTCCAAAGACCAAGAGATAGGCTTCAGTAGAGCCAACAGCCATAGCCTTGCACAAACCTTCAGAACTTTGTTGAAGAGATCCAAGTAAAAATCAACATCATATAATATAGATTTAGTGAGGGCCGAAGTGTACGACGAAATCGTGGAGGAGGCTAGTCTTTAATCATACAAAATAAGCTTGAAACTTAAACAAAATCCATAATAATCATCCCTGGATTTATATCTTTGACATATTTGACCCATTTGGTCCATGACGTTTCATACTGAGTCATGGTTCTAGATGACTCATAGTTTCCACAAATACCCACTCCTCACGTTGAATTTTCAATTCCATTCCTAGAAATAGGGTGAAATCAAACATGAGATGAGGATTGAATGATCTCCATGATGAAGCATAAACAATCCCCTGCTGTCAATCCTGAGACAGAATCGAGTTAGTCACGGCACGAGTTTGGATTCAGATCCATGACCATGGGAAACCAGTTGCTCTTTGGCTACCAAAGAGCCACCATAGCCCCCATCCCTTGAAAGATCTACGCTCGTCCAAAACCTTCACGAGGAGATTAAACAGTGGGAACAGGCAAATCGTCGTCCAACGACTCCCATCCAGGGACGTTGACGAACTTTAATGGCCATGCCCACTGCTGCTTGAACCACTTTCAGTGCTACTTAGCAGGGAAATATCCTGCTGAAGCTCATTGCAAACAGATCCACTTGAAGGCCAGAGATTTGATCTCACTGAAGGAGAGACGACAAATGCCAACTTTTCTTCTGATCCAACGTAAAGACGGTTATCATTACGTGTTTCAAATGAGGAGACCTCGATTCTCGTCTGTTGAATCAATAGACTATAACTCTGTTAATGAGGTTTAAGTGGATATGAATGTTCTCCTTCAGGTATAAGTTCATGAGGGACAAGAAGACTGCCATAGACTTCAGAATATTGATGTGGTATGGGTAAAATTTCTAAGACCAACAGCTTTGCACTTTCTTTGGTAGGTTATGACCCACCCAACCTCCCAACGAGGCATCCAAACAAAGTTTCACTACTAGAGGAGGAAAGCGCAACAGCAACGTCTGTGAAAGACTTATGGCAGTGGACCATGGTCTAAGTTGCTTCCGCAGGAGAACTGGGGTCTTCTTCTGATGGTCAAGAAGAGCGTTAGGCTTTCCTTCCCCAAACTCTGATGCATCTTTGAGCCGTACATTGAGGACAAAATTTTGTGAATCATAAAAATCCTCGAATCTCCTCTGAGCGTCGCCTGGTGATCATCCCCGACTAGAACAGGGACTTAACTGATGTCTCTATTTCCTCCCCCTTGTGGGAGGAATAGAACGGTAGTGAGATATAAAATCACAACTACTCTCCAAACCTGGGAAGTCCTGAGCTGGAGTCAGTTCTGATTACTTAAGGTTGGTCTGAAGTCCATGAGACTAGAGGAACCAAAAACTCAATTGGCTGCTTCCAAGCACTCTGTGCCAGAGAACTCACAGTAGACAGTCAACCAGGTACTCCTCTACTTAAAAACCTGTCTACTTCAGTTGTTGTATGACTATGTCAGTAAACTTCGTGAAAAACCCTCAGAGCTTTATTGGAGTTGAGAAGAATATGACTGGCTTAGAATCCATGTCTCTTTTTATGGAACATGTTGAAGAACATAGGGGATCGACTTATATATATACTACATACATATACCAAGGCACTTCCCCCAATTTTGGGGGTAGCCGACATCAACAAATGAAACAAAACAAAAAAGGGGACCTCTACTCTCTACGTTCCTCCCAGCCTGACAAAGGACTCAACCGAGTTCAGCTGGTACTGCTAGGGTGCCACAGCCCACCCTCCCCCGTTATCCACCACAGATGAAGCTTCATAATGCTGAATCCCCTACTGCTGCTACCTCCGGGGTCATCTAAGGCACCGGAGGAAGCAGCAGGGCCTACTGGAACTGCGTCACAATCGCTCGCCATTCATTCCTATTTCTAGCACGCTCTCTTGCCTCTCTCACATCTATCCTCCTATCACCCAGAGCTTTCTTCACTCCATCCATCCACCCAAACCTTGGCCTTCCTCGTGTACTTCTCCCATCAACTCTTGCATTCATCGCCTTTTTTAGCAGACAACCATTTTCCATTTTCTCAACATGGCCAAACCACCTCAACACATTCATATCCATTCTAGCTGCTAACTCATTTCTTACACCCGTTCTCACCCTCACCTCCTTCGCTCCTAACCCTATCTACTCGAGATACACCAGCCATACTCCTTAGACACTTCATCTCAAACACATTCAATTTCTGTCTCTCCGTCATTTTCATTCCCCACAACTTCGATCCATACATCACAGTTGGTAAAATCACTTTCTCATATAGAACTCTCTTTACATTCATGCCCAACCCTTTATTTTTTACTACAGTACTCCCTTAACTGCCCCCAACACTTTGCAGCCTTCATTCACTCTCTGACGTACATCTGCTTCCACTCCACCATTTGCTGCAACAACAGACCCCAAGTACTTAAACTGATTCACCTCCTCAAGTAACTCTCCATTCAACATGACATTCAACCTTGCACCACCACCTCTTCTCGCACATTTCATAACCTTACTCTCACCCACATTAACTCTCAACTTCCTTCTCTCACACACCCTTCTAAATTCTGTCACTAGTCGGTCAAGCTTCTCTTCTGTGTCTGCAACCAGTACAGTATCATCCGCAAACAACAACTGATTTACCTCCCATTCATGGTCATTCTCGTCTACCAGTTTTAATCCTCGTCCAAGCACTCGAGCATTTACCTCTCTCACCACTCCATCAACATACAAGTTAAACAACCACGGCGACATCACACATCCCTGTCTCAGCCCCACTCTCACCGGAAACCAATCACTCACTTCATTTCCTATTCTAACACATGCTTTACTACCTTTGTAGAAACTTTTCACTGCTTGCAACAACCTTTCACCAACTCCATATACTCTGAAGTATCAAATAAACGCACTGGTACGTTAATTAATTTTTCAAATTTCTTCCCGCTGGTACGCCCCATTTCCACCCAGTACGCTTATTAATTTTTCACAGATCTTCCAACCAGTATGTTTATTCAATATTACCCATCGTACCGGTGGGAAATTATACAAGTACAATTTTTTTTTATTTTCTTAGCTGAAGTAGCAATCGAGATCTCAAGTCGTAGCATACATGTAGGTCAAGCGGAAGTCGCTCTCTGAACACTACGATACATGCGTTGTCTGATTTCAGTTTCTATAAATAGACGTGCTTTCCCTTCAACAGTGACAACTACTCATGTATATCGATTGAATGATGTCATGTCGCAAGGTGATAGGATCATATTTATAGCTAACGAGGTCATTTCAAGTGCAGCAAAGAAGTTGTCTGTTTACAGGTATGCAAAACGAACCTTATATCCGAGGATAAATTTACTTTGAATATCGTCTCCTAACAGTGTAAGGCTATCGGAGGCGGCTTAGTTGCGATAGATATGAATCTTCGGACCCTGACGATTATGAAATTTAACTCGTATCCGTGGGTGCTGTTCACACGAATGTATATTTTCATCATTAGGAGGTGACAAAAATTACAATTTGATACATTATTCAGGACGGATGGCAAATATACCGTATTTTCCGTGTCATAAGACGCACCTTTTTCACGAAAAATTACCCCCAAAATCACCCTGCGTCTTAACACTAAGAAAAAGTTGTAGAGGGGAGTTTGACACAGCTCAAACACCAAACTATTGACTTAAAAGCACTCAAACTCATGAGAGATAGAATATAAACCTACAATTATCATTCATATAATATAAATTTATTCATTTAATGAAGTACAGTAACAAATTATTATTATTTTTTTTTTGGTAATCAGCTGATGACTCGCTAACCCCCCTTCCACAAGTAAACATGCCAACTAGTGGTCTCGTACCAGACGACATGACACTATGACATAGTTGTTTATTGAGTATATATCTATTTTCTCATATTTTGTTGATATATTGTAATAAAGCAATATATTGATAATGACTGTTGCCCGAGTTCCTAAATAATACAAACAGACAGTAGCTGAATACGTCCTTGGAAAAAAAACTTCTGTTGGTTGAGTGCAGTATTACTAAGTTAGCAGAAAAGTAACTAGACCCAGAATCACATAAACAGTAGCGAAAGTATTCCACCTAAAAGAATTTATAGATTTCTATAATCAATAACTACATTTTGTGTGAATATTTATAGGGTATATGAGGAATTTTGGAAATATCACTAGAATTTTACATCTTTACCAAAATTTTATAAAGAATCTTTGGCAACGCTGCTTTCGTGTACACAACACTTGAAACTTCAAGCACATGAGTAAACGTGTAGTTGTGGTGGAAACTATGACTGATTTAGTTGTTTCTTATAAGAATATGTAATAGAATTGGGATAATTGGCATATAGCTAATAAATATTAACTTTAACATTTCATAATACACCCAAAATAAGAAAAGTTACTGTGCCAAACAATAATCACGCAAGAGTCGCTGACCGCTGACCATGGATTTCTGCTAAGAAGTTTTTAAAATCTTCATTTTTTTTTTTCTAAAACCGCTTTCCTAATTGAAAGGTGCGTCTTATCACATGGTGTATATATATATATATATATATATATATATATATATATATATATATATATATATATTATATGTATATATATGTATATATATATATGTATATATATATGTATATATATATGTATATATGTATATATATATATATATATATATATATATATATATATATATATATATATATATATATATATATATATATATATATATATATATATATATATGTATGTATATATATATATGTATATATATATGTATATATATATATATATATATATATATATATATATATATATATATATAAATATATATATATATGTATATATGTATATATATATATATATATGTATGTATGTATATATGTATATATATATGTATATATATATATATATATATATGTATATATATATGTATATATATATATATATATGTATATATATATATATATATATGTATATATATATATATGTATATATATATATATATATATGTATATATATATATATATATTATTATTATTATTATTAACTACTAAGCTACAACCCTAGCTGGAAAAGCACAATGCTATAAGCCCAGGGGCTCCAACAGGGAAAATAGCTCAGTGAGGAAAGGAAAAACAAAAGGAAAATTAAATTTTTAAGAAGAGTAACAACATTAAAACAAATATCTCCTATATAAACTATAAACACTTTAACAAAACAAGATGAAGAGAAATAAGATAGAATAGTGTGCCCGAGTATACCCTCAAGCAAGAGAACTCTAACCCAAGGCAGTGGAAGACCATGGTACAGAGGTTATGGCACTACCCAAGACTAGAGAACAATGGTTTGATTTTGGAGTGTCCTTCTCCTAGAAGAGCTGCTTACCATAGCTAAAGAGTCTCTTCTACCCTTACCAAGAGGAAAGCTGCCACTGAAAAATTACAGAGCAGTAACCCCTTGGGTGAAGAATTGTTTGGTAATCTTAAGTGTTGTCAGGTGTATGAGGACAGCAGAGAATATGTAAAGAATATGCCAGACTATTCGGTGTGTGTAAGCAAAAGGGAAAATGAACCGTAACCAGAGAGAAGGATCCAAAGTAGTACTGTCTGGCCAGTCAATGGACCCCATAACTCTCTAGCGGTAGTATCTCAACGGGCGGCTGGTGCCCTGGCCAACCTACTATATATATATATATATATATATGTATATATATTATATATATATATATATATATAAATATATGTATATATATATATATATATATAAATATATATATATATGTATATATATATGTATATATATATATATATATGTATATATATATGTATATATATATATATATATATATATGTATGTATATATATGTATATATATGTATGTATATATATGTATATATATGTATGTATATATATGTATATATATGTATGTATATATATGTATATATATGTATGTATATATATGTATATATATGTATATATATATATATATATGTATATATATATATATATATATATGTATATATGTATATATATATATATATATATATTATAAAATAAATTAGATATCCTGTTTTCAAGATAAATAAATTATAATACTGAGTGAATTTTACCTGGTGAAAGTTTTTTTACAGTAATAAATAGCTTTTTTTCTTTCTCTTTATTTTATAATTTTTTTTTTTTTTTTGGGGGGGGGCAGTTTTAGTATTTTGGGATATTGGGCTTGCCTAGCCTTGGACAATGGCTGAGTTGAATTTGTCGTTGGCGAGTACAATCGTAGGGCCCACTCGCTATTCATGTGAGCGCAATAATAAATAAAAAAAATAAATAAAACTAATAATAATGATAATAATAAAATAAATAAATCATATCTGCGTCCTGAATTTAACATTGTAAATTTTTGTGCAGCAAGTAAAACTATCATAGAATTAGAAAAATGAAGTGAAAGAATATGCAATACTATTGTAGACTCAGCCTTCAAGAGATCGACGAAAACCGGAAGTACGTGTTTTTTTGCAGTTTTTCCTGTCGTGTGTATCGTAAACGTTGTCAAGTATAATGAAGCGTATATATTGATTTTAATAGTTATTTTCCAGTCAGTACTTTTATTCCATCCAGTACTTTTATTCCATCCAGTACTTTTATTAAATTTCGAGTTTTTTTTTTTTTCCGGGTAGTACTTTTATTCTATCCAGTACTTTAATTAAATTTCGAGATTTTTTGCACCCAGTACTTTTATTCCATCAGTACTTTTATTAAATATTGAGATTTTCTCCACCCAGTACTTTTATTCCATTAGTACTTTTATTCGATACTTCAGAGTAACCTCATCACATTCCACATTGCTTCCCTATGAACTCTATCATACGCTTTCTCCAGATCCATAAACGCAACATACACCTCCTTACCTTTTGCTAAATATTTTTCGCATATCTGCCTAACTGTAAAAATCTGATTCATACAACCCCTATATATACTGATGGCTCCAAATCTGATGCTGGCGTTGGATTTGGAGTACATAGTAATGGTTTTAATTGTAGAGGTGCACTTCTTCTAACAGCTTCCATATTTACTGCCGAACTGTATGGCATACTAACCGCTATTGAGAAAATAGCTTTGGAAAATGAGGGTAATTTTACGATTTTTAGTGATGCAAGGAGTGTTCTTCAAGCCTTAGAAGTTTTTAATTCTAGTATCCCTCTAGTTTTGAAGATTTTAGAATGGCTTTTTTATTATTGGACGGAGAGGTATAACAGTTCGATTTTGTTGGGTTCCAGCACATGTAGGTGTGTCTGGGAATGAGAAGGCAGATTTACTGGCGAAGAATGCGGCATCCGAGTTGCTACCAAGAAGGTATCTCATTCCCTGTAATGATTTTCTACCTTACATCAAGAAATTGGTTTGTAATAAATGGCAACAGCACTGGGATAATCTAGATGGCAATAAAAATGAAGGAAGTAACAAATATCATATCACCTTGGAGGTATAACATGATACCCCGAAAATGGGAGACGACTCTTTGTCGTCTCCGTATTGGTCACACACGGTTGACACACGAGTTTCTGCTGAGGGGCCAACACCAACCGTATTGTGAGGACTGTTTAGTACCTTTAACAGTGAGGCATTTGGTGACCGAATGCCCTAATTTTACTAACTTAAGAAATAGATATCTGTTTGAGGCTCGAGGTGAGGATGGCAGGTTCATCCTTGCCAAGATTCTTGGACATGATGTGTCATACTATGTGAGCTGAATTTTTAGATTTATTTCAGAAGCAGGTCTTCTGAAAACTATTTAACTATTTTAATGACTTCTTAACTTTTATGGTTTTAATTAAATTCTCTTTTATTTTTCATATATGATAAATGCTATCGGCGTCAATGACCTTAGATGTCAGGAGGCCAGAAAACTTTCAATTAATCAATCAATCAATCAGCTATGCTGAGCCCGAATGGCATATATCCAATTACGTATACCTTTCTCCACTACCGGCTGCAACCAAGGTAGGGTGATAAGTGTCTACCTAACGAACAATACAAAGATCAGTAAAATATATAGGGACAGTGAAAGCCCTTAAGGGTGGAAAGGTCCATATCTGTGAAATAACCAACATCCGTAACCTGTCTCACTGAACGAACAGGTTTACGCCAGACAAGAGGAGAATAGTTTGAGTTAAGCTCGAAACTGTTTGGCCCACGAAATAGACGATCTTGAAATCTCATAGATCTCACGCAGCAGATAACTCCCCTCTACAAGAGATCTTATATTTACTGTTCCAGAAAAGATGTTCGTGAAAGAATCTCCTGAACTGTGGTGGCCATTGCTACTACTTCCAAGCAAAACCGTTGGGAATAACTTTCTGTGTCCAAGGACTGAAGAACCCATAATACTTGAACAAGGCTAACCATCCCCCTACTGGAGGCCTTCATTATTTTGTGTTAAGTACATTAACCGCTACCACCACTGCCTTTTCAAGGTCCACGATCTCTGGACCTGCCTCCACAGTCAAGACGGCCTCGGAAAACAACCCTTACTCATACATAGGGGTGGAGGGCCAGGGACTGTGACACCACTTATAAGGCCACAGCGTAGACATTCCAAGGGATAGCGGCATGAGAAAGAACAAATGACTTACCATAATAAGTCAGTTTGTGAGACCTCTTGGTTGTGGCCTTTCCAGGGGGGGTGAACTACTCCTTCAATGAGATCCCCCACTTCAGGAAAAAGGCTCTAAGATCTGCGACAGCCTTATCCGTAACTTTCCTCTAAGGAAACGTCTTTTCCCCAGATGCTAGAGGTGAGAAATGTTTCAGCTCATGGCAGATGGTAGCTATGTTAAGTTCTTTCTTACGACAGGCTCGACTGACCTGAAAGAAGCATAAAGGTCTCTCATAAAGGTGTCGATATGAGTTTTCGCCAGAAAGGAAGACGAAGACACCATTACCTGGTCTACGACTCATACTTAAGAAGGTGGTCAGAAATCCTGGGCAGCTTCTCCAAAATTTGGTGGCCAGCTGCATCCGTATGCGGTTTTACTCTCAGCAAAGGTAAACTGGACATTAGTTTAGTGGACGGAATCGTGTTGTAAGAAAGGTGAGACTAGTGTGCACTCTTCCAAAGACGCGAGAGGCTTACCCACACCAAAGGCTAACTCCATTGACGCAGCTCTTCAAAACAAAGTGGAAGACCACTGTATCCAGGGCCACAAAGGAGGCCGAGATCTTTCCGAATGCGACAATCTGTAAATTAATTCTTGTTGCCGTCATCATTGCCGCGTTAGTACCGAATTCTATCTTGGGAATATATATCCACTGGAATTCATTTTATGGTAATAGCTTCTGGCCAGGCAGAGATTTGAACCCCTGCCAGTTCAGCCGAAAACCTTGCCTGCGAGGACTCTAGCAACTGAGCCATCAAAAGAGATTGCAATAAAGTAGCTAGGAGTGCCAAACCTTATATCTAGGCAACTCCTCTGTCTTCTCCAAGTCCTGGATCTCTTCACATGAGGCCTTGGAGACCATCACCTGCTATTACTAAATCCACTCCATGAAGGCTTTTCTGTTAGCCATAAGTACCAGATGTATTGTAGTACATATGGTACTCCATGAGCTTAGCAGAAGATGTTGGGAGGAGAAACGGGCAGGAACATCCCCCGTCACGGAAG
Organism: Palaemon carinicauda; assembly: GCF_036898095.1. Lineage (NCBI taxonomy): Eukaryota > Metazoa > Arthropoda > Malacostraca > Decapoda > Palaemonidae > Palaemon > Palaemon carinicauda. The sequence goes on along the minus strand of NC_090731.1, from coordinate 113,313,420 downwards.
AAGCAAACGTAACCGTATATCGGGAGACCGATGTCATACTGGAGTCAGAATTGGTCGTCACCATTGAATCCTTGATGAGACCAGACTACTTCATCCTCTTACCCAGGTGTGAAGGTACCCCTGGAAGAACCTGCAGTCACCATCGGAGGTATCCTCTGAAACCCATCTGGAGTGAAGTAAATCCTTACAAACACTACAATCCTGATGGTACCAGTACAATACTGGGCCTTTCATCCTTCAACCCTTCGTATGTGTGCGGCAAATATTGAGACCATAGGGATGTCTCACAGCTCTGACACACAACTGCACTCAATAGTGTATCTCCGTATAGGCACCGTCTGTAAGGAGAAAATGGTTTAAATGAGTACTACAGCCTCTAGCAGACACAAAAAGCCAAAATAAATGAGTTATTAATGCTCCATGTAAACAATTGTGGGAATAGTAATCCTCAAATTGTGTGTAAATGCCATTGGTGAGAAAAATTGGAGATACATTACAAAATGTCCATTCCACTATAAGGAATGTGAGATTGGAAAAATTAACCCCCTAAAGGTCCATTGCTATTGGTCCAAAAAGGGGAAAAAAATGGTTGGAGAAATGCTCATGGAAAGAACCGTTGCCCCCAATATCTCCTCAGAGAAATGGCCAATTAGAGGGCACCCGTACAGGGAAGCTTAATCATTAAGCAATTGTTGCATCGATTAAAGAGCAAGAGTCCAAAGCCACCCATGGGTTATAAAAGTAAGGATATAACCTCAAAAGAACAAACTCGGGAGGGATAACAAGCCAATAGAGTTACTAATCATCTATTCAATCCACCCACTCAAAGAGAAATGGACAAATTGTTAGAAAACCAATAATTATATGTGGTGGTTATTCAAAGCAGGAGCCTAAAACCCATCCGTAGAAGGAGTTCCCAGGCCCGACCTACATAAAGAAACCTTAAACGTTAAAGGAGTAAGGCTTTTATGTTAACCTGTAGTAAAATTCACCTACAGAAAATAGAGAACTCATCTTAGATAAGTAAGACGGTCTCAGATAAAAAAGGGCAGAAAGGCCTATGCCCTAAAGGTACCGGCGTTACCGGAAGTACCGGCAACCCCAGGGGAATGGTATTACTGCCAACGTCTTATGTGCCCAAAGGCACTGGTACCAATATCTGCACCCATAGGCTAGTACTAACCCTGCCGCCAGAAACGATAATGCCAGCAGTGGCAATAGTGGCCAAGAGCGGCGGAAATAACGGTCAATGGATTCCGTAGAAAACACCTTGCCCAGAAGATAGGCAGTGTCGCCGTCACTAGTGGCAGCACAGCCGTAAGAAGCAACATATTGCCAAAACAGGTACTATAAAGCAGATTTTAAGTAGGAAAAATCTATATTTGGGTGTCGAAAGGTGGCGACATAACCATTATTCAGGCGTTGTCATAGGCAGGTACGCCAAATATACCAGCGTTGCCGGAAGCACCGGCATCGCTAGGGGGTAAAATCATTGCCGCCATCCTCCTATGTGACTTGAGGCGCTGGCACAGACAACCCCTCCTACAGACCAGTACTAGCCCTGCCGCCAATAACCGCAACACCGTTAGGGGCAAAGGGGCCTAGAATGTCAGAGACAAACGGCAATGGTTCCTGTAGAAAAAACCATGCCTTAGCTGAAGGCAGCGCCGCCAGTGGAGGCACTGCCGCAAGCAGCGACGCATCGCCAGTACAAATACAATAGGACAGTGAGCCAAAATGTGGCGGCAAAACTGCAGACACTGGCACTGTCATCAGTCTGATAGCTCACCCCTCAGGGAGAAGCCTACCGACGGCCATGGAAGGTCACATAATAATAAATTCCATGCAATGTCCCTCCCGGAAAGACTAGGATAAAAAGAGAGAGGTGACGACATGGAGAAACTATACCCATGCAACGAAATAAACGCCACGCTGTCAGAGACGGCAGCCGCCGTCTGATCGAGAAATCTCAGAGGCTAAGAGATAGCAGCCGTTCATGCAAGTCGGCGCACCGACATGATGACATTACCCTTCGCAAAGGACAGTTCCAAAAGACTGCGCAGTCCTAGCACGAGAGATCACGATGTAGTGGTTTGCGGACTGTGGCCAGAGGTAGCACCCGAACTGCCTAGTGTCCGAATACCGACCACATTCCAACGTTCACTACACAAAAAATGTACAGCGGTGGAATACCAAAAAATCTGAATAAAAGGCAAACAATCAAGGATGAACTGGGCACTGGGCACCACCCTTTTATTTTATACTGGGCAAGGGGACCCAGCAAGAAACTTCCTCCTTATCTTCCCTTGCCTTGAGCTTGCTGAATAAATATGTAGCATGACTGCTGATTCATTTCTGGGAAAATGAGCAGTATACATGAATAACTCTATCTTCTTTAGGTAAGATAGCTTCAAGCTTTAGTAAAGTGTCAGAACATTAGGTGAAAGGGAAAATTATTTAATACTGACAACAGGACACAGTGTGGGAGAAAAAAAAATTACAATAAATGACTTATTAGGAAGATTTAATAAAAAAAATAACCAACAGTTAGGATTACATTAACAGTGTTTTGTCAAATTCATATAAGCATTTAAAGGAAAAACTAGTACCCCTTTACACTCCAGCCTCATGATAACAAGATGAAAAAAAAATTTAATTAAAAAAAAAAAAAAAGAATTATTCTCATGCTGGACACACTTATGGGTTCCCTAAACTGTACGCGTATAAACAAAGGCACACCTAGCCGTGTATCTATTTGGGATACATTCAAATACCAGTAGCTTGCCTGACGATCTAAGGGTTCATAAAAGGGATTTTGACAAAGGAAAAATCTATTTCTGGGCGAGAGACCTGTGCCGCCCAGTGAAATGCTCCTTTAGCATCATTTCTAAGGTATATAACTGCTAAATAATACCAGAGAAAAAATTGCATAGGAATGCCAGGTATGTACCCAGCTCGCTCACCTGAAAGGTGTTGGTATATTATAACAAGGGCGTGAAAATCACAAACAGAGGTCTCGTACCAATTAGATATCTCCTCGTCAAATATCCCCTAAACCAAGAGGAGCCGTCCCAAGTCCACTACTGACCGTCGCTACCAACAAGCCTGCCCACGCCAATGACGTCACTCCTCATAGCACCCAAGTTTGGGTCCATCAGGGAGAGCGAACAGAGGGTGAGTTCACTGTGCGGCACAGGTCTCTCGCCCAGAAATAGATTTTTCCTTCGTCAAAATCCCTTTTCTGGGCTCCGACCTGTGCTGCCCAGTGAAATAGTACCAGAGAAATGGTCCCAAACTTGGAACCAAAATCTTAAGTGAAAAAGAAAAATTAAAGTCAAACATACCAAAAACATGATTTAATACAAGTTAAATGTAAATACAAGGTATTCGAGATGAATGAAAAAACTCCTTACGTAACAATATAAAGGCAATATGAGTTTACAGTGAGCCCTCGTTTATCGCGGTAGATGGGTTCCAGACCCGACCGCGATAGGTGAAAATCCGCGAAGGAGTGACACCATATTTACGTATTTATTTAACATGTATATTCAGACTTTTAAAACCTTCCCTTGTACGTAGTACTGTTAACAAACTACCCTTTATTGTACAGAACACTTAATGCATGTACTACAGTACCCTAAACTAAAACAGGCACAAATATTAAAGGCGATTTTATATCATGCGTTTCCTAAACACGCCAAAAAGCACGATAAAAAATGGCAACCAATGTTTTGTTTACGTTTATCTCTGATCAATTGAAGAAACAAACGCATTTACACATCTGTGTATAGGTTAGTTTTTGCATCGATTATATTGATTATTCAGTACAGTATGTTGATTTTTTTATTTACCAATGTTTTACTTAAATTTTCTTAGGACTTCCAAATGAAATGTTTTTCTTTATGACGCCGCCTGAAACGACGGCGTCATAAAGTACGCTCAGTAAACAACCACGCTCAGTAAACAAACGAAGACATTTAACGCGCATGATGAAAGTGATAAATAATGATATTACAGTAAAAGCTTTTAGAAAATGTGTTATTACAAATATTATTTACCGTATCTATATAAAATCATACAGTACATACGTAGCAAAGCAGGAAAACAATTTACGAGAGAGAGAGAGAGAGAGAGAGAGAGAGAGAGAGAGAGAGAGAGAGAGAGAGAGAAAGAGAGAGAGAGAGAGAGAGAGAGAGAGCGAGTTGTTTTACGTACGTACAGTAAATGTAAATTTAAAAAAAAAAAAATATGATAGGTTATAACATGTATATTCAGACTTTTAAAACCTTCTCTTTAACTTAATGCATACTAAACTAAAACAGGGACAAGTATTAAAATGTTAGAATATTAAAGTAAAAAATAAAGATTGTTACTGTACTCGCCACGAAAGAAGTTGAAGAAAAACTTGAATGATGATGGCGATGAATTTGCTGCACAGTAGAAATGATGATGATGAAGCTGATGATGTCTTCTACTGTGCAGCCAATGATAGTATTTTACGTCTCTTCAGACGGAGGTGTCTTTTCTTGGGACACCTCTTCAACTTCTTCATGGGACACTTCTTCAATTTCTTCCGAATGCATAGTAGCAGGAGGAACTGGCTCTTTTTTGCGAGGCTGGAAGAACATTGTGATCGGAAGTTGCTGCCGCTGCTTCTTTTTTCGCTCGAAGACCATCCTGTAGGGAGTCATGTCGTCATCGATCTTGTTGCAGAATTGCATAGACCGAACCATATCCTCGTCCCACTCTTGCGACATTTCTTTCAACTCCTTCGCATGGTTGCTGAACTTGGCAAGCCGTTCTAATGTTAAGCCCGTTTCTTCGACATTTTCTTGGGTCTCTTCCTGCATTTCACTATCTTCTTCACTGGCCGATTTCATCAGGTCTTCTAGGTCTGCGTCAGTTAGCAGCTGGGAATGGCAGTCCAACAACTCGTCGACGTCTTCAGTCGTCATGTCGCCAAACCCGTCACCTCCAATTATCGCAGCCAACTGCACAGATTTGCGTATTGCAGAGTGTTGAATTTCAGATGGTGTAAATCCCTCGTCGTCGTAAACAATCTGGGGCCACAACTTCTTCCAGCTCGCATTAATGGTTGCAGGTTTCATTTCTTGCAGTGCCTTCTGAATATTCTGCAGGCACGTGGCTATTGTGTACTTCCGCCAGTACGCCTTCAAATTGAAATTTTCATTTTCATCTTCTTGGGCAGTATCCACACACGCAACGAGGTCCGCCAAGGTATTCTTCGTGTAGAGGGCCTTGAATGCCCTGATAACCCCCTGGTCCATCGGTTGAATTAATGACGTGGTGTTGGGTGGCAGGAACTCAACCTGAATGCCCTCATGCGACAGGTCATTTGCGTGTCCACCAGCGTTATCCATAAGGAGAAGGATCTTGAATGGCAAGCCCTTCTCTAAGAGATATTTGCTGACTTGCAGGATAAAACACTGGTGGAACCAGTTGGAGGTCAGCATCTTCGTAATCCATGCTTTTTGATTATGCATCCAGTACACGGGAAGGAGATTCTTATTTTTATTTTTCAAAGAGCGAGGATTTTTCGACTTGTAAATAAGCCCCGGCTTTAGCAAAAATCCAGCAGCATTGCCACACATCACGAGGGTTACGCGATCTTTGAACGCTTTAAAGCCAGAGGCTTTGGCTTCTTCTTTGAACAGGAAAGTTCGCGACGGCATTCTCTTCCAAAACAAGCCGGTCTCATCCATATTAAACACTTGTTCCGGCTTGTATCCACCTTCAGCGATAATGTTCTTGAAAGTCTCGTTCGCGTAAGTTTCAGCAGCGGCAGTGTCAGCGGAAGCAGCTTCGCCATGCAGGGAAACGCTTTTCAGGCTGAAGCGTTTCTGAAACTTCGCGAACCATCCTTTGCTGGCGGAAAAACATTGTTTCTGACGCTGGGAATCAGTGGATGTCCCTGGTTGAGGTTCATCTACATCATCTTCTTCTTCAGCATGGTCGCCATCGTCGTCTTGAGGTTCCTTTGCCGCAAAATTCTCATACAAGCTCAAAGCCTTTGTTCGGATGGTGTTCGTATCCAAGGCTATGTTCTTCTTCCGGCAGTCGGCAATCCACACAGCTAAAGCACCTTCCATGCGTACGATCATTTTATTACGCGTGGTAACGACTCGCTTCGCTGATCTGCTAAAGGTGATGGTAGCCGTCTTTCTAATGTTCGCCTCGTCCTTCTTGATGTAGCGAACGGTGGATTCGTTCACCTCCAAAATGGCGGGCTGTGGCCGCGTAACTTCTGCCTTCTTTTAACATATCGAGAAGCGTCACCTTCTCAGCAATCGTCATCATCTTTCGGTGGCGTTTAGGCTCACTACCAGCCTTAGTAGAAGCAGAACGCTTGGGAGCCATTGTACAGTAGGGTTTAACAGAAAGTTCAACAAAAAGTTCAACTTAAAACAGTCACGCACAGCACAGATTAAAGTTCACAATAACGTAGCAACATCTGCACAGCGATAGAGCGGCAGACAAAGTGGCCGCGAAAAGATGCTGGAGATTGGAGAAGCGGTCAAAACACCAATCACAAGCTAGATTACAAAACTTGGGTTCTGATTCGTCATCTATCAGCGCTTGAACCAATCACAATCAGTCTTAAATGCTACGTAGTAGTTACCAATTCAAAGTACAAGGTACCCTACGTATACAGTACAGCTTTACGTACGCTATTTTACGCTTGGTTTGTTGTAGGATATGTCTCTCTCTCTCTCTCTCTCTCTCTCTCTCTCTCTCTCTCTCTCTCTCTCTCTCTCTCTCTCTCTCTCTCTCTCTCTCATCACTGTTTTTGTTTCTTGTCTTATTGTGTGTTTTATTGGATATCTCTCTCTCTCTCTCTCTCTCTCTCTCTCTCTCTCTCTCTCTCTCTCTCTCTCTCTCTCTCTCTCTCTCTCTCTCATACGCTTATTCGAGATGTGATTTTTACAACAAAGAATATTATTGGATGCAGTACTACGTACGTATACATACAAAAGATTCATGGAAAAGATGCACATCCATTACATTTGTAGTACAGTAGTAGCCATCAGCAGCCTTACAATTCTAATACGGTATAACTGCATATGATTTGCGTTTCATGTTCGATTTAATTTTTCTACGTACTGTATACTGAATTATCGTATGATCACATTCTCTTTTCGTGTTTTATTTCTTTCTGTACTGAATTATATGTCATATGTAATGCAATGAACAATCAGTAAGAGCAGATATTACTAATTACAGTATTAATGGAATTACAGGTAACGAAATATCGTATTTGGGGTCTTCATCTATCGCTGTATTTTCGAAATTTCCGGAAAATCCGCGATATGTTTATATATATGGGTTATGAAAAAAATCTGCGAAGTGGTGAATCCGCGATGGTCGAACCGCGAAGTAGTGAGGGCTCACTGTAAAACACGGGATGCAAACTGAATGTATAATCCTAGGTTATCTAGAAGAAAAACACAAGCATCAAAATAAGGTCCCAACTAAGAGGACAGCAGGACAAGTTCAAAACAATTAGATTACTGTAAGGATAAAAATATAACAATCTCGAAAGAATATAATTGATCATGGACAAAAATTATAAAATGTTGAGGACTGTACATAAGGATGCAACTGAAGGGTGTGATCCAAAAGATAAACCAAACCACTGTAGGGACAATAAGTGAGGCAGGTAATGGGAGGAAAGCAAGACCTGTGATTAAGATTCATGATGATCAGGAGGAACCACATTCCCTGCTGCCACTGTGGCAAATTTTAGGGCTTCCAAAGGTTTTAAATAGTGGTGTTTGAAAACTGTTGCGGACTTCCAGCCTGTATATTTTGTGAGGTCATCAAATTTCATATGATGGAAATAATTAATAGAAGTAGCTACAGCTCGAATATCATGGACATGTGGGAATGATTCTGGGTTAGCCTGTTTAATGAAGTACAGAATCTGTTGTCTGATCCCTTTGAGGGTGATGGTTCCTCCGTTCTCTCTAATAAATAAGGGCCCCGAGGACTTAGTGGAAGTTCTATTTAGGTAGGCTTTCAAAGTCGTAACTGGGCATTAGGATGGATCCCGTGGAAGGGGAACAATCTTCCAGGGGGACCATCTATTTTGGGGGTCCTCATTCTTTGCTAGGAATGTTTTGTCAGGGGAGAGTAGAACCTCTCCTGACGAGAGAAAATCAATATGGCCTGGATTTCTAGACAAGGCTGAAAGTTCCGAAATTCTGGCGCCAGAGGCTAAGCTCATTAGGAATAGGGTTTTCCGTAATAATGGGATATAGGCACATGATTCATTGGGAGTGTCAGAAGGTAATCTGAGAACATCATTCAGAAACCAGGAAACTGCGCTAGGACGAGTTGATGGTTTCAATCTGGCACAAGCTTTAGGAATGGAAGAGAGGTATGAATCCGTAAGGTCAATATAGAATCCAATTTGAAAAATCTTTTTCAAGGCCGATTTAATTATAGTAATAGTGCTAGCTGCTAGGCCAGATTCAAATAGAGTCCTAAAAAAGGTTACTGTTAGGTTCATAATCATTCTCTCAACCTTTGAGTCCTAGGTTCATAATCATTCTCTCAACCTTTGAGTCCTTTAAGAACTTGGCGAGTTTCTTGACAGCCGAGTCATATTGTCGAAGGGTGGACTCCCTCATATCTGATTCCAAAAATAAAGTATTTTGAGGGTCAGTATCTGCTCCTCTTTGGGCCGCAATTTTCATAAAGTCCATAAAGTTAGGGCACTCCGAGCGTTTGAGGAAGCGAACACAGTGCAAGTTTGTACTGTCTGTGTTAGTATTAGAATGGGGATCCGCCGGGTGCGGAGGCCCAGTTCCACCAGAAGTGGGAACCAATTGCTCTTGGGCCAGTTGAGGGCTACTAGAGCCACTTGCCCTTTGAAAGTTCTGAGCTTGTCCAACACTTTCATCAACAGGTTGATTGGAGGGAATAGATAAATCCTCTCCCAAATGTTCCAATCCTGTGACATTGCGTCTGTGGCATAGGCTAGGGGGTACAGGTTGGGAGCTACGTAGCACTCTAGTTTGTGGTTGGACTCTGTCGCAAACAGGTCCACCTGGAGGCTCGGAACCTGGGATAGAATCCACTTGAATGACTTGAGGTCCAGGGACCATTCCGATTCTAGCGGGGTTGTTCTGGACAGAGCGTCCGCCACCACATTGCGTACTCCCGCCAGATGGACTGCTGACAGATGCCACTTGTTGGATGTTGCCAAGGAGAAAATGGCTATCATCACATGATTTATGTGTCCCGATTTGGAGCCTCCTCTGTTTATGCAGCGAACTATGACTTCGCTGTCTAGAACCAATCTGATGTGTTGGTTTTGGGCTGGGGCCAAGCGATTCAGAGTGAGGAACACTGCCATGGCTTCTAAAACGTTTATGTGAAGCTGGCGGAACATTGGTGACCAAAGACCTTGGGTTTTCTTGAACTGGGAGTATCCTCCCCCCAGCCTGTTAGGGAGGCATCCATGTGAATGACCAGCTTTGGAGGTGGATATTGCAAGGGGATGGATTTTGCCAAGTTTTTGACCAATGTCCATGGTCGGAGCCTTTTCTTGAGGATTGGAGGGAGACGAGCTCTTTTTGTCTCGATACCTCTTGTTCGCCCTGGAACGCCAAATCCGATTTATATCTTTCAACATGGCCTTCAAAAATATGTCTGTTACTGAGGCAAATTGGAGGGCACCCAGAATCCTCTCTTGGTTCCTTCTGGACGTCAATTTGTCCTTGAGGAAACGCTTTGTGTTTTTTGCTATTTCTCTTCTTTTGGCCGATGGAAGGCATAGGGTGTGGGAATTTAGGTCCCATTGTAACCCTAACCATTGGAATGTCGACTTCGGGACTAGGCGAGATTTCGCGAAGTTGATCCGGAAACACAAGTGTTGAAGGAATGATATGACCTTGTTTGTTGCCGTCAGGCAGTTCTCGACGTTGTTCGACCAAACGAGCCAGTCGTCTAGGTACGCTACTACCTGAATTCCTTGGGTTCTTAATTCTTGTATTACCGTCTCTGCCAGTTTGGTGAATATTCTGGGTGCTATATTTAGTCCGAATGGCATTGCTTTGAAGGTGTATGCTTGTTTGCCTAGCTTGAAGCCTAGGTACGGACGAAAAGGCCTTGCTATCGGAACATGATAGTAGGCATCGGTAAGATCGATAGAGGTGGTGACGGCCCCACGGGGAAGTAAGATCCGCACCTGAGAGACGGTTAGCATGTGAAACTTGTCGCATTGAATGTAAGAGTTCAGATGGGACAGGTTTAGGATTACTCTTCTTTTGTCTGAGTCTTTCTTTGGCACGCTGAACAAGCGACCTTGAAATTTCAAGTGACGTGCTTTTCTGATTGCATTCTTTTGAAGCGATTGTCTGCGTACAAGGCTAACACTTTTGTTGGGTATTGGTAAAAACTGGTTGGTGGAGGGGGCCTTTCTATCCAACTCCACCCCAGACCTTTGGAAATTATACTAAGTGCCCAACTGCTGAAAGTCCAGTTCTTCCAGAAGATGTAGAGTCTTCCCCCTACCTGGGATGTTTCAATAATTTGTGGAGGGTTTACCTCCTCGGCCTCGGGGGGCAATCCTTCCACCACCTCTGTTACGAAAGGTGCCTCTCGCGCCAAAGCCTCTGGTACGCTGGTACCCTTGAGAGGCCCCCTGAGTCTCAAAGGTGGGGTTGAAGACCGGGGAAGCATAGGTAGCGAGGGCTATCTGAGCTTGAGGGACCAACACGTACTGTTGTTGGGATGGCCCTTTGAGGTGGAAGGGAGGTTTCCCTGAGCTAATGGGACCGGTTGAACCATCTGCTGGGGCTGCCGGTTTTGATAAGAGGGGAATGGCCTTAGTCTCTTCCTGCCGCGAGATTGGGGAGCGGCAGGTTCAAACTTACGTTTAGGGACTAGACCCCAACGAACCTTAAGACTCTGATTAACCCTGGCCGCTTCACTGAGGACGCTATTCACCAGATCTTCGGGGAATAGGAGCATTGAGGTAAATCAGAGACCTTAAGAGGCTTAGGAAAGCCTCTGAGAACACCCGGGCGTTTCACTTCTCTTACCTCTTTCTTCGTCTCTTTGAGATCTTGCTTAATCTCCTGCTGTTCCTTGCAGAACACTGCCATCATCTGCTGAATCGACTCTAGGAGCACTTCGCTCCTGGCTATCAGCGGATCAGGATGGGGAATTGGGGCTGAAAAGGACGATGGCACAGGTTGATATGCCGTCACAGAAAACTGAGGGTCCGCAGTTACCGTCGACATGGATCCTTCTTCCTCCATAGGTGGTTGAACCACATCTTTTTAAGGGTCTTCTTGTAGAAGGTCCTTTACGGTGTCGATAGACACCTCCGACATCCGTTCCTGATGGATGTCCATGCCTTCAAGTGCCTTGTTAGTATCTGCATCCACCGTCAGTTGGATGAAGGGAGGCTTGACCTGTACCTAGGGCACAACCGCGTTGGATTGGGCCTTAGGGAACAGAAGGCACCTCATAGCTTCATTAGGTAGGTAAGTTCCCGGAGAGTTCTTCTGGGACCCTCTTACCCACCTCCGAAGAGTTTCTCTTGCTGTATCCCTTGATTCTGTAGTCTCAGGGATATCTTCTCCAAATCCCTTGGTCATCAGAGCCGAGCAGATGGCGCTACCCTTCGGATCCCAATACTTCAGGGTTTCAGTTACGATGGAGCAGAGGGAATGAGACCTGCACATCGTATGCCCACAAATGTCCTTACTCTTGTGGTTGCAGAACATGACTGCATACTTCACCATTGGCTCCTCCTGTAAGGAAAGAAAAGGTGAAATGAGTATAGGGTTTTTTATATCATTGATATAAACGCATATACTTAACAATAGTATTGCTTACTATTATTTTTAATAGCTTAGAATAGTAAGCTAGAAAGGAAGTAGGAAAGACACATATCTGTGTTTCCTCTCCAGGCAATTGCTGTGACCTCCATCAATATTAATATTTTAATTTCCCTGTGAGGGAAAATACAGAGTGGAATAACTCCTTTACTTAGAGCTGGAGTCAGTGAATATCTACACTAACTCCTCCACTTGTAGAATATTACTACTGAATCGGTGATTTATAAGAGTCCCGATGATCCAGGATTCATCAGGATGTTGAAGGAATACTTCACCTCAACATTTTATTTGGTCTCAACAATAGACTTTGAAAGGATACACAGAGTTTGTTAGAAATACCTGTATTACTGTATCATTGTATACTGTAGTTTTCTAACTGCTGTATTGTTATACTGCAGGAATACTGGCTACTGTATTGTCATATACTGTAGTTTTACCGTTATACTACCGGGGTTAGGCTAGTGCCTGACGGCACTAACTGATAGAGTAAGAATGGAAAGGAGGATTCTGTATTATAGTTTAGTACAATAATTGGAAGTGTAGGGGGCTACTGCCTTCTACAGCGTCCTTCCCAGAATGAGAGCTTTAATGGAAGGGGAGGAATGCATTTGATTCTAGCTTCCATCCAGCCACAAATTCTGCTGCCAGCTGTACTGCTGGTTGCAAGGTTTGT
>NC_090731.1:113225874-113295874 GCF_036898095.1 Palaemon carinicauda | reverse complement strand
GAATCCTTCTTGTTCGTCAGCGATTTCTTCGTTCAGTTAGTTTGCCATTCTCTTAGCCATGATTTTCAAAAGAATTTTGCTACTGTGACTAATGAGGGAGATTGTCCTATTATTGCTGCATTTGAGGGTGTCTGGCCATTTGTTTTCGATCCAGATTTTTTTGCAGAGCCTGTGGTAGAATATCTCGATGTTCTCACCTCTATTCTTTATCATTTCGGCTGTGACCTGATCGTTTCCTGGAATCTTTCCAAGTTTGAGTTCTTTGATAGCTTCTCTAATCTCATCAATCAGAGGAGGTGGTTCTGGTTCTGAAGACACTTGCCCGTATGGGACTGGTGTTACAATGGATTCATTTCTTTTGTAGAGATTTGTGCAGTATTCTTTCCATCTGTCTTTGACTTCCTCTCTGTCACAAAGGATTAGGTCATCTTCATCTTTGATGGTGTCAACAGATGGTTTGAATTTCTTGGTGAGGTTTTTCACACTATTGTACATTTCTTTGGTAGAGTTGTTAATGGAATTTACTTCAATCCTTTGGCATTGTTCTTGTATTAACTTTTCCTTGTCTTTCCGCATCATCCGTTGAATCTTGGAGTTCTGTTGTCTGTAAATTGTTTCCTCAACAGGATCATTGATCCCTTTTGCTTTGAGTTGCCTTCTAAGCTCAACTTCTTTTATGGTTTCTTCTGATATCCATTGATTCCTTTTGTTGGTTTTCTTGGTAATGGTTTCTTCTGCAACTTTTAGAAAGATATCCTTTCCTTCGTTCCACAGTTCGTTTGGGGTTTTTTCGTCTTCACATTGTAAAAGAGCCTCAAAGCTATTTGAAATTTGAACAGAATAATTGTTATCAAGGGTTTTGTAGTCAAAGCGAATTGGTTGAGGTGGTTGTGTCAATTTCCTAAGTTGTAGTTTGATCTCGGCAGCCAGGAGTTGGTGGTCGCTATTACAGTCTGCTCCAGGTCTAGTTTTAACATCTTTTACACAACTTTTCCATTTTAGGTTCAAGATGATATAGTCAATTTGGTTGCGGGTTTTCATGTCTGGAGACGTCCAAGTGTAGAGATGGCGAGGATGGTGTTCAAACATGGTGTTTTTAATCAGCATGTTATTGGCACTACAAAATTCTATGAGTCTCTCTCCACGTTCGTTTTGCTCTCCTAGTCCAAAGCGGCCACAAGTTTTGTTAGGTGTCGAGTTCTTGCCTACTTTGGCATTCATATTTCCCATAATTACCTGCAAATCACGATTTGGCATGGAGTCTATAGTTTCTTGGAGGCTGTCATAGAAGCTATTTATTTCGTCCTCATTCGCTGTGCTAGTTGGAGCATAGCACTGAACAATAGTAATGTTATGTGGTTTTGCTTGGATTCTTAGTTTTAGAATTCGGTCGCTGATTGGTCTGTAGCCAATTAGAGCTTTAGATGCTTCTTTTCCTAGGATTACAGTAACTCCATGGCTGTATCCATCTTCTTTACCAGAAAAGATGACATGATGATGATTTCCATCTGTTCTGAAGCTACCAAGTCCGTTCCAGTTAGTTTCAGCTAATCCAAGAATTTGGAGGCCATAGTTATTCATTTCGTTGCAAACAGTGTTTAATTTGCCTTTTTCTTTGAGTTTCCTAACATTCCAGGTTCCAATATTGATTTTTTTTCTCAATTGAAGGTGTTTTCTTGTTGTTCCAGTAGCCTGCTTATCATTGTCAGCCTGGTCACCCACTGAACAACGCGCCCCTTGGTGACCCACGCAACGGGCGATGTCGTATGAGTTTTCATTTGGTTCACTATTCATGGTGCAAAGGGTTGACAGGGGTTAATAAAAAGCTGAGTGGAGACCCCCAGGTTCCTTCTCAACTCGCAGTCTCCAGCTTACTAGGAGAAGATTTCTCTGCCGTTGAACAGTTGGTCCGAGAACGGATTGTTCTGAGCTTCCGCCAGACAAAAATCCACCTGAAAGCAGCTTGTCAGTTGCACTGACTGTGCTTTCAGGTGAAAACCACTGCCCTGCAGCCAGCAGCTTCACCGTGACCCAGGTACGGGGAGCTTCTGGGGTGCTGCTCCTTGCTCAAGGGAGCCCCAGGGATGCAGTTTATAGTCTTACCCAGGAAGGCATGCTGGGTGATAATAATAATAAAAGTAACTATACATCAATCGTAAAAGAAACGAGGGAACAAACATGAGACAGGAGAAGCAAGACTGACGGCGCTGGGAGTAGGCAGGGCTACCAACATAACACAGAGTCAGTGAAGTGCTAACAAAATGAAAACTAATATATAATATCTGACTCATGAAAGCCCCTCAAGCTAATGCAAGCAAACGAATGACGTTAAAATGATAAGCAAGTCCGTGGCGTGCGAACGTAAATAATCCAAGTAATAATATAGTGGAATAGAACGCCCGAAGGCGATCAGGCATGCCAACCTACCGAAAAAACGCACACGTATATGTAATAACTGTTATCATAATAACAGGACAATATAAAAATTAATACAGTGTGTGAACCGTGGATACCCATAAAGTTCATAACGAGAAACAATCAGTATGGAGGACTCATTGAAAATCGTCAAGGACGAACGAGAGAGATAGGAGGGGGCCAGGTGCCATGAAAGACCCATGCGGGGTCGTGAAAAATAAAGCTGTATAATATAAGCAAAAAAGGGCAAGGCCCCCTCCAAAACCTCAAAACTCATAGATCTGGAACTTAACTTAGATGGAGAGACAGAGGAGTCCGACATCTTGAAGTAAATCCAGAAAAAACCAGCGAAATTCACATACAAGGCAAAAAACGGCTAGAAAGTTGCGTGCTATTAAAGGAGAGACGTCACTGGCGTGGGATTGCTAGTAGTAGTGGGATGTTGAACGGCACCTCGCTGTTCGGGGATGTTGACAGGAGATATCTAAATGGTGCGAGGCCTCTGGTTGTGATTTATTCAGCGCCCTAGTATTATACCGACACATTAAGGTGAGTGAGCTGGGTTCAACCTAGCATTCCTATACAAATTTTTCTCTGGTAAATTCATAGCAGTTTTTACCTTAGAAATGATGTTAAAGGAGCATTTCACTGGGCGGCATGGGTCGGAGCCCAGAAATAGATTTTTCCTTCGTCAAAATCCCTTTTATGACGTGCGACAGGGGTCCCAAGATGGCCGCCTCGGGAGATGGCAGTGCTCCGGTTAACACACCTAAATTATGTTAATTTAACTGTGAGATGGGAGCTGTAAATTATACACAGGAAAGATTAAATACTCAACTTTCCAGAGGCTGAAGATGCTGGAGATTGCATGATAATATTCCTGAAAACAGTGAGAAACGTGGGAGAGCACCGTGCTTAAATTCTATGTTCAAAGGAATAATGCACCGTAGTAGTACAGGGAGGGGGTCCACCGGGTACCTTGATAACGGCTCCCCTTCGTTTGCCACTCTTTGCCACTCTTCCCCTTTAAAGAGTAAAATCTATTCGGGGTAAGATTGCTATGTGTCGTATAAAAAAATACGTCCCCTGATATTATGCGATATCCTTAAAGATATATTAAGGATACTCGCGCCAGGAGTTAGAATTCTGGAGACCTATGGTCAATTCTCTGGGAGTATCACTGTAGCAAAATATCCCTCAGAAAGCTACCTTAAGGAACCTTCCATCAGGACGACATGGCTGAGCCCAAAAAGAAAAGATCTAGGTTAGGGTGCGACGTGGCTGAGAGAAACCGTCGGGTTAGTCGTGCCAAGAATCCAGGAAGCCAAACCTGGAAGAAGGGGTGGTGGGAGGATGTAGATATAGCCAACAAGTTTAAGGCGACGGGTAAGGTGGCATGAGGAATGATCCTCCCTAATAAAAAAGGATGGAGATCCCTAGCCTACTCACATCTAAGACTAACGGCACTCAAGCTGGCAAGTCTGGAACATATGGTAATGTTGTAGCCACCCAAACCAGGGAAATCCGGACCAGGCAAAGGAGCCGAAGCTCCATGGCAAGTGAGACGTAGCCTAAAGTGAAGGAAGCTGCCAACCAGATACATGGCGGCTGCTCAGGTGGCAAGAGAAATGATCCCTCAATTAGGATCTATTCCCTTTGCCTACCTAAGTGTAGGGTGGCAGCAACTCCAAGCCTGTAACTTTAGACATAAAGCAATCGAGGAGTCCTCAAATATCAGGGAAAGTCAGACTAGGCAAAGAAACTGAAGTTCCACTGCCAGGAAATCGCAGCCTAACAGGGAAGGGGAAGAAGCAGCCCACCTACCATGAGGCAGCAGCTGAGGCGGCAAAGAGAATGAATCCATATTTAGGATTATTCTTATTTCTACCTACATAGTAGGCTAACAGTCCCGCCAAGTCAAGGCACATAGCAACTGAGGAATCCTCGATGCCAGGAAAAATCAGACTAGGCAAAAGAACCTAAGTTCCACAGCAAGGGGGACGTAGCCTAACAGGGAAAGGGAGAATGATGACCTTAGAAAATGGTAAGGCGACAGGAAAGGAAGGTGTAACTGTAGTATTATAACAAAACCGAATTTGTTCCAAGGGATCTATAGTGAGTAGGCACAAAGAACGAATTCTCCCAATAGGCTGCCACTTAGCCATAAACTAAGGATAGAAGCCTAGAAGAAGGGTAAGGCAGCAGGAAAGGAAGGCCTACCTGTTAATACTAGAACAGAATTAAATTCGGTCTAAGGGACCAGCAGTAAGCAGGCAAAGGGAACGGATTCCCTCAACCAGTGTCACCTATCCAAAAACTAAGGCTCAGTTGGATGAGAAGGGTACATTGCCAATCTAAGTCAACAGTGGACTGACCATCTATAAACTCCCAAGGGAATCCCTCCAAGGAGCCAGTTCCCAGCTATGATGTATCGATAGGCAGGGAGGTGTGCTGTCCGCCACGAGAACCATACGAATACGTAGCAAGAAGGAGAGGGTCGGGGAAAAAAGGGGGCTAGCCTAGGCTATAGACTAGGAAAGAAAAGCATGCAATAAACAGATTTTGAGCGAAGCGAAAAATCTATTTTTGGGGTGTGATGGCCATGTCGTCCTGATGGAAGGTTCCTTCAGTAGCTTCCTTAGGGTATATATGACTACAGTAGATATTCCCAGAGAATTAAACTAAAGGTTTCACAGAATTCTAACTTCTGGCGCGAGTACCCTAAAGGTTTCCCTCTAGGATATCGTATATCAACAAGGGACGCACGCATTAACACGCCACATGGCTATCTGCACCCCACATAGCGTTTACGCTTCGAGGGGGAAATGTGGTGAGATAACTGAGGAGCCGCTCCAAAGTTACCCTCTTTCGTTAATGTTACGGTACTCGCAACGTAAACAAACAGCGGCCATAGGTGTCCGCCATACTGTGTGACGTCACGTCCGTCCTCATTCCGAAGTCCAGCTTTCTACCAGCCTCCGCGATAAAGGATAGCAGGGAGGGGCCTTGCAGGCTGAACTGGAACAGTCGGGCGGGTCCATCAGGACGACATGGCCATCTCACCCAAAATTTTATTTTTCGCTTCGCTCAAAATCCGTTTTTTGTGCTCAAGCCATGTCGTCCTGATGGAAGTGTACCAGAGAATTAATGTATCGTGGATTTTTCCCCATTTCAAGTGCCTTCTACTTCGACTAATATTCCTACGGTCTAGTGACCGAAGAGACCATGACACCTCCGTTAAATATCACTACCAGTGGCATTACAATGACCTGGCTTCCAGCCCCTCTGGCAGGGAAGTCCTATTTGGACAAGAGGAACATCTCGAAGTAACCTGACGAAGATAGACTCACCTGGATGAAGAGATCGTGCCGGTCTCGAAGACAGATCGGAAGGTTAAATATTTGTGTAGGAACACAATTATACCATTAGGTGAGTGTATATTAGACAGTATGTATATTAATTATAAATAACCATAGAAATAGGAGAAAATAAAACTAACAGCAATTTATTTCCATATGAAAGACAGGAGCGAAATAAGACGCGTATGGTAAATAAGATAATTATTTTATTTGAAAATTGCATGGAATTATGGAAAAATTATTTGCAATAATAATATCGGATAACAGACATAGATTTTCAGTAAAGACAGTGATGTGGAATCTGAAAGGGAAAATATTTTGCCTTTAAGCACAAGTTCCCGGAGGAACGCCAGTCTTTAAAATCACTATACACTTCATGTCCAAGAACATGTGGCACACGTGTAAGAATCCATGTCAATTCACCTTGATGAAGAACAGTTTATTAGTGACACTAAGTGTCCCTTGAAATCTCTATGTATCGCACTAGGTTCAACACAGGCACCCGTTTGAGTTAAAGTCCCGAAAAAACTCACTGTTCTACGCAGCACTAGACAGCCGGTTTCATCACACTACCTGCTGCTACCACGAATCGTTTTATTTCGTGCACCTGCTTCACATAGTGTTTGAAGAATACTCTAGATGACCTCCAGCCTATGAAGGATCGGAGGCTTTCAAAATCCATTCCTTGGAAAAATTTCAGGGAAGAGGCGACTTTCCTAGGATCATGACCTGCGGGTGTACTGTCAGGTTCTGCTCTGCTAATAAAGTAGGTGATTTTCGCTCTTAGTTGTTTTAGTGACAGGTCACTACCCGAAGTTTCTCCTTTAAAGAGTTGTCCTCCGCCAAAGTCTGAAGTTCTTTGAAGATAGACCTTAAGGCTCTCCACTGGGCATAGAGAGACATCTTCCTTCAGGGGGCAGATTCTCCAAGGGCCCCATCTTTTGGTGGGAAGTTCATTTTTAGCGAGAAACGTGGGGTCAGGGAAGGGGGTAAGTTCCCCCATGTCGGCAAACTGTATCTAGCCCTCTTCTCTTGATAATGCCACTATTTCACTGACTCGGACTCCCGAGGCGAGAGCAAAAAGGAAGATCACTTTTTTGAGTCAAGTCTTTCAGAGGGCAAGATTCTTTGTCCAGGTTAGAGGCAAAATGGAGCACCATATCCAGGGACCAGGTGATGGGTCTCGGTGGAGGTGCTGGACGGAGTCTAGCGCACACCTTCGGGAGTTTATTGAAGATTTTGTTGGATAAATCCATTTGGAAGGCGTACAGAAGTGGTCTAGTCAAGGCCGATTTGCAGGTGGAAATCGTATTGGCTGCTAAGCCTTGTCCATGAAGGTGAATGAAGAAGGACATGCAAAAATCTATAGAGATTTCCGTAGGGTTTTTTGCCTTGACGAAGAATACCCACTTCTTCCAGGATGATTCATATTGCCTTCTGGTAGACTTTGTTTTGTATTCCTCTAGGAAGTCTAAACTTTTCTTCGAGCTCCCAAACCTTTTCTTCACGGCTAGGGAGAGAAAATCATGAGATGAAGGTCCTTGACTTTCTTTGATGAAGCGAAGACAGTCGACTTTTGCACCTGTTGGGAGAGAACTAGGTCCGGCAGGGGGATCAGCTTGGGCTGTAGCTCCAGGACTAGGGAAAACCAGTTGCTCCGATGCCCCTTGGGAGCCACTAGGGCTGCTGTCCCTTTGAAGGTTCTCAGTTTGGAGAGGACTTTCAGCAGAAGGTTGGGTTGAGGGAACAGGTAAATCTTGGACCATCTGTTCCAGTCCAGGGACATGGCGTCCACTGCTTCCGCTTTGGGGTCGTCGTAAGGGGCCACATAACGAGGAAGTTGCTTGTTGTCGCTCGTCGCGAAGAGATCGATCTGTAGTTCCGGGACTTGACGAGAGATGAAGGAGAATGATTTTCTGTCTGGGGACCATTCCGACTCTATGGGGCTTGTCCTTGATAGAGCGTCCGCCGTCACGTTGCGAAATCCTTGTAGGTGAACTGCAGATAAGTGCCACTTCTTCCTGTCCGCCAGGCGGAAGATGGGTAATAGCACCTGGTTTATGTGGGGCGATCTCGAGCCCTGACGGTTGAGACATCTGACTACTACCGAGCTGTCCAGAGTTAGACGGATGTTGATGTGAAACGTCTTGAATAGGGGAGACCATGTTCCTTGAACCTGTCGTTGATGGGAGTGACCCCCCCCCCACCCAACCCTCCAGAGAGTCGTCCGTGTGGATGTTTATCGATGGAGGCGGAGGTTGAAGAGGGATGGATCTTTTCAAGTTCCTTGCTTCTGACCACGGTCTTTGAAGGGAGCGTACCCTGTTCGGTAGGGGTCTCTTGAGATCTCTTCGAGCGATGGATGCGTTTCATCTCCAGACTCCTGAGGCATCCTTTAGCTGTGCTCGTAGCACTGGGTTTGTCACTGAGGCGAACTGTAAGGAGCCGAGTACTTGCTCCTGCTGTCGTCTTGAGATCCGTTTGGACTTGAGAAGTCTTCTGACAGACCCGGCTATTTCTTTCCTTTTCTTCAGTGGGATGGAAAGGCGGTGTGACTGAAGATTCCAATGGATTCCTAACCATTGGAACTTATGAGCTGGAGCGAGGCGAGACTTCTTGGTGTTTATCTTGAAACCCAGATGTTCCAGGAACTGGGTCACTTTGCTGCAAGCTCTCAAACATTCTTCAGGCGATGTCTACCAGACCAGCCAGTCGTCGAGGTAGGCCATCACTTGGACGCCCTGAAGACGTAGCTGGTGGACGATTTTGTCTGCTAGCTTGGTGAAGATTCTCGGAGCCACGTTTAGCCCGAAGGGCATGGCTCTGAAGGCATAGCTTCTTCTTTGGAGCCGGAATTCTAGGTAGGAGGAAGCATGGTGGTTCATTGGGATGTGCCAGTAGGCGTCCGCCAGGTCTATTGAGACCGTGTAGGCCTTGTGAGGCAGTAGTGCTCTTATTTGTTGAAGAGTCAGCATCTTGAATTTGTTGTTTGCAGTGAATTTGTTGAGGGGGGACAAGTCGAGAATGACTCTGAGCTTGTCTTGAGTCCTTCTTGGGAACACAAAATAGTCTTCCTTGGAACCTGGTGGACTTTACCCTCTTGATTACCTTCTTGTTCAAGAGTTCTAGGACATATTCTTCCAAGATGGGGGTTGATGGCTGGAAGAATTGGTTGAAGGTTGGAAGTGGTTGCGTCCAGCTCCAACCTAGTCCCTTCTTGATGATGCTGTGTGCCCAAGGATCGAAGGTCCAACGATCCTGAAAGTGGCGGAGTCTTCCTCCCACCGGAAGCACTTCATTGCTTCTGGTTTCCCGAGGGTTTGCCACCTCGGCCGCTAGCTCCCCTTCCTCCTCTGCCCCTGGAGGGGTGGCGAGAGGAGTCTCTGCCAGAGCCTCTACCTCTGGGACGAAAGGTAGTGGATGGTCGTTCATAGGCAAGGGTGAAGACCGGTGATTGGGACACCACCGGCTGGAGGACCAACCACTTGGGGAGTAGCGGGAGCCGGAAACTGGCGTTTCGGTTGACGCTGCTGGGGCCTTGGCTTGGAAGATTTCCTCCTAGGCTGAGGGCCTTCTTCTTGAGAGGATTTCCTTTTGCGGGACATGCCCCACTTATTGAGAAGGTTCCGGTTCTCAGAAGCGGCTTTGTCCACTATCTCTTTCACCAGAGGTGTTGGGAAGAGATGTTTGCCCCAGATGTTGGAGGAGATTAGCTTCCGGGGTTCGTGTTTTACTACTGCGTTGGCAAACACGAATTCTCTGCAGGCTCTCCGGGCCTTGATGAAGCTATACAAGTCCTTCATCACAGTCACTAGGTGGGTCTTCGCGAGAACCATATACAAATCTGGGACCCTAACGTCCCCGGCCATGACTGAATTTGATGAGACAGGGAGGCAGCTAGTCTCTCCTTGGTCTCCTGCTCCCGACGAAGAAGGTGGTCGTTCAGCTTTGGAAGATCTTCGTTGAACTGACGGCCAGCCGCGTCAGGTTCCAATTTCCCGACCGTGAAAGTAAACTGGATATCTTTCCAGAATCTGTCGTTGGGGGTAAGGGCGAGGGAGAGAGGCCTACACTCCTCCAGGGTAGGGCAGGGCTTTCCTCCCTCCACCGCCTTCATGACCACATGAAAGGCTTTTTCTACGAAGGGAAAGGTCGCAGTAGAGGGAGCAAGAAAGGACGGGTGTTTTTTGCTCAATGCCGGCAACTTAGAGTTGGTAAAACCTCGGCTCTTAAGACATTTTGCCAGCATGGCTTGGGCTTTCAAGTGATCGAACACGATCACTTCTTTGGGTTCGGTCTCTTCCTTGGAGGCCGGTTCGGACCTGAGCCGGACGTAACAGTCCGGGTAAGCCTCAAAGCTGGGGAAGAATTCCACTTCTTCCAAGAGGATGGACCCAAGCCTATCATTGCTGAAGATCTTTCCAGTTGTAATTCGCATATGCTCAGCGTACTTCCAAGGGTTAGACTCTGAGCAGGGGGGAAGATCCTTAACCGAGATCTTCTTCGGTAGTTTCATACCCAAAAGATGAACTTTGAGCTCCTCTTGGTTCTTACGGAGCTTTTCGTCCATCAGTGCCACCAATACCCGGATGGCATCTTCGGTGGCGGGCAGCAGGGGTTGCGAGGCGGCGGAGGTAGAGGGGACTGGCTCCTCGACCACAACGGGGGTTACTGGAGGTGTTTGGGCGACCTCGCCCTCCGAATCAGGGAACTCCACCTGATCTTCTTCTTCCTCCAGATCCTCACCCATGAAGGTCCTCTCGGTGTTGTCGGAGACTTTCGACATCATCTCCACATCGTCGAGATGACACTTTCGGAGTGTAGCCGAAATGTCGGGTTCAACCACTAGTTGGACGCAGGGAATCTGATCCTGGGGAATCACAGAGTCCGAAAGAACTTTTGGGAAAAGCAAGGCCCTCATCTTCTTGTTGGGGAGATAAGGCCCGGTGGCGTTCTTCTGGAAACCGTGCACCCACTTGCGCAGTTTCTCTCGAGCGTTGTCCCTGGCCTCCGCGGACGGAGGGTTATCGAACGCCTCATCAAGGAGGCCTTTACAGGTTGAACAGGGCTGCGGATCCCAGTACTTGAGATTACCCTTTTTTGCTGCACGGGGCGTGGGTCCGGCACGCCTTATGCTGTAGAAGTCCGGGCGGCGAACTCCGCAGAAGGAACTCTCACACTTCACGTTCTCCTCCTTTCCAGAAGAAGGCGAGGCTGAAGGTTGCGACATGGCTAAGGATGCAAAAGATAAATTGCGATCACTGGGAAAAACCAACTGTTGTAGAAAGCTACAGGAGTAGGAATGAGGACGGACGTGACGTCACACAGTATGGAGGACAGCTATGGCCGCTGTTTGTTTACGTTGCGAGTACCGTAACAGTAACAAAGGAGGGTAACCTTGGAGCGGCTCCTCAGTCATTTCACCATCTTTCCCCCTCGAAGCGTAAACGCTATGTGGGGTGCAGATAGCCATGTGGCGTGTTAATGCATGCTTCCCCTGTTGATATACGATATCCTAGAGGGAAACCTTTAGGGTACTCGCGCCAGAAGTTAGAATTCTGTGAAACCTTTAGTTTAATTCTTTGGGAATATCTACTGTATTCATATATACCTTAAGGAAGCTACCTTCCATCAGGACGACATGGCTTGAGCCCAAAAAAGCAAATGCCTAACCAAGAATAATGAAAAAAAGTGTTAAAGTAAATATAAGAAACACTTCAAATAGGCTTGCTAGGAAATTCATATAAAACACAGAGGAATTTGCAAAACATAAGCTTCAAGCTTCGGCATGCGACGGCGGTGAATCAAAAACATACCCATTGCTAAAAATAAAATTTGAAGATGTAAAATTTTCTACCAGAAAAAAATACACAGTACAGTACTCAAATAAACCAATGAAGCAGAAGCAGAAGAATGCATGATCCAAAAAGCAAAAAATTTGCAAAACCAAAGCAGAAACTCCCAGAGCAAGCAGTCAAGATGGCACTTCGAAGAACGAATGGCATATCAGTGTATGTGTATACAGTAACATACTGGTATCGGGGTTGTAACAGCTCTGCCATGTATCCAATTCTATCCCATATCCTTCTAGACAAGGTTAACTGTATTCGTTTGTTTTCAACTCGTCCCGGTTCCATACATGATATCTTTCGGGATATTCGCTCCGAGATTAGTAACCCTGTGATACCTCTACAGGTAAAATTCTCTGATATATCACTCGCAGAAATATCCCAAGTAGAAAGCTGCCTAGAGGAACTTCCATTAGGATGACATTATGGGATACAGTTAAGTGGAACGTCAGTTCAATTAAAATCCGGTTTATTTCAAATACTGTATAGCTTTAATTTTTTACCACAGTAACTAGATATACACTGTACAGAGAGAGATAGGACCAGCTGGGTGGATAGATAGGTAATGGCGCGAAGCACTCCCAGTTTAAAGGAGCGTGTATTATATAAAATCATCGCGCAGCATAAATTTTATTGCGATTATGAGCTTTTTTATTTGAAAGTTACTTTGTTGTTCTTGTGCGCGAAAAACTGAAGCCGCAAAGTAAGAACCCACGATAAACGATGGCCGACTGTATATAATATTTTTAGTGTACTGTATGTAAAAACGGATTTTGAGCAAAGCGAAAAATCTATTTTTGGGTGAGATAGCCATGTCGTCCTGATGGAAGGTTCCTTCAGTAGGTTCCTAAGGGTATATTTGACTACAGTGGATATTCCCAGAGAATTAAACTAAAGGTTATCACAGAATTCTAACTTCTGGTGCGAGTACCCTAAAGGTTTCCCTCTAGGATATCGTATATCAACAGGGGACGCATGTATTAACACGCCACATAGCTATCTGCACCCCATATAGAGTTAACTCTTCAAAATGGAAAGGTGGCTGAGTAACTGAGGAGCCGTTCCAAAGTTACTCTCATACGTGGCTACTTTTGGTACCCGAGACGTAAACAAACGGGCACCATTGTTAAATGACGTCACGTCCGTCTTATTCCGGCGTTCAGCTCCTACCAATCTCTGCGATACAGTATGTCAGGGAGGGGCCTGGAAGGCTGAACTGGAACAGACGGGTGGATCCATCAGGTTTCAGGCAACGTTTAACCGGACTTCGTGGCCCCTATGGGACCAGCGGAACTATTAGACCTGCAATGGGTGTTGACTCGTCAAAGGAAAGGGGGGGGGGCATGTTCCGGTCCAGGCCTATGGTCAAGACCTGAAGGATACCTCTCCATCATTCAGGCAGGCTTAGGGGCCGTAGTCTGGCCCCTCTACAGATCCTACAGCTCCTGCCGAGTCGCCCCTTGCGCGTCGACTTCATGATTCTGGCGTGTTCTAACCAGCAGGGGACACATTTTCACACCTTCACATCTTGCAGTAGAGATACCGGGATGATTGAGATTCTCTCAATACCACCATCGGCTTTCTCATTCCAGGCAGAGGAATGTTCTCTCCGACTATCCGAGCAGAGCCTCGTAGAGAGAGTGTACCTGGGGGTCTTTGACCTTGAGTAACCTTTCAATGGGAGAGCTCCACTGGGACTATGCGCAGAACGGTTTCTGGACCCTCTGCATCCCCTGACGGAACTCCCGGGAGAGCTTCTCCCACGGCGCAGACTACTCAAACAACCACACTGCGACATCTCTCCCGAACCGGGGCGTCGCTTCGGCTTCATGCCTGGAGACACTACGCCTCCTCCTCAAGAAGAGACAACCCGCTACAGTTGCGGTACGGAGGTCGCGTCATCTGCGATAGTCATCCGCAGGGGTCTTCCAGGCAAAGTGAAGAGTCTTCGGTGGTTGGTGCCGTGGGAGATATACCTCTTCCCTTGAGGCCTCTTCTCCAGCAATAACTGTCTTATTGCCTTTCGGCGGGAGGAAACTCCTTTCCGCTCTCGGCAATGAAGCCTGTCGCTCAGCCTTTCCCTGACCTTCAGGCTTAAAGGAATAACTTTTTCCTGCCCGCTGGATCTTTCCTCGCTCATGCGAAGCTACGATCGTCCCTGCCCTAGTCGGAGGAAGACCTCCAACTTGGAGCATGGCTCGGACTTTTAGTCCTTTAAGAGATCTTCTCAAGACCCTTTACGACAGGCCTCAGATTGTATTCCGCCTTGGGTCTCCTGCTCACTCTGGCCACGGCCAGTGTGTAAGCAATCTTCTTGGTCTCGTACGACTCCGCCCTTTCTAAGGAAGAGGGGAAGGGAACATTCAGGTTTGCTCCTGAGTTGTTGGCCCTCTTAATGAGAGAATGCCTTGATGAAGTCATTGAGCTTCAGCACGGCATTTCATTCCCATGCTGAATCTTGGTGACGGGCAAGAGGGCTCTCGAACTTGGGGAAATTGCTCCCCCAGTTCGAATCTAAATTTCTCTCTTTCTTATCTTTTTCTTCCTCTTTATATTGCTTCAACCTTCTCCTAATATTATAAACTTTCTTTCATGATGCTGTCCCAACCCTATGAGTAAAATTTTCCATATGTATATGTGTATATTTTTACATATATATGTATATTTATTATTTTTTTTTTCTCTTTATGGCATGGATGTTTCTACATCTGTTATTGCCACTTGGGCGGATGTTTCTGCATCCGGTATTGCTGCCTGCTTTGATGAATGTGAAAGGTGTCGCGGTTGGGAGGCGTTTGTGCTCAAAGCTATATGTGAGTGTATAGGATGATCTCAGCCATCCCGAAGATGGTTTGGACCTTTTTGGCGGAACTATTCCAAGTGTTGGGTCTTCGGAATCCAGGGGGACCCAATGCTTGGGGTAGGACTCTCGGCTTCTGGCCGGAAGCCCGTCATTACAGATATGGGGAGGATGATTCCATAGTTTCTTGGTCTCAGTCCTAACAGGCGGGTTCAGCTTACACCTGTGCCTCTATATCTGTTTTGATGCTATCCTTCGGGTAGGGTATGGAGTGGACCATCTGGGAAGTATACTCTCACTGTGCCGGTAGTGGAGAGTGTAAATTTCCTTCCCAACATGTGATGCCTTAATGTTCTCAAGCAGGTAAATCAAACTTCAAAAAATCACTCTTCTCTCTTCTTTTTTATGATGGATTCTTGTGAAAATGACCCCACCTCCCCTGGATATGCTGACTCGCCCCCGGCACTGTTGACGACCTCTGGCAATTCATTTAAAGAAAACTCCGTTGACGACCTAGGAACTAAAAAGGACTGTTCTTTAAACATTCTGAAAAAGGGTAATTTGGGCAACACAGGAAAACAAAGTCCTGCACGTTACCCAAATCCCTTTAGAAGCTAATTATGATGTGCTACATAAAATATTTGAGTGTTACGGATCAATAAAAGAAATTAGAATGAAACTTCAAGATGATAATTGGGAATCTTGGTTATCATTTAATTGTCATGAGGAAGCATTTAATGCAAGCTGTAACATTGTTGATATTAAAGTAGGTAATATGAGTGTTAAGGGTGCTCTTTGTGATGGGGCACCTAAAGATCTGGATGTCTACAGACCAGCAGACTGGGCTGATAAAGATATAGAGGCAGATATACCATCCCAAAGAAAGCCAAAACCACCAATGTGGCTTCTTGCTCAATCTGTGGGAGGTACGGAAAATTATTTCAAGATATGCAAATTTCTTCAGAGGAAGGTAGGTACGATCGCACCTGGAGATATATCTCGATTTGGGAAGAAAAGTTTCTTGATAAAGGCCAAGTCATACACACAGTCTGTTATACTGTCTAATTTGAAGACAGTAAATGATGATATAAAATTGGACATCAAACCC
This sequence comes from Palaemon carinicauda, assembly GCF_036898095.1. Lineage (NCBI taxonomy): Eukaryota > Metazoa > Arthropoda > Malacostraca > Decapoda > Palaemonidae > Palaemon > Palaemon carinicauda. The sequence continues at coordinate 113,280,343 of NC_090731.1, read as the reverse complement.
CATCTAAACTTTAGCTATGGAAGGGGAGTGGTTTTTAATAGGGATCTGTATGAATTTACTGAAGAGGAGATATTGGCCATGTGTCCCCTATCAGTGTGGAAAGTACATAAAGTACCTGGAACATCAATGATTGTTCTTACTTTCCAGGATGCTGGTGTACCTTTCCACATAGACATAGAAAACGAAAGGATCAGAATTCAACCTTTTAAGCAGAAGCCACTGCAATGTTATAATTGCTTTAAATTTGGACATCCTTCCAAAGTTTGCAATAATGAAAAAATTTGTAATACTTGCTCCAAAATTTACCATGGGGATTGTACACTTGAGGCAAGATGCTTAAACTGCAACTCTAATCATAAATCTAATGATAGGAGCTGCCAGTTTTATAAGTTAGAAGAGGCTGCCCTCAATAAATCAATTATTGAACATGTAAGCGTGGGGCATGCCAAGAGATTATTAAATAAATCTAATACTTATGCAAAAACATTAAAAACAGGAGAAAAAGTTCCTCGGGAATCATCTCACCCACCTACTACTGTAGGTAGTTCTCGAAAAAGGAATTCACAATCTATTGATAAAGTGCTGCATAAGACAAGAACATCTCCTCCTAAAGATTTATCATTGAGTATCAACCAAAAGACATTGCCCACCACTATCAAACCTTTGTCCCCCATTACAAAGGATAGTACTAACCTCTCCCAGGCCATATCCTTGCCTGATTTAATGGAGATTCCACCTGACACCAAGTTATCAGGTGTACCTGTAGTGGGGAAGGTACAAAAACCTGGTAACTTGCAACCTATTAATCGTAAAAGAGAGAGACCTCCATCTCTCTCACCCCCTTCCATAAGAAATACTAGAATTATGACATCAAATAAATATGATGTTTTGTCTGTTGATGTTGGCGATCAACCAGAAGACAATTTAAATAAATCAGAAATTCAAGTTGAGGTCCACCATCCCCCTCAACAAATATATAAAAAAGATACAAAGAAAAACTCCAACGTAAAACCCAACATAACAAGACCATCTCTGAAGAAACCTACAAGTAATAATGTTAGATTAAAAACTGCTAATGGGAAGACCTCACCCAAGACGTCTTCCAGAAATAATCCATAGTTTTCTCCTCCATTTTGCAATGGAACTGTCAGGGTTTGAGGGCGAAATATGAAGAACTTAAGCTCCTAATTCATGAGCATTCCCCCATAATAGTATGTCTACAGGAAAGTATGCTTGATTCTAACACTCCTAGTCCTCGAGAGTATGTTAGCTATAGAACACCATATAATCAACAAGCAGGGAGCCATGGCGGAAGTCTCATGTACATTCGTCGAGATGTTCCCCAAATACCCATGTCTATACGTACAACCCTGCAGGCAGTTGTTGTACAAATTGATATAAGGAGAAAATATACAATATGCTCTCTGTACTTACCTCCAAATGATGATATTTTATATGATGATTTAGCAGAAGTTATTCAACAACTCCCTCAACCTTTTCTCTTACTGGGAGATATGAATGGTAGACATCCTTTATGGGGTGATGTTTTGGCCAACACAAGGGGCAATATTATCTCATCAATTGTGGAGAATGAGGATGTGGGGCTCCTTAATACAGGAGAGCCCACGCACTTCCATGTTCAGACAGGTACTTTGTCATGCATTGACCTTTCAATTGCAAGCTCTAACTGCCTTCTTGATTTTGATTGGAGGACATTAGATGATTGGCATACTAGTGATCATGCACCAATCATTATAAACACCAACAAGGGTCCACCTTTGCAAAGATCGCCACGTTGGAATCTAGACAAGGCAGACTGGGTTAAATTTTCTGAGCTAAGTGAAATCGAAGGGAGAGCAGAACAGTTTGAAAGTATTGATGATGCTATAGACCTGCTGAATGGAACTCTTCATACAGCAGGAGTCAATTCAATTCCCAAAACAACAGGGTTATTCAAACGACGACCAGTCCCGTGGTGGTCTTCAGAACTAACTGCACTCCACAGAGCCACAAGAAGATCTCTAACACGATTGCGTAGACTCCGAACTGATGAGAATTTAATTATGTACAAGAAATGTAGAGCACAGTTCCGTCATGCCATGAAAGAAGCAAGGCGCCAGTCATGGATGTCTTTTGTTTCCTCCATTAACAGTAGAACACCACCATCTTCTGTGTGGAGGAAAGTAAAAAAGATAGCTGGCAAATTCACCCCCAACCCACCACCAGTGTTGAAGGTGAATGGCCAGTATGTAACTGAAGCAAATGAAGTTAGCAATGCCTTGGCTAATCATTTTTCAAATGTATCCAGCAAGTGTGAAGGAGCCCCTGGTCACCAGTATAGGAGCACTGAAGAAAAGAAAATTTTAAATTTTGCAACAAGAAGGGAAGAGTCGTATAATTCTCCTTTCACTGAAAGAGAATTTGATTCCGCACTTGCTCATTGCAACGATACAGCCCCTGGACCCGATGGAATTCCATATGCAATGATTAAACATGTACATTTTAATACAAAGCTATTTATTTTAAGCATTATTAATAGAATATGGCATGATCATAGTTACCCAAGTGTTTGGGAACTAGCCATTATTTTAGCCTTTTTAAAACCCGGTAAAGACAAGTTTTTAGCAGCAAACTATCGTCCTATTGCATTGACATCTTGTTTATGTAAAATTATGGAGAAGATGGTCAATGCAAGGCTGATATGGTACCTTGAAAAGAAAGGTATTTTATCACCGATTCAATGTGGATTCCGAAAAATGCACTCAACGACTGATGTGTTGATACGACTTGAGTCTTCTATTTGTGAAGCCTTTGCTTCCAAACAGCACCATGTTACAGTATTTTTTGACCTTGAAAAGGCATATGATACCACATGGAGATATGGTATTCTTAAAACCATTCATGAATTGGGATTGAGAGGAGAGCTGCCACTATTTATTCAGGCATTTCTTTCACGTAGAGTTTTTCAAGTGAGAGTGGGGGAAACTCTATCAGAGAGTAAGTGCCAGGAAGAAGGAGTTCCTCAGGGTAGTGTGCTGAGTGTAACCCTTTTTGCACTAGCAATTAATGGGATATCCTCAGCCATTCCCCAGGATGTTCTCTCAACATTATTTGTGGATGATCTCTCAATATCATTTGCTGGCACTAGAATGGCAATGGTTGAGAGAAAAATCCAACTCTCTATTGATAAAATTATCCAGTGGGCTGACATGAATGGATTCAAGTTCTCGACAAGTAAAACTACCATTGTCCATTTTTGTCGTATCCGGGGAGTACATCCAGACCCGGATATATACATTAAAGGTCAACGGATACCATGTGTATCGGAAACCAAATTTTTAGGTTTGATATTTGACTGTAAACTTACATGGGTTTCTCACCTAAAAGCGCTAAAAGCTAAATGTGTTGAAGCTCTGAATATCTTAAAAGTATTATCCCATACATCATGGGGGGCAGACCGCAATACTATTTTAAAATTATACAAGGCCTTGATTTTTTCCAAAATTAGTTATGGTTGTGAGGTATATTCTTCAGCCACCCCAAGCCGGTTAAAAATATTAGACTCGATACATCATGCAGGTATTAGATTGTCTACTGGAGCTTTTAAAACCTCGCCTATCCCAAGTCTCCTTGTTGATGCTGGAGAGTTACCTCTAGACCTTTACCGAATGTCTTCCATTCTTCGGTATTGGTTTAGATTGCAAAGACTCCCTAACTCTCTAGCCTTTCAGACTGCAAGCCTTGTAAGACAAGCATCATACTTTGAGTTGCACCCAAAATCCCCTCAACCTTATGGCTTTCGGGTGAAACGATTATTAGATAGTCAGGATATAATTAGAAATAAGATACTTCCATTCAAGATATCATCAACGCCTCCATGGAAGTTACCAGAGATATCTTTTTGTAAATATTTTATCGGAGATAAGAAGAATATGTCAGACATAGAAGCCAGGTCTCTTTTTAATGAACATGTTAAAGAACATAGAGGATCAACTTTTATCTATACTGATGGCTCCAAATCTGATGCTGGCGTTGGATTTGGAGTACATAGTAATGGTTTTAATTGTAGGGGTGCACTTCCTCTGACCGCTTCCATATTTACTGCCGAACTGTATGGCATATTAACTGCTATTGAGAAAATAGCGTTGGAGAAGGAGGGTAATTTTACAATTTTTAGTGATGCAAGGAGTGTCCTTCAAGCTATGGAAGCTTTTAATTCTAATAACCCTCTAGTTTTAAAGATTTTAGAATGGCTTTTCCTTATTGGACGGAGAGGTATAACAGTTCACTTTTGTTGGGTTCCAGCACATATAGGTGTGTCCGGGAATGAGAAGGCAGATTCACTGGCTAAGGAGGCTGCATCAGAGTTGCTGCCAAGAAGATATCCCATTCCCTGTAATGATTTCTTACCTGACATCAAGAAATTGGTTTGCAATAAATGGCAACAGCAATGGGATAGTCAAGATGGCAATAAAATGAGGGAAGTAACAAATGACATATCTCCTTGGAGGTATAATATGATGCCCCGAAAATGGGAGATGTCTCTTTGTCGTCTCCGTATTGGTCAGACTCGGTTGACACATGAGTTTCTGTTGAAGGGCCAACAGCAACCGTATTGTGACAACTGTTTAGTACCTCTAACAGTAAGGCATTTGTTGACCGAATGCCCCAATTATGACATCTTGCGGAATAGATATTTGTTTGAGGCTCGAGGTGAGGGTGGCAGGTTCATCCTTGCCAAGATTCTTGGAAATGATGTGTCCTACCATGCAAGTGGCATTTTTAGATTTCTTTCAGAAGCAGGTCTTCTGAAAAATATTTAACTTTTATGACATTCAATTTTTATGATTTTAATTGAATACTCTTTAATTTTTTATTTTATTTCATTTTTTACTTTTGTATATATAAATTAAATGTTACCGGCGTCAATGACCTTAGATGTCAGGATGCCTGAAAACTTTAAATCATTCATTCATTCATTCCTGAGTTGTTGGCTAGACTCAGAATCTGGGGGTCCTGGCCCTTCGGTCCAATTCCTTCAAGATTTCGAGTCTCCATTCTGTATCTGATGTCCCAAGACCTTCTCTTTCTTGCCAGCAAAGGAATCGAGAGGTTAGCTTTGGGAACAGCTGCAGTTTGTCCTCAGTTGCAGCCGATTTGGGAGCACAAGGAGGACACGGGGGAGAGTCACCAGTATACCTCTTCAGCCCAGACTCAAGGACATTCATCTCGACCTGTGTCCAGACCCTCCCCCGTCACGTTGCCCTACAGCACGATGTTGGATACATCGCAACGTCCCTCGCCTTCGAGTAAAACTACTCTGTGACGCAGTTGCTACAAGCTGGAGTCTGGAAGCGTCTAATAACCTTCGCAGCCCGCTTCCTGCAGGGCGTGACCCACAGGAGTCTCGATACGTTTTCTATCGCTCTGTGGTGGCTACACAACAGCTGGTCTAACCTCAGGCTCCTTTTTGGACAGGTAGCAGAAGGTTGAGGGCATTGTTTTCAGGTTTTAGTTTGCATGAACGAAAGAAGTATGTCTGGCCCTTATTTCCTTCTTCATCATCCCCTCTACGGGGAAGCAGCATCCTGGTCTCTGCATAGCTGACCTCGAACCTCTGCAGGTAAACCATGCTTCCTTGTGTTCCGAGTATTGAGTCAATACTGTCGCGTCCCCCATACCCTGACGAGGTGGTATTGGGAACGTCCTAACCCAGAGTTCCTTCTGGAACTCCAGGTCAACTGCCTAGGACGGGTCACACTTCTTCCTTCACACACAAGCTTATGTAGGCCACACGGTTCCTTGCGGAGCAAGGAACTTGTGAGGTGCAGGGACTCCTTTTCTCGAGTGCAACTCACTCGGATTCTGAGTCCCCGGGTAAAGCCAAAGCCAGTATGGCTGGGGACTTTCCACCCTACCTAATGGGTAAGTCACCCAATGTAAATAGCGTGGTTTGTATTTCGGTTACTGAACAAATGACAAATTCGAAGATAATTTGTATTTTTCCTAACCATACAAACCTTAGCTATTTACACATATTTGCCCGCCAGCCCTGTCCCCCAAGACAAGTCCTACCTCTAAGTGAAAGTGAGCATTCATCTGTGTGTGATGGGGGGGGAGGGGTAGCTAGCTACCACTCCCCTACTCCCCCTGCTAACTAGCGCGGGGGTAATACACCCTCGTTAAATTCTAATGGCTCGCCATTTCAGCTGCGCTAAAAGGTAAACCCAATGTAAATAGCTAAATTTTGTATGGTTAGGAAAAATACAAATCATCTTCGAATTTGTCATATCTGCTCTTACTGATTGTTCATTACATTACATATGACATATAATTCAGCACAGAAAGAAATAAAACACGAAAAGAGAATGTGATCATATGATAATTCAGTACTGTATACAGTACGTAGTAAAATTAAATCGAACATGAAACGCAAATCAGATGCAGTCATACCATATTAGAATGGTGTAAGACTGCTGATGGCTACTACTGTACTACAAATGTAATGGATGTGCTTCTTTTCCATGAATCTTTTGTATGTATACGTACGTAGTACTGCATCCAATAATATTCTTTGTTGCAAAAATCATATCTCGAATAAGCGTACGAGAGAGAGAGAGAGAGAGAAAGAGAGAGAGAGACACACACATCCTACAACAAAAGCGTAAAATAGCGTACGTAAAAGCTGTATTATTATTATTGTTATTATTATTGTTGTTGTTGTTATTAAAATTATTATTGTTATTATTATTATCGTTATTATTATTATTATTATTATTATCATTATTTATTATTATTATTATTACTGTACAGTATACGCAGGGTATCTTGTACTTTGAATTGGTAACCTACGTAGCATATAAGACGGGTTGTGATTGGTTCAAGCGCTGATAGATGACGAATCAGAACTCAAGTTTTGTTATCTAGCCTGTGATTGGTGTTTTGCCCGCATCTCCAACTTCCAGCATCTACGTTTTCACGGCCACTTTCTCTCCCGCCGTATCGCTGTGTAGACGTTGTTAAGTTTGTGAACTTTAATCTGTGCTCTGCGTGACTGTTTTAAGTTGAACTTTTTGTTGAACTTTATGTTAAACCCTACTGTACAATGGCTCCCAAGCGTTCTGCTTCTACTAAGGCTGGTAGTGAGCCTAAATGCCACCGAAGGATGATGACGATTGCAGAGAAGGTGACGCTTCTCGATATGTTAAAAGACGGTAGAAGTTACGCGGCCGCAGCCCGCCATTTTGGAATCAATGAATCCACCGTTCGCTATATCAAGAAGGACGAGGCGAACATTAGAAAGACGGCTGCAATCACCTTTAGCAGATCAGCGAAGCGAGTCGTTACCACGCGTATTTAAACGATCATACGCATGGAAGTTGCTTTAGCTGTGTGGATTGCCGACTGCCGGAAGAAGAACATAGCCTTGGATACGAACACCATCCGAACAAAGGCTTTGAGCTTGTATGAGAATTTTGCGGCAAAGGAACCTCAAGACGACGATGGCGACCATGCTGAAGAAGATGATGATGTAGATGAACCTCAACCAGGGACATCCACTGATTCCCAGCGTCAGAAACAATGTTTTTCCGCCAGCAAAGGATGGTTCGCGAAGTTTCAGAAACGCTTCGGCCTGAAAAGCGTTTCCCTGCATGGCGAGGCTGCTTCCGCTGACACTGCCGCTGCTGAAACTTACGTGAACCAGACGTTCAAGAATATTATCGCCGAATGTGGATACAAGCCGGAACAAGTGTTTAATATGGATGAGACCGGCTTGTTTTGGAAGAGAATGCCGTCGCGAACTTTCCTGTTCAAAGAAGAAGCCAAAGCCTCTGGCTTTAAAGCATTCAAGGATCGCGTTACCCTCGTGATGTGTGGCAATGCTGCTGGATTTTTGCTAAAGCCGGGGCTTATTTATAAGTCGAAAAATCCTCGCGCTTTGAAAAATAAAAATAAGAATCTCCTTCCTGTGTACTGGATGCATAATCCAAAAGCATGGATTACGAAGATGCTGACCTCCAACTGGTTCCACCAGTGTTTCATCCTGCAATTCAGCAAATATCTCGTAGAGAAGGGCTTGCCATTCAAGATCCTTCTCCTTATGGATAACGCAGGTGGACACGCAACTGATCTGTCGCATGAGGGCATTCAGGTTGAGTTCCTGCCACCCAACACCACGTCATTAATTCAACCGATGGACCAGGGGGTTATCAGGGCGTTCAAGGCCCTCTACACGAAGAATACCTTGGCGGACCTCGATGTGTGTGTGGATGCTGCCCAAGATGATGAGGATGAAGATTTTAACTTGAAGGCGTACTGGCGGCAGTACACCATAGCCACGTGCCTGCAGAATATTCAGAAGGCACTGCAAGAGATGAAACCTGCAACCGTGAATGCGAGCTGGAAGAAGTTGTGGCCCCAGATTGTTTACGACGACAAGGGATTTACTCCGTCTGAAATCCAACACTCTGTAATACGCAAATCTGTGCAGTTGGCTGCCATAATTGGAGGTGACGGGTTTGGCGACATGACGACTGAAGACGTCGACGAGTTGTTGGACTGCCATTCCCAGCCGCTAACTGACGCAGACCTAGAAGACCTGATGAAATCAGCAAGTGAAGAAGACAGTGAAACACAGGAAGAGACCCAAGAAAATGTTGAAGAAACGGGCTTAACATTAGAACGGCTTGCCAAGGCCTGCAACCATGCGAAGGAGTTGAAAGAAATGTTGCAAGAGTGGGACGAGGATATGGTTCGGTCTATGCAATTCTGCAACAAGATCGATGAAGACATGACTCCCTACAGGATGCTCTTAGATCGAAAAAAGAAGCAGCGGCAGCAACTTCCGATCACAATGTTCTTCCAGCCTCGCAAAAAAGAGCCAGTTCCTCCTGCTAGTACGCCTCCGGAAGAAATTGAAGAAGTTTCCCAGGAAGAAGTTGAAGAGGTGTCCCAGGAAGAAGTTGAAGAGGTGTCCCAGGAAAAGACACATCCGTCTGAAGAGACGTAAAATATTATCATTGGCTGCACAGTAGAAGACATCATCAGCTTCATCATCATCATTTCTACTGTGCAGCAAATTCATCGCCATCATCATTCAAGTTTTTCTTGAACTTCTTTCGTGGTGAGTACAGTAACAATCTTTATATTTTACTTTAATATTCTAACATTTTAATATTTGTGCCTGTTTTAGTTTAGTACTGTATGCATTAAGTTAAAGGGAAGGTTTTAAAAGTGTGAAGAGTATACATGTTGTAACCTATCATATTTTTTTTGTTTAAAATTTACATTTACGTACGTAAAACAATCTCTCTCTCTCTCTCTCTCTCTCTCTCTCTCTCTCTCTCTCTCTCTCTCTCTCTCTCTCTCTCTCTCTCTCTCTCTCTCTCTCTCTCGTAAATTGTTTTCCTGCTTTGCTACGTACAGTATGTACTGTATGATTTTATATAGATACGGTAAATAATATTTGTAATAACATATTTTCTAAAAGCTTTTACTGTAAATATCATTATTTATCACTTTCATCATGCGCGTTAAATGCCTTCTTTGTTCTGAGCGTGGTTGTTTACTGAGCGTACTTTATGACGCCGTCGTTTCAGGCGGCGTCATAAAGAAAAACATTTCATTTGGAAGTCCTAAGAAAAATTAAGTAAAACATTGGTAATAACAAAATCAACATACTGTATAATCAATATAATCGATGTAAAAACTAACCTATACACAGATGTGTACACGCATGATATAAAATCGCCTTTAATATTTGTGCCTGTTTTAGTTTAGGGTACTGTAGTACATGCATTAAGTGTTCTGTACATTAAAGGGTAGTTTGTTAACAGTATTACGTACAAGGGAAGGTTTTAAAAGTCTGAATATACTTGTTAAATAAATAGGTAAATATGGTGTCACTACTTCGCGGATTTTCACCTATCGCGGTCGGGTCTGGAACCTATCTACCGCGATAAACGAGGGTTCACTGTACCTTTCAATTCAATAATTAAAAGCCACTCTAAAATCATTGAAACTAAAGGATTATCGGAATTAAAAACTTCTAAAGCTTGTAGGACACTTCTTGCATCACTAAAAATGGGTTCAAGTTTTCGACAAGCAAAACTACTATTGTCCATTTTTGTTGTATTATTCGGGGAGTACACCCAGACCCGAATATATACATTAGAGGTCAACAGATCCCATGTGTAAGTGAAGCTAGATTTCTAGGGTTGATATTTGATTGTAGGCTTACATGGATTCCCCACTTGAAAGCCTTAAAAGTAAAATGCCTTGAGACTGAATCTTTTTTAAGTTTTGTTCCATACATCGTGGGAGGTAGACCGCGAATTTTTTTAAAAATTATACAAGGCCTTGATTTAAAACAAAATTAGTTATGGTTGTTAAATATACATGTACTCCTCAGCCACCCCAAGCTGATTAAAAGTTTCAGATTATTATACTCCATGCTGGTATCAGATTGTCCACAAGAGCCTTTAGAATTTTGCCTATCCCAAACCTCCTTGTTGATGCTGGAGAGTTACCTTTAGACCTTTACCTGATGTCTTCTTTTGTTCGGTATTGGTTTAGGTTACAAATACTCCCTGATTCTTTAGCTTATCAGACTGCAAACCTTGTAAGGCATTATAGATATTTTGAGTTGCACCCAAAATCTACTCAACCTTATGGTTTCCGGGTAAAAACATTATTAGACAGTCTAGATATAGGTAGAAATAAAATGCTCCCATATAGGATATCATCAACTCCTCCATGGAAATTACCTGATATATCTCTTTGTAAATAATTTATTGGTATAAAAAAGAACATGACTTACTTAAAATTCACTACACAGGGAATCAACTTTTCTATATACTGATGGCTCCAAATCTGATGATGGCATTGAATTTGGAGTATACAGTAGTGCTTTTAATTGTAGAGGTGCACTTTCTCTGGCATCTTCTATATTTACTGCTGAACTATATGGCATACTAACCGCTATTGAAAAAATAACGTTAAAAGACAAAGGCAATTCTACCATTTTTAGTGATGCAAGAAGTGTCCTACAAGCTTTAGAAGTTTTTGATTCCAATAATCCTTTAGTTTTAATGATTTTAGAGTGGCTTTTAATTATTGGCATGAAAGGTATAATACTTTGATTTTGCTGGGTTCTGGCACAGGTAGGTGTGTGTGGGAATGAGAAGGCAAATTTGCTGGCAAAGGCTGCTGCACCTGAGTTGCTACCAAGAAGGTATCCCATTCCCCGTAATTATTTGTTACTTACAATTAAGAATTGTATTTATAGTAATTGGCAACAGCATGAGAAAATTTACTTGAAAACAGAATGAAAGAAATTAGTAAGGGTACATACCCTTGGAGGTATAACGGGATGCCCCGAAAGTGGGAGACTACTCTTTGTCGTCTCCGCATTGGCACTCGGATGACACATGAGTTTTTGCTGGCTGAACAACATCAACCATATTGTGTCAACTGTTTGTTACCAGTGACAGTGAGGCATTTGTAACCAAATGCCCCACATGCAGTAGTGAGAGAAATAAATATCTGTTTGAGGCTCGAATTGAGGATGGCAGGTTCATCCTTTCCAAGATTCTTGGACATGATGTGTCCCACCATGCTAGTGGTATTTTTAGCTTTATTTCATAAGCAGGTCTTCTGAAAGATATTTAACTTTTAAAATGACATATCTGCCTTTCTGGTTTTAATTAAATATTCTTTTATTTTTTATTTACAATAAACGATATTGGCATCAATGACCTTAGATGTCAGGATGCCAAAAAACCTCAAATCAATCAATCAATCTAAACAGCTCGTGCAAAGCAAAGAGGAACACCGTGGTCAGTCACCAGCCAGTTGGTTTTTGGACTTTCACCCACCTTGGGGTGAGTCTCCTCTGTAAAGAGCATAATAGTTTGTATATAGTGTCAAAGCAAATGACAGATTTAGAATGATTTGTATTTTTCCTAACTATACAAACCTGGAGTTCTTTGCACATAGTGATGGTTTGTTACTAGCGCAAGTGTGAGTGGCGTGCTGGCTGGTCTACTCCCTGCTAACTAACAGAGGATAGTAAGTTACTATTGCAGGTGTGAGCAGGGTGCTGGCTGGTCTAGCACTCGCTAACTTACAGAGGATAGTTACAACTCGTAGAAAGCTTAATGTCTGGTTTCAGATATGACTGAAATATATCTCCACTGTAAAGAATTCCAGGTTTGTATAGTTAGAAAAAATACAGATTATTTCCAAATTTTTCATGTCATTTACCTTTAAAACTTCAGTTCTTCATTGTTTTATTGCTCTTTGTAGTAAGATATTGTATATAACATGGTAAGACCTGTCCAAAGGACATGGCAATTAGTAAATTTAGATATATTAGAATATATAATTTTTTTGATTTGCTATTATGTACAGTACAATCGGGCCTCATTATTCACGGTAGTTAGGTTACAGACACAGCTGTGAAAAGGGTATTTCTGGGCTCCGACCCGTGCCGCCCAGTGAAATGCTCCTTTTACATCATTTCTAAGGTCAAAACTGCTATCAATTTACTAGAGAAAAATTTGTATAGGAATGCTAGGTTGAACCCAGCTCGCTCACCTTAATAAGGTGTCGGTATAATACTGGGGCGTGAATAAATCACAACCAGAGGCCTCGCACCATTTAAATATCTCCTGTCAATATCCCCGAACAGCGAGGTGCCGTTCAACATCCTACTACATGTACTACTAGCGATCCCACGCCAGTTACGTCACTCCTTTTTCATAGCACGCGCTATCCAAAAATTTTTTGCCTCGGTGTGTGAATTTCACTGGTTTACCTGGATTTACCTCAAGATGTCGGACTCTACTGTCACCCCATCTAAGTTAAGTATCAGATCTATGAGTTTTGAGATTTTGGAGAGGGCCTTGGCCTTTTTTTGTTTAGGCTATATTATGACAGTTTTATATTCACGACCCCGCTTGGGTCTTTCATGGCGCTCGGCCTCCTCCTATCTCTCTCTCTCGTCGTTCTTAACGCTTTACAATGAGTCCTCCATACTGATTGTTTCTCGTTATGAACTTTCTGGGTATCCACGGTTCACACACCGTGTTATTTTATTATATTGATGTCCTGTTATTACGATAACAGTTATTACGATATACGTTAGCATATTCTCGTTAGGTTGGCATGCTTGGTCGCCTTTGGGCGTTTCTATTTCCATTAATTTTGTTTTACGTTCGGACGCCACGGACATGCTTCTCATTATTAACGTCATTCGTTTTTCTTGCATTAGCCCGAGGGATTTTCATGAGTCAGATATTAGATTCTCATTTTGTCGGCACTTCACTGACTCTGTGTTATGTTGGTAGCCCTGCCTAGCTCCCAGCGCTGTTAGGCTTGGTTTTCTCCTGTTTCATGTTCATTCCCTCGTTTGTTTTACGATTGATGTATCGTTATTTTTATTATTATTTCATTATTTTATCATCCAGCATGTCTTCCTATCTTATTTTACCATGTGTTATGTTTATTATAGTATTATTTAGTCTTTCCGCGTGATCATATCAATCGTGGGTCTGGCAGGCTGGTATACCTGCTATCGCCCCACTCCTAGCCTTCCTCCCGCCCGATACCCCACCCTAGGGTTACCTTCCCTCTCTCTCTCCCATGTCGAGTTAGAGTCACTATGTTGCGTTATGTTCCCCTCCCGGGGCCTTTCGCTCTCTTTGCACGGTCGGTTCCCGTTGATCTGTGAGGCTTGCTATTATTATTATACATTAACGTACATTATTCACACTTTTTGTACTACTCTACGCGGTCGTAATCGTTCTCTTTCCGTCGCTCGTTTGGCCAACGGTTGACGGGAAGGTATCTGCTCGGTCCATGGTACCTTGTCATGTTATATTATTTTATTTTGTTTTGTACGTGCTACTCCCTCTCGGTCCCGCACTTCACGGACCCATTAAAGATCCCTTCCCCCTCTATGGTGTCCCGCACCTCACGGACCTCATATACTGTAGATATAAATATATAAAGACTTTCATTACGGGATCCCCAGACGTAGCTTTTATACATTACCATCTGGTCGAGTTGTTTAGTTGAGCCTCCGGAGCCAACGTTACTCATTTTTCTTGGATTATCTTTATATATTAGTCACATATATATATATTTATATACAATCCTAGTTCTCAACCTTCCCTTCCCTCCTCTGATATGATCTCATTCATAATACAGTCAAAATGAAATCTTTTATCATGATATTGATATAATTTGAGCACCCGGGGACCCCGGGCCCCTAATTTGCTTTCCTTCAAGATACTTGATGTATATAAAAAAATTTTATCATGATATTGATATATATATATATATTTTAAACTCCGGGGCCTCTGGGCCCCTAATTTGCTTTCCTTTAAGATACTCATGTATCTTTTATTTTACAGACTGTACGCAGTGCGATGACGGCATGTGCCGCTGTCCTCCATCAACCCTGCGGCCATGACGTGTGTCGTTCGCACGCCCACTGTTCTGTCCAAGTGGATGACGTAGCTGTTTGGCATCCGGAGAATTGTGTAGTCTGCTACAGAATGACCTCCACTCTAACATCTGACTCAGTGAGTGCATTTTCATTAATACAGACTTGTAGGGAGTTACGATTAATTTCGATGGTTTACATTAATCACGATTATTATTTTTAAGGCCACAGTCCTCTGGACTTCCCGCATGCCTTTCACTTTGTGTCTACAAAGTCCTTGGACTTCTCCACTTTTCTTTGGCACAAATATCCCTCGCCAATAGTCTGTTCTCTTTCAGAGCTCCCAACTTGAAAAATACACAGCTCAGGCTACCCTCAAGATCTGGATTGGCGGGTTCGCCCGCAACGTGAAGGCCAAACAGCCTTATAACCTTTCTGAGGAATGGTGTTCCCGCCTCTACCCCCATGCTAAAACTTCAGCTGCGGTCCCCAAAGAGTTGGCAGATCCTATCATAGAGAGGATCGAATCCCTTCTTCTGGCCCCGGACCAAGAAGAGACGGGCGGTACCCTAACTGAGGACGTCGCTACCCTCAACCTCGATGTGGAACCCATGGCTCTGGATGATCCCGACGCTGGTAGGGACGTAGGTGAGTCAGGTGGTTCCCGGGCTAAGATTCCTCTCCCTAGCCCGGCTTTCTCTTCTACTTCAGAACACTCTTCTTTTCAAGGTTTTCCGGGGACAACCGGGACTGATCTCAGTCCCCGGCCTGTTCCCCCCAAGGTGAAGGCTCATCGTAAGCCTTTATATAAGACCCACAAGTCTTCCAAAGACCACAAGTCTTCGAGATCATCATCTTCGAAGGCTAAATCTTCCTCCACCAGAGTCTCTCAAGACCCAATTGCTGTGCCCTCAACCTCTCACGGAGTAGTCTCCGTTCCGGCACCTGTTCCCCCCCCCGGCGGAATCATTTTTCCGAGAAGATGTTTGCTCGTTTTGAGTCGATGCTATCGTCTCATACGCAGCAATCACAAGAGAGAATAGCTTCCATGGAGAGCCTAGTTCAGGGACTCTTGCGCTTGGGGCTGCCACCGCCACAACAGCAATACCCCATCCCCGACGCCTCCAAGCTTCCTCCTTTCAATAAGAATAACCCTTGGAGGTTAGCATTGCATGCCCCCTTCTCGGAGGGTATGTTGTCAATTGAAGGTTTCGGTACCCGGCCTCTTACAGATTATGAATTCTACCCGCCGGGTCTTGAATTCCCCTTCCCCGGCTACGCTCGCCTCACGGAAGAGGCTCTAATTCGATTAGATAAGATCCCAAAGGAAACTGTTATTTTTCCTAAAGAACAGGCACAGTCTGTCTTGGTCTGCGTGTTCAATAAGTGGGACTGCTTGAACACAATGATTAAGGCCTACAAAAGTTCTTATACTATGTTTGTGGCCGACGACCAAACCCCTACCCCATGTGCGACCAAGATCATAAAGACGGTCTTTCAGGCTATCAAGGAAGAGAAGCCTTTACATCAACTCAGGGAGACCGACTTAACCTCCCTTCTCTTTCCGGGAGACAATGAATGTTGGCGGAACGCCCCAGCTACCTTCTCGGTAGGTAAGTTGAGCCTGGACTGTGCCTCGACGCAGTTCAGCGAACGGCTTCCCAAACTCCTGGAGTCTCTCATTAAATTGGAATTCGAGTCGAAGTGTAGACTCAGCAGATCCCTTAATTCAGTTGCCCTTTCTGAATTGACCGTCGCCACTTACAACGAGGAGGACCTCCTCAAGGTCCTCACTAAGTCGCTTTTGCAAAACTTTATGGCTGACGCCTATGATTTTGCAAACGCCAGGACCCGTTGTCGACGACACGTCCTATCCGAAGCCACGATTAGGCACGAACCTAATAGGCTCATCAAAGCTCCAGTCTGGGGCCCGGATCTTTTCCCAGAGGACTTAGTTAACTCTGTTCTTAGCGAGGCAGCTAGAGCCAACCAAATCCTCAAGGTTAGGTGGTGACTGGTCTCAAAGAGGAAATATGAGCCTACTAGTACCCCAATTCGAGGTACGAAGAGATTGAGGCCCTTCCAATCTTCCCAATTCATGGTTCAACCGGTCTCAGTCCAACCTGCTCCTCAAGGTCCCTAGCCTTCTACCTCAAAGGGCCAACAACAAGAACAATACGTCCTGGTCCCTCAGTCTCAGATCGCCTCGACTTCCTTCTCCCCCGCCTTTAACCCCACTTATGAGGCTCAGTGCTCTTTCCGTGGCTACCAGCGTCACAGGGGTTCCAGGGGTGCCTTTCGTGCCCGAGGTGGCAGAAGGGGTTACCACCGAGGCAAGTCTTCCCGCGAAGCAGAGGAGGCAAATCATCCTCCAACCATTGAGAAACTGCAGGTAGGAGGGAGATTGTACAAATTTCGGGACCATTGGAAGTTCAGCGATTGGGCTTCCAGCATCATCTCAAAAGGCCTAGGGTGGAGCTGGATACAGGGACTTCCTCCACCGAACAGCTTTTACCAACTACCAACGGAAGAACTACATTCCTTCACAAAAGATCTGCTACTAAAGAATGCAATCCAAAGCATATGTCGCTTAAGATTTCAAGGACGCTTGTTCAGCGTGCCAAAGAAAGGCTCAGATAAACGGAGAGTAATCCTGGACCTGTCTTGTTTAAATTCCTTCATTCATTGCGACAAATTCCATATGCTTACCGTCTCGCAGGTGCAGACCTTACTTCCCCGGGAGGCCGTCACCACCTCCATCGATCTTACAGATGCCTACTATCACGTTCCAATAGCAAGGCATTTTTGTCCTTTTCTGGGCTTCAAGCTAGGCAAACAAGCCTATGCATTCAAAGTGATGCCATTCGGGCTCAACATAGCACCCAGAATCTTCACCAAACTAGCAGAGACAGTAATTCAAGAGCTTCGAACTCAGGGGATACAGGTAGTGGCCTATCTAGACAATTGGCTAATCTGGTCAGACAATGCCCAGAATTGCCACATAGCAACGAACAAAGTCCTCACCTTCCTTCGACAACTGGGATTCCAAGTCAACCTCGAGAAATCCCGCCTGGTCCCGGAGACCAAGTTTCAATGGCTGGGACTACAATGGGACCTGTGCTCCCATACGCTGTGCCTCCCCAAAGCCAAAAGGAAGGAGATAGCGAGGAATACAAAACAATTTCTCAGGAAAAAGTTGACCTCCAGAAGGAACCAAGAGAGGATCCTAGGTTCCTTACAGTTCGCCTCCGTGACAGACATCGTCCTAAGGTCCAAACTCAAGGACATAAACAGAGTGTGGCGCTCCAGAGCAACCGCAAAACGCCGAGACAGACGTGCTCACCTTCCCCCAATCCTGAGAGAAAGTCTGCAGCCTTGGACGAAGATCAAGAATCTTTCCAAGTCGGTTCCCTTACAACATCCGGTCCCGGGACTCGCCGTTCACACAGACGCCTCCTTAACAGGGTGGGGAGGTTACTCCCAACACAGGAAATTCCAAGGGTTATGGTCACCGGTCTTCCAACAAATGCACATCAACGTCCTAGAGGCCATGGCAGTCTTCCTCACTTTAAAACGTCTCAATCCAGCCAGGAATCTCCATATCAGACTGGTTCTCGATAGTGCAGTCATAGTACACTGCCTCAACAGAGGAGGCTCCAGATCAGCCCAAATAAACCACATCATGTTGAAGATTTTCTCCATGGCGGAAATGCACAAGTGGCACCTGTTAGCAGTCCATTTAGCAGGAGTCCGGAATGTGGTAGCGGACTCACTTTCCCGGACGACTCCGCTAGAGTTGGAATGGTCACTAGACAATCGATCTTTCCAGTGGATACTATCTCAAGTCCCGGGTCTCCAGGTGGATCTGTTTGCGACGGAATCCAATCGCAAACTAGATTTTTACGTAGCCCCCAACCTGGACCCTCAAGCTTATGCCACGGACTCTATGATTCTAGATTGGAATACCTGGAAGACGATTTATCTGTTTCCTCCGGTGAATCTCCTGCTGAGAGTTCTGCACAAACTCAGATCCTTCAAAGGTCAAGTGGCTCTCGTAGCCCCCAACTGGCCCAAGAGCAATTGGTTCCCCTTGTTGCTAGAACTAGGTCTCCGCCCCCGGCAGATTCCCAATCCTGTGCTAACACAGACAGTACAAACTCACAATGTGTTCGCTTCCTCAAGGATTCTGAATGCCCTAACTTTATGGACTTCATGAAGTTCGCAGCCCAACGAGGTGCAAACATCGATCCTTCGAATACTATTTTCCTGGAATCTGACAAAAGGGAATCTACTCTCCGTCAATATGACTCAGCTGTCAAGAAATTAGCTAAGTTCTTGAAAGATTCCCAAGTTTAGAAAATGACGATGAACCTAACTGTGACATTCTTCAGAACTCTCTTCAAATCAGGCCTGGCAGCCAATACAATTGCTACAATCAAGTCAGCCCTGAAAAAGATCTTCCATATTGGTTTTGACATTGATCTAACGGATTCATATTTCTCATCCATTCCGAGAGCTTGTGCCAGACTAAAACCTTCAACTCGCCCTAGCGCAGTTTCCTGGTTTTTGAACGATGTTCTTAAGCTAGCCTCTGACACCCCAAATGAATCCTGTAACTATATGGCATTATTAAGAAAGTCACTTTTTCTTTTGAGCCTCGCCTCTGGCTCCAGAATCTCAGAATTGTCAGCCTTATCTAGAGACCCAGGTCATATAGAGTTTCTCTCTTCGGGTGAGGTCCTTCTCTCCCCTAACAAAGTTTTCCTGGTTAAAAATGAGGACCCCCAAAACAGGTGGTCTCCCTGGAAGATTGTTCCACTTCCTCGGGATCCATCCCTGTGTCCAGTTACCACCCTAAAATCCTACTTAAGTAGAATTTCCACCACAACCACAGGGCCCTTTTTTATTAGAGAACACGGAGGAACTATTACCCTTAAGGGAATCAGACAACAAATTCTTTATTTTATTAAACAAGCTAATCCTGAATCATTCCCTCATGTCCATGATATTCGAGCTGTGGCTACCTCAATTAATTTTTTCCACCATATGAAATTTGATGAGCTCTCAAAATATACGGGTTGGAAGTCCCCTAAAGTTTTCAAGCACCACTACCTAAAACCTTTAGAAGCTCTTAGATTTGCCACAGTAGCTGCAGGGAATATAGTTCCTCCTGAAGGTACTGAGTCCTAATCACCACGTCTTGCTCTATCCTCTTTCCTTCCTGCCTGGCTTACCTATTGTTCCTACCTGTTTTGTTTGCCATACACCCTTATGGCGTATTATTTTATTATTCATTGATCAATTTCACGAATTGTTTTTGATTTCACTTGTTCTTAAATCCCCGAGCGGATTTTAATTTTATGTTAAATGCTTGTTATGGATTTACTTTTGCTTGGTTCTCTCTATCATCCCCTGATGGGATTTTGTACCATGCTTATATTCATATCTATGATTGAATTTTTACCTTTGCATTTTTTATTACCAAGCTTGATTACCACTATTCATATCTGTTGAATTTTACCTACGGGTTTCATTATTGATTGTTTACCATGGGTATTTATCACTGTCATATACATGTTGATCTATTTTTACGGGTTTCCACATCCCTCTTTTTTTATATTAAAACTCATCAGCTATGTTATTTTTGTGTTATTCCCTCCTCAGGTAGTTAGCCATATTGGGTCCCCATTCTCTGGTACGATTTCACTGGGCGGCATGGGTCGGAGCCCAGAAAAGGGATTTTGACATAGGAAAAATCTATTTCTGGGCGAGAGACCCATGCCGCCCAGTGAACCCACCCGTCCCTCCCTAATTGGGCCCCAATCTGGGGTGCTATAAGGAGTGACGTCACTGGCGTGGGACCGCTAGTAGTGGTAGGATGTTGAACGGCACCTCGCTGTTCGGGGATATTGACAGGAGATATCTAAATGGTGCGAGGCCTCTGGTTGTGATTTATTCACGCCCCAGTATTATACCGACACCTTATTAAGTTGAGCGAGCTGGGTTCAACCTAGCATTCCTATACAAATTTTTCTCTGGTAAATTGATAGCAGTTTTTACCTTAGAAATGATGTAAAAGGAGTATTTCACTGGGCGGCACGGGTCTCTCGCCCAGAAATAGATTTTTCCTACGTCAAAATCCCTTTTTCACGAATAGATGCTGCACTAGGATGGGCTAACTCCTAACCCAAAAAGTCACTGCCCCTTTCCACGAGCGGGTGCCTGAGCTGATGATTAACACTGTAAATAATGCCTAATATTGTTTTAATTTGGATTCTACCACAGTTTATAATCATATGTACAGTACATGTACACACATGTACAATTGACAACTCACCACACATATAGGATACACGTACCTATACATCATATATAGTAATAAAGAAACATAAATATATACAATACTGTAAGTAAACGTAAGGTAATAAAAACCATATATTTTTGTATAGGAATACTATTCATTACTTGAAAATTTAAGTGTAATTTACAATAAATGCAGTACATAAGTGTAGGGTAAGTGTCGAGAGTACGAACCAATGTTACGAAGTTCTACGCTGCAAGGAAAAGTTATACGTAAAAAAAATATCTCACATGAAATGTAAATGAAAAATTATTTGTAAAAAAATATCTTACCTTTCAAGGGGAGGAGTATCGTCTATGCCATCATCGTCACTTGTTGACTCTGGAGGAGGGGTTGCCGGAGGTAGGGTTGCTGAAGGTGGCATTGTCAGAGAAGGTGTTGCTGGGGGAAGAGGTGTTGCCGGAGGAGGGGTGTCAGGGGTAGGAGATTTCGTTGTTTGAGCAGGTGGTGGTGATGGTTAACGCTCAGGCTCGGGGGTTGGCGGAGGCGGTTTCGGGCAATAGGGGTAAAACATGGTGAGGGTAAGCTGCTTCACCGACCTTTTCATCTCGTCCAGCATACTCTTGTAGCCAGCGAAACCCTCATCCATCGCATGCATGAAATTAAGAGAGCTCACCATCGAATGATCCATACATTACACCCTCTGTTTCCTTTCTTCCAATATCCTTGATATCTCCGCCAACTTCTAGAGGGTATTACCTTCCTCCTTATCTGCTTTGCCGGCCGCCTCCTCCTCTTCCTCACTCTCTGACTGGACTAGGTCTGCAAGGCCCTCAGTCACCTGCTGGTCATGGCCATCTAAAAACTCCAAAATGTCATTCTTAGAAACTTCCTTGAAGCCTTCAAATTTGACTTCATTAATCAAACTGATGATCTTCTTTAAAGTCTGGTTGAAAGCTTCGTCAGGAGTGATGCCTCTGAAGTCCTTAATGCACCCTGGTTACACACGTTTCCTGCAGGTGTTGACGGTCGCTGGTTTGACATCCTAGAAGGACTCCTTGACAACAGACAGACAGTCTGCTATCGTGAACCTCATCCAGTAATCCATCATGATGAGGTCAGGGTCCTTGCCAGTGGCATTTTGGAGTCATGCCATCACACACTGGCTGTAGTGGGCCTTAAAGATGTTGATTATCCACTGGTCCATAGGCTGGATCAGGGAAGTGGTGTTTGGAGGAAAGACTGCCACTTAACATTAGGCTCCATCACATCAACGTTGGATGGATGTCCAGGAGTGTTGTCTAGGGTGGGGAGAACCTTGAACTCCATGCCCTTCTTCTTAAGGAAGTCCTTGACCTCTTGCAAGAAACCAGCTTTGGAAGAGTTCCTGCGTCATCCATGCATTCTAATTGTGCATCCAATGCACAGGCAGCAAATGTAGGTTAAGAAGTTGAAGTGCACAGGGCCTTGCTGACTTATAAATAAAGCCGGCCGGTGGCATTACCGCACATCAACGTACACCTGGGGAAGACATAAAAAGATACATTGAAATTACAGTTTATTAAACTACAGTACAGTACTTATAAAGTATAAATACTTGAAAAATTAATTTCCACACCTCATGTTTAAATTTACGTATACACAGTACAGTAGAGTAGAAAAAAACGGAGAGAAATTAACACCATTATCCTACCTGGCCTTTGCTGCCTTAAAACCGAGTGCACAGCATTCCTCATCAGCTATGAAGGTCATTTGAGGCATCTTCCAAAACAAGCCTGTGAAAAAATAAGATGAATATTTACATTAAAATACAGTACTGTACTGTACCTGTACTGCCTGTTATTTTATGTTAGGAAAGTTATTTGAACAAGATTTGAACAGTCACGCACACTCAAAACGCAAAAATTTTAATAGTAAGTCAAACACTTTATGGTTTAGTAACTGAAAGCACCAAAAAAAAAAAACATTCAAAGTGGCCAAATTAGATCGTATGTAAAACCTAACTGAACGCACCTATGCCAGACATGCATCTCTCTGTTAGGGAAGTTAAACGAGATTTGAAAATTCATGCACCCTCAAAATGCAAAGATTTTAATAATGAATCAAACACTGTACGTTTCAGTAACTGAAACCGAAAAAAAAAAAACATTCAAAATGGCCAAATTAGATTGTACTTAAAACCTTACTGAATGCACCTATGCCAGATATGTGGCTCTATGTTGTGGAAAATGCATAGGAAAAATACAAATTAATTTTAGATTTATTTCTTAATATCACTTTTATTGTTTAGTTTGTATTTTACAATGCATTACTGTATTATATATATTTTGTGAATGGTTTATTTTGTGTATCTCCAGACTATCACTAAATATTTTTCTTATAATTGCAGAGAAACGGTTGCCCTGCACCCAGTGGGTATCATATGCTAGAAATTCATTATAAGATGAAGATTGTCAAAAAATAAGTGTCACTTGTATAGATTATCTGAATTAAAGGATTCTGTATTGAAGCCTAATATCTCAGGATATTAGTGGAGTGGACACTTTAGTAAAAAAAAAAAAACAACAATACATTTGTGTCAGAAGGTAGTTAGAGATTTTTGTCCAGACCCTGTTGACTCACGGTATAGGCCGTGAACCACAATGTTGAGGGGTTTCCATTAAGTTTGATGTTTTCTTATGCCACCCACCAGCTTGGAACTTTGTCTTGATTATAACTGCCAAGGTTGGCTGCTGATAACTTATGTGTCTGGATATTTATTGTAGCAGTGGTGTTGCTTGGTGAGACCATTGGAGTACCCAGGCAACAGTAACATACACACTGTGGCCTTCACTAATGTACTATAATATATAGATTTCTGTAGCATGGCTTTAGGAAGGCACTATACTGTATATGATATTTAGCCACCCCTTTTGAGTGTAGCACTGAGGATTATAAGGTTTTCTAAATATATTAGATATTTTTTTTTTTGTCTTTCTGATGTAAAGGTGAGAATTTAGAGACATGTCAGATGTGTTACCTTCTCTTATAATCCCGTTGATCTTAACTCAAGCTCATTCAAATTGCATTTGAATTTAGCCCAAATAAGGGATTTTGACGAAGGAAAAATCTATTTTTGAGCGAGAGACCTGTGCCGCCCAGTGAAATGCTCCTTTAGCACCATTTCTAAGGTATATAACTGCTATATATTACCAGAGAAAAATTGCATAGGAATGCCAGGTTGAACCCAGCTCGATCACCTATAAGGTGTCGGTATAATACTGGGGCGTAATAATTCACCACCAGAGGTCTCGCACCATTTAGACATTTCCTCATCAATATCCCTGAAACAGCGAGGTGCCGTTCAACATCAATGCTGCGTAAGCTACTACTACCAACCCAACCCACGCTAGTGAACTCACTCCCTATAGCACCCCAAGTTTGGGGCCCAAGCATGGAGGGATTTCGAGGGTGGGTTCAGCATCCCCTTTTTCCTTACCCTTGAGGTAGTCTTAGCATTGCGAGGGGCACTAGCAGTTACCGCAGCTCGGATATTCGCTTCGTTCTTCTCTATATACCTCATGGTACTCTTGTTAACACTAAAGAGTCTCCCAATGGCAGTGTACTTCATCCCTTCCTTACACCTGTCAAGCAATTTTACCTTTTCTTCAAGTGTCATGACCTTCCTCTGCTGTTTGGCATACCTTTCACCAGAAGTAACAGAAGCATGCTTGGGGGCCATGATCTTGAAGCAAAGCCTTAGCTAAAGCAAGGAAAAGTTGAGTAAAATACAGCGTGTGTTAGGATGTGGCTTCAGTGAGATGCGGTACATGAGAGGTGGCTGAGAAAAGAGTGAGGCAGAGAAAGACGCATGAGCTCGTATGTGCTGGCTGGAGAGAACGCAGTGGCGCGAAACATATCCAGTATAAAGGAGCGCAGGCTATTTGAAATCACCGTGAAGTGTGAAGTTTTATCGCGGATAAATTTTTTTTTTTTAATAGGGATTGCGTTGTTCTTATGCGCCAAGAAATGAAGCCGCGAAGCAAGAACTTGCGATTAACGACGGCCGGCTGTATTTGAATGGTATTTCTGATGTTTTAAAGAAGAAAAAAAAATTGCAGTTGGTAAATGGATTACTTATCCAAAAAATCTAATTAAAGTGTTGTACAGTATATATAGTATGAATTTCATACCCTCAAAACAATTAGCATAGGAAGCATTTAATTTTTAAAAATTCATTAAGGTAGTCCTTTTTTGAGAAAAATTTTATGGCCTAAAATACTCAAGAGTTATAACCTCAAGTTTACTGTCTTAAGTGGAAGTATGTGACGTCCTAATGGAATGGTAAAAATGTCATTTTTTGGCTCAAGCCATGACGTCCTGATGGAAGGTTCCTTTTTGGTAGCTTCCTTGGGTATATTAACTACAAGGATATTCCCAGAGAATTAAACCACAGGTTATCACAGAATTCCTACTTCTGGTGCGAGTATCCTAAAGGTTTCCCTTTAAGACATCGTACATCAACAGGGGACGCATGTATTAACACCCCACATAGCTATCAGCACCCCATATAGAGTTAACACTTCGATATGGAAAGGTGGAGAATAACTGGGGAGCCGTTCCACAGTTACACTCGTCCGTGGCTACTTTTGGTACTCGAAACGTAAACAAACGGGCGCCATTGCTAAATGACGTCACGTCCGTCCTCATCCTTCTACTTGTAGCTACCTTGCATAGACGGATTTCCCCCTTGTGCGATTTTCATCGACTTGTATCTCCATTATGTCGCTACCTTCTGCCTCGCCTTCTTCTGGAAAGTTGAGTAGCAGGTCCCAGTATTGTTTAAATAAGCTCTAACCGTAAACCTTTTCCGGCCTCTTAACTAATTGATATTGTTAGTTATTTAGTCTTCATAGCTAGGAACTTCATATATCGTGTTTTAACGCTCTATTATCCGGTCATCGCCTGACCCCATACTAGATTGCTAGCTTAGCCCCTAGGCTAGATTGCCTAGCTCTTGTGTTCATGCATGATATATTCCAGTGATCCTAGGTTAAGTTATGAAGATAGTGGCATTATTTATCATACAGTACTGTTAACTGTGATGCAAGTGTTTTTCGCCTTCAGGGACCATATAGGGGACCGGTTTGATTGCGTACCTTTCTAACCTAACTTGAATGTAGGAACCCCTATATGCTCCCTTCATCCCCTGCCTACGGGCATTCCCTCTGTGTGGCCATGCTCCCCCTTCTCTATAGGGGAATCGTGTCCACAATCAGAGTAATTATTGCTTCTCTGTCTACCTTAAGGGAATGATCCCCCCTTAGGGTTGCGACCGAGAAAGAGGAACAGCTCTGTCCTTCCTCAGTTGCTTATGGTTAGGTTACTTACCCTTCCATGCAACTTGCGATGTGTCTTTCAGCCTACCTAGCTTGGGATTTAACACTCCTTATCTAGGTTAGGCCTTGGGGGAGGGGGGGTGGGCGCTAGTTCTGTACTGTTATAGTTTGAGACGGTACTCTTGCACCGTTCTCATTCTGGTTACCTACCCTAGGCTAGGGAGCATCCTCCCTTCCTTGGTGGACGTTCTTGTACAGAGCCTCCCCTATGGAAGATCCCTCTTCTTCTCCCTCCCCACCTATCCCTTGGTGTAGACTAGCCTATACATAGCCTGGCCTATACACATCTGTCCCTAGTCCTACAACTCCTCCCTTGGGTGGAGTGATAGAGCTATCTTGACCTCCTGTTGAGCAGGCCGCTCTGGTACATATACCCTTCATAGCGTCCTATGGGGTTAGCCACTGGCAGCGATTTGTCCAACAGGGGTTCCCCCCTCTTGAGTGTATCCTAACCCTCCCTTGGGTTACCCTGGCACCCGGCCGACTGCCGGCCCCCTGCCATTGGATGCTAGGACCCACTCCTATCATAGGTACACTCCCTCAGGAGGGATGCCAGAGGGGTATGTGATGTTACCCCTCCAATCCCTCCTTATCTGTCTCTCTATCTACCCTGGTGCCGGTCCCTTGCCGCCTCTACTGCCGGCGATACCGCCCTACCTTTGGTGACACACTCATGAGATACCTTCCCTCCCCTAAGTTGCCAGCCTTCCGTGTGCCGGAGGGCTTCCGCCTTCCGTCGGCATACAGCCGATGGCCCACCCCTCTATTACCTAGTTTCGGTTGTCCGACCTTCGGGCCGGCCTCCGGCGTGCCGGCATTAATTGCCGGCGGTCTGGGTATTCTATCAAATTCTGCTTTATCTTATGAACTGATCACCAAGCCATCAGCCTTCGGCTGCCGGAGCCGCCGCCGCTGTGCCGGCGGCCGCCAAGTTGGTATTATGCTTAGATCCTCAATGTGTCTGCCTTAATGCCTTACACCCTGCTGGAGCGGCCTCCGGCGTGTCGCCAGTCTGCCGGCACCCTCCGGAAGCACCAAGGGACTTGCACCCCTTCTACTACCTGTCGACTACATGCCGACAGCCCTACACTGCAGCCAGATGGTTTGGCCACTCAGATAGATAGGTATTGTCTTACCATTCTACTAGTGGCTGTGCTGTCTTCTTGCACATTACAATTTCCAGCATACTCTGTGTCTCTTAGCACGGTCGGTTGCCGGAACCTAGATCTATACGGGGTCTCCTACTACCCCTTTAACCCAGGGATCTGAGTGGTCACAGTTCCTGATACACCTCGCAGGCAATCTCTGCTAGAACTTAGCTTCTACCCACCACGGTGATCCATGAGGATTTCCGTTTTGTGTCCCTCGGTCACAAATGAAATTGCATATTGATAAGGTTACGGTAACCGACTGAGGGGGATTCACAAGTGTGTGTCTATCTACTTTCCTTTTCCCACTCCTCTTCTCAAACATTACAATATTCATGAATTATTTAATGTTAAGTGAAAGTTTAACTACTTAAAATTTAACCTTAGAGTAATGTAAGTCATTCTTATGCCTTCCATATACTCATGATCTCTTTCTTTTACAGGAGGAGTATATGAAGTGTGACCACAACTTCTGTGGAGTGAAGTGCCCGGACTTCTACGGGCACAAGGCGTGTCAGACCCACGCCCCCTGCACCGCCAAGAAAGGCGACCTGAAATATTGGGACCCGCAGCACTGTACAGTCTGCAAGAGTCGTCTGGTCGAAGCGTTCGACGATCCTCCTTCAGCGGAGGTAAGGGACTCCTTCAGCGGAGGTAAGGGACAGCGCTCAATAGAAGCTACGCAAGTGGGTGCGTGGTTTCCAGAAGAACGCCACCGGACCGTATCTCGCTACCGAAGATTTAAGGGCTTTGCTATTCCCGAAGGCATCAAAAGACTCAGTGGTCCCTAGTGATCAGATTCCTACCGTCCAGATAGTGGTGAAACCTGATGTGGTCATGGCCCAGTCCATGCATGAGTGCCGTCTAGATTCCGACAACGTGGAACGTATGTCGGAAGTGTCGGAGACTACGGAGAGGAACCTCTTGGGCGAGGAGCTCGACTATGAGGAAGATCAAGTGGAATACCCTGATTCGGAGCATGAGGTCGCTCCCGCTTCTACCCCTGCACCAACTCCTACACCGACTGAGGAATCACTTCCTTCAACATCCGCTACCCCGGACCCCATCCCATCTGGCACTCAGGAGATCTTCAAGATGCTTGAAGCTCTCATGGATAAGAAACTTCGCGACACTCATGAGCTTTTCAAGTCCAACCTCGGAAGTTCTAAGCAACCGAAAAGGATTTCGGTTAAGGACCTCCCTGCCTGCTCGGATACTAACCCATGGAGGTATGCCGAGCACATGCCGATCACCATGGGCAAGATCTTCATCAGCGAGAAGGTCGGCTCGATCGCGTTGGAAGAAGTGGAGTTCTTCCCGAACTTTGAGGCTTACCCGGACTGTTACGTCCGACTCGGGTCCGAACCCGCCTCTAAAGAAGAGACCGAACCGAAGGAGGTTATTGTGTTCGATCTCTCGAAGGCCCAGGCTATGCTAGCCAACGCGGTGAAGAGTAGGGGCTTCAACAATTCAAAAATGCCGGCGCTAAGCAAAAAGCACCCGACCTCCGTCGCACCGGACAATGCGACCTTCCCCTTTCTTGAAAAGGCCTTCACTGCGGTACAGAAAGCAGTGGAAGAAGGGAAACCTTCCCCTGTACTGGAGGAGTGCAGGCCCTTCTCCCTGACTACTCCCCCTGATGATAGGCACTGGAAATACGTCCAGTCGACATTCATAGTAGTGAAGCTAGAGCCTGACGTTGCTGGTCGTCAGTTTAACGAGGACCTCCCAAAACTCAACGATCACAACCTTCGTAGGGAACATGATACGAAGGAAAGGCTTGCCGCATCTATGTCCCTCCAGGTACAGCTTGAAGTCATGGCCGGTGACACTAGGGTCCCAGACTTCTACATGGTCCTTGCCAAAACACATCTGGCAACGGTCGTGAAGGATCTGTACAGCTTCACTAGGGCTCGTAGAGCCTGTCGTGAATTCGTGTTCGCAAGTGCTACAGTGAGACATGAACCCCGGGGGTTGATTTCCTACAACATCTGGGGTAAACACCTCTTTCCCTCCTCCCTAGTGAAAGAGATCACCGACAAAGCCGCCACGGAGAACAGGAACCTTCTCCATAAGTGGGGCATGTCGAAGAAAAGGAAATCCTCTCAGGATGACGGCCCTCAACCTAAGAGGAAACCCACGAAGCCAAAACCCCAGCAACGTCAACAGAGACGGCAGTTTCCGGGTTCCGCTACTCCCCAAGTGGCAGCTCAGCCACAACAGACCTATCAGCTGGTCACTCAACCGGTCCTGTCACAGTCACTGGTCTTCACCCCTGCATTTGAGCAGCAATCCACTACCTTTCGTCCCAAAGGTAGAGGCTCAAGCAGAGGCTCAGGCAGAGATGCGTCTCGCCGTCCTTCCAGAGGCAGAGGAGGAAGGGGAGCTAGCGGCCGAGGTAGCAAACCCTCGGGAAGCCAGAAGCAATGAAGTGCTTCCGGTGGGAGGAAGACTCCGCCAATTCTAGGATCGTTGGACCTTCGATCCCTGGGCACACAGCATCGTCAAGAAGGGACTAGGCTGGAGCTGGACTCAACCACCCCCAACCTTCCAGCAATTCTTCCAACAGTCAACCCCCCTCCTGGAAGAATATGTCCTAGAACTCTTGAACAAGAAGGTGATAAGGAGGGTAAAGTCAACCAGGTTCCAAAGGAGACTGTTTTGCGTCCCCAAGAAGGACTCCGACAAACTCAGAGTCATTCTAGACTTATCCCCCTTCAAGTTCATCGCGAACAACAAGTTCAAGATGCTGACTCTTCAACAAATACGGACCCTTCTGCCTCAAGGGTCCTACACGGTCTCGATAGACCTGGCGGATGCCTACTGCCATGTTCCAATGAACCATCACGCTTCCTCCTACCTAGGATTTCGACTCCAAAGGAAAAGCTACGCTTTTAGGGCCATGCCCTTCAGGCTCAACGTGGCCCCACGGATCTTCACCAAGCTGGCAGACGCCATCGTTCGACAGCTCCGCCTCCGCGTCGTCCAGGTGATGGCCTACCTAGACGACTGGCTGGTCTGGGCGACATCGCCCGAAGATTATGTACGATCCTGCAACAAAGTCACCCAGTTCTAGAACACCTGGGATTCAAGATAAACACCAAGAAATCTCGCCTCTCTCCAGCTCAGAAGTTCCAATGGTTAGGAATCCATTGGGATCTTCAGTCACACCGCCTTTCCATCCCACAGAAGAAAAGGAAGGAAATAGCAGGGTCTGTCAAAAAACTGCTGAAATCCAAGCGGATCTCAAGACGACAGCAGGAACAAGTTCTAGGCTCTCTACAGTTCGCCTCTGTGACAAACCCAGTGCTTCGTGCACAGCTAAAGGATGTCGCGGGAGTCTGGAGACGTTCTGCATCCATCGCTCGAAGAGACCTCAAGAGACGGCTCCCAAACAGACTTCGGTTACTCTTACAGCCGTGGTCGGAAGCAAAGGCCCTGAAAAGGTCCATTCCTCTTCAACACCCACCTCCATCACTCAACATCCACACGGACGCTTCGCTGGAGGGTTGGGGAAGTCACTCCCACCAACAACAGGCTCAAGGGACATGGTCTCCCCTATTAAAGACGTTTCACATCAACATCTTGGAGGCCATGGCGGTCCTTCTCACTCTGAAGAAACTCTCTCCGCCTCCCTCAATCCACATCCGTCTGACTCTGGACAACTCGGTGGTAGTCAGATGTCTCAATCGTCAGGGCTCGAGATTGCCCCAGATAAATCAGGTGCTTCTGACAATCTTCCGCCTGGCAGAAAAGAAGAAATGGCACCTGTCTGCAGTTCACCTACAAGGATTCCGCAACGTGACGGCTGACGCTCTATCACGGACAAGCCCGATAGAGTCGGAATGGTCTCTAGACGCAAGATCGTTCTCCTTCATCTCTCGCCAAGTCCCGGAACTTCAGATCGATCTCTTCGCAACGAGCGACAACAATCAACTTCCTCACTATGTGGCCCCGTACGAGGACCCCAAGGCAGAAGCAGTGGATGCCATGTCACTGGATTGGAACAGATGGTCCAGGATATACCTGTTCCCTCCCACCAACCTTCTGCTGAAAGTCCTCTCCAAACTGAGAACCTTCAAAGGGACAGCGGCCCTAGTGGCTCCCAAGTGGCCCCGGAGCAATTGGTACCCCCTGGTCCTGGAGCTGCAGCCCAAGCTGATCCCCCTCCCGGGCCCAGTTCTCTCTCAGCAAGTACAGAAGTCGACTGTCTTCGCTTCATCACTGAAAGTCAGGGACCTTCATCTCATGATTTTCTCTCCCTAGCCGCAAAGAAAAGGTTTGGGATCTCGAAGAAAAGTCTAGACTTCCTCGAGGAATACAAGACCGAATCCACACGACGGCAATACGAATCATCCTGGAGAAAGTGGGTCTCGTTCGTCAAAGCAAAAAACCCTACGGAAATCACCATTGATTTCTGCATGTCCTTTTTTATTCACCTTCATGGACAAGGCTTAGCAGCCAACACGATTTCTACCTGCAAATCGGCTTTGACTTGACCACTACTGTACGCCTTCCAGATTGCTCTGTCCAGCGATATCTTCAATAAACTACCAAAGGCATGCGCTCGACTACGCCCAGCACCTCCGCCAAAACCTATCTCCTGGTCCCTGGACAAGGTGCTCCATTTTGCCTCCAACTTGGACAACGATTCGTGCCCTCTCAAGGATCTGACTCAAAAAGTTATATTCCTTTTTGCTCTCGCCTCGGGAGCCCGAGTCAGCGAAATAGTGGCATTATCAAGAGACGAGGGTCATATCCTGTTTACAGACTCAGGAGAACTTACCCTCTTCCCTGATCCGACGTTTCTCGCGAAAAACGAATTACCCACCAAGAGATGGGGCCCCTGGAGAATCTGCCCCCTGAAGGAAGATGTCTCTCTATGTTCCGTAGAGAGTCTCAAGGTCTATCTTCGAAGAACTTCAGACTTTGGTGGAGGCCAACTCTTCAAAGGAGAAACATCGGGTACCGACCTGTCACTGAAACAACTAAGAGCGAAAATCACCTACTTCATTCGCAGAGCGGATCCTGACAGTACACCCGCAGGTCACGATCCTAGAAAAGTCGCATCTTCTCTGAATTTCTTCAAGAGTATGGATTTCGAAAGCCTCAAGAGCTTCACAGGATGGAAATCTTCGCGCGTTTTCTTCAAGCACTACGCGAAGCAAGTGCATGAAGTCAAACATTTCGTGGTAGCCGCAGGTAGTGTTATGAAACCTGCAGTTTAACTCTGCATAGAACAGCGAGTTACTTGGGACTTTACGGGTGCCTGTGTTGACCCTCGTGTGATACATAGTGATTTCATGGACACTTAGTGTTTCTCATAGACTGTTCTTTACAAGGTGAAATGTCATAGACTTCACATGAGTGCCACATGCCTAGGGCATGATGTGTTTTTTCCCTTTTTAAAGACTGACGTTCCTCTGGAACTTGTGCTTTCTAATAATTTGAAATTTCTTTCAGATTCAAGATTGAAGTTCTAATTTCTATGTACATTATTTATTATTGTAAATTAACTTTACATCCCTTATTGCATTTATTACTACTATAACCTGCAATTGTGAAATAAAATGTCTATTTTATTACTTGTGCGTCTCTCTTCGCTCCTATTTACATTATGAAATACATGAATGTCATAGTTTCATTTACCCCTTTCTTTTGAAATGAGAAGAATAATATGTTTTGTCTGTATTATATACTCACCTATGCTGTGTAATATTCCTAATTGAATACTTACTTAAGCCATACCTTTGAGACCAGATTGTTCTCTAACCATGGAATATAGTGACTAACCATCACTTATCTACTGTTGAGAATGTTCCTACACGAATATTGACCATTCTGTCTTGTCTCCGAGTCCTTCACGAACTCTCCGCAGGGTGAGTAGCCCTTCGATGACCACTTTGAATTTTAGTATAACCTGTTGGGACTTCTCTGCCAGGGGGGGCAGGAAGCGGTATCCCCACGGAACCTCTACCGAGGTCACAATGCATACCTCTATTCAAAGCCCTTGGCACTTACTCTAATAAGGGGAAATTTTCCACGATACATTGATTCTCTGGTACTCTTCCATCAGGACGTCATGGCTTGAGCCCAAAAAACGGATTTTGAGCGAAGCGAAAAATCTATTTTTGGGTGAGATAGCCATGACGTCCTGATGGACCCTCCCTGCTATTCTAGTCCAGCCTTTCAGTCCCCGCCCTGTCCTGCTGTATCATGGAGATTAGCAAGGAGCTGGCATCAGGATGAGGACGGACGTGACGTCATTTAGCAATGGCGCCCGTTTGTTTACGTTTCGAGTACCAAAAGTAGCCACGGATGAGTGTAACTGTGGAACGGCTCCCCAGTTATTCTCCACCTTTCCATATCGAAGTGTTAACTCTATATGGGGTGCAGATAGCTATGTGGCGTGTTAATACATGCGTCCCCTGTTGATATACGATGTCTTAAAGGGAAACCTTTAGGATACTCGCACCAGAAGTAAGAATTCTGTGATAACCTGTGGTTTAATTCTCTGGGAATATCCTTGTAGTTAATATACCCAAGGAAGCTACCAAAAAGGAACCTTCCATCAGGACGTCATGGCTATCTCACTAAAAAATAGATTTTTCGCTTCGCTCAAAATCCGTTTGTTTTATCAAGAAAACATTTCCGGCTGATCCCCATAATGTGCCTAACTTGATGGTAAAGTAAAGGCCAGTGTTTTATATTTACATATAAACTGTTTGAAAAGAGATCTATTTTTCAGTAGTAACTTGAACGACCCATTTTTCCATTTTTAGGTCATATCTTGCTGGCAAAGAGATGTTTTATTTTGTCTCCATGAATCTGGCTCAGTTTCAGCACACTTTCGCCGCCGTCTTTTGCCACTACCTGCATCACCAGATTCTGATAAGGAAAATCAAAATACTTGGCATTCAGGTAAGTAATTCATTTTTACTCCTAACTCACTATGTCCTTACCTTTAGAGGTTTACTTTCTAGAGTGCACCTCATATGGATTACTATACTGTAGTTGGTGTTTCTTTGTTCTCACACTTCATTACTTTCTGTATACTGTATTATCTCTTACCGATTCCATTTTCTATTTATTTATTGACCTTTAGAATTTTCATAATTGAATTTTTAACACTAAATGTAAAAGGTTCTTGGCGGCCAGAACCGTTTTGTCTGGCATGCCCTCTTTGGTAGGGTGAATTAATGACGCAAAGCCGTTTCCTTATATTTAATATCACAACCCCTCTTATGACTATCTTCAGAACAGCTGTACATCAACATTCATACTGCAAAATAAAAAGAACACAAATGTATAGTGACTTATTCTCAAAAAATGACTATTACGTAACAGTACTGTACATAATAAGGACACTTGATATGTGGTAGCCTTTACACTGACAAGCTGTGCATAGAATATCAAGAGAAGTTTAATGTAAGAATAACACTCAATTTGCACTATGGTTCCATACAGGCCTACTACAAACAAAATTGAATTTCTACAATATTCTTCAGCAATCATATTGTAGAGTTTTTTGGGCTCAGGCCATGTCGTCCTGATGGAAGTTCCTTTCAAGTAGCTTCCTAGGTTATATTTGACTACAGTGATATATCCCAGAGAATTTTACCTTAAGATATCCAGAATTCTAACTCCTGGCGCAAATATCCCTAGCTTTAGCCTTTAGGGATATTGCATAATATCAGAGGACGTATTCTTGACACGCCACAGAGCTATCTTCACCCCGAATAGCGTTTTCGTTTCGAGAGGGGAAAGTGGCAAGAATCGAAGGAGAGCCGTTATTAAGGCACGCTCGACTCCTTACTGTTTTGAGTACCTGTATGACGTCACGACCGGGCGCCATCTTGTAATTCCTTTATTCGTAGCGGCTTTGCATGGTGTTTTCCCTGTGCTCTCACGCTATTTTTGGATTTATCTCTCGCTATGATGCTTTCTCCAGCCTCATGTGCCTCTGGAATGTTGAGTATCATCTTTACTTAGTATAAATGTAAGCTCTTGCCAGTTTTTTACTCGATTCAAGGTTCAATTAACGTAATAAGAGCTGTTGCCTAACTGGAGGCGTCATGGACGCTGTCATTCGCTATGCATGAGTCATTTAGTTAGCCAGAACGACCTTCCCGGTGTTATTAGCTTTAATAAATTTAGCTATTTAGCCTTCATTGCTAGGAAATTTTTATATTATGCCGATAGTATTCTTGGGTTTTGGCGATTTAGGTAACCGATCCTCGCTTACGCTAGGCTTCATAGCCTAGGCGTTTTGCTTTATTACTTTCAAGCATGATATAATAGATTTTCTTAGTTTGGTAATTTTATTGAAGCTTTAGGCAATATTTTATACATGTAAGTTATTTACTGCATAAATTTTCTTCTTCTAAAGATAGTATACGAGAGAGTTTCGGTGATTTAGGTAATCGATTCTCACTGCCTCTAGGCTACTAGCCTAGGGGCTTTAGTATACTTTCATACAGATCCCCGATTGCTCTTGTATCGCGTTATTGAAGTGGAGACTGATACCTCCTAGTCTTTTATAGGGCAATACTAATCTCCTTCGGAGATTTAAGAGCAATCTCTTCTCCCTCTGAGTTAGCCTTGGCTGAACCCTAGTCAGCTTTACCTCGAATTACTTTCGGGTAAAACTAGGCTAGGGTGTTTCTGTCCTTTCCCTGTAACCGCTGATGCAGGTTTTTGGGTTTAGTCAGAACCTCATAGTATTTTGTTTGTGGTTGGTAGCCGACTAGCAAGGTGAATGGAATTCCCTGGCTAGGTTAGGCTACCGACGTAGGAGGCTAGACCTCCCTAGGCCACACCTGAAGGCATTATATGATATGATGCCTTCTCCCTGTGGCCTAGCAGACTAGTCCCGTGCCGGCAGAACCTAAGCTGAAGAATAGAATTCTTCTATTGCTTGGGGGACACCGACACTAGAACTCTGTTTCCTTTTTGTCTAGAGATAGCGGCGAGGGTGCTGCCAATCTCTTCTCTGTATTGGACTAACCCTAGACTAGGGAATAGAATTCTCTGGCCACATGGGATAGTTCTAATACTGGAACAGAGTCTCGTTAGGTGAGGTAGGACAGGCTTTACTGCCGTCTTCTTCAACACTCTACAGGACCCTCACCCCCTCCCCCACTCTATCCTTTAGTGATGGCCTAGCCATCACATTACTTTGGCCATCATCCTAGTGCCGGTAGGTTGTGGGACCGGCTCGGGTTTTCTGTCTGTTGCTAGGTTGTGCCGGCTGCCGGCAGAAGCCCTAACCCCCTGTTGAGTGTTCTTCATTCCTCTCTTGGTCTGCCATCCATAAACCCTGCCATCATAGTCGGCAAGATTATGGATGGATGGAAGCTTGAATGTTACATTCTCCCCTTCCATTTGAACCCTCATTCTGAATAGAGGACAGTAAGGCTGAGCCTTTACATGATCCTTCGTCCATGCTTTCTCTCTCTCTTCTGACTAACATCCTGGGTCTTACCTGCCGGCATGCCGGATGGGCTGCAGACCGCTGATATGATAATAACTAATCGCCGACTGGCATAGATTGTCGACAGCCGGCAACCCTCCGGCGGCCGGCGGCCCACCAGCTATCTGCCGACAGCTATGCTAGCTGCCGGCAGCCGGACGGACGGCCGACTGCCGGTATACTACCCAACCGCCGGCTAACGGAGGTTGCCAACTGACGGCGATCTCCCGGCAGCCGGCAACCCACCGACAGCCGGCGATCTACCGCCCATTACCCCCAGAAGGCAGTACACCTTCTGACTTGTACCCAGGTGCTAGCCTGCCGGCAGGGTACTGCAGTATATGGCTATACAGTAGCCAGTATAATTGCAATATTGATCATACTGCAATCAGAAAACTACAGTATAGATTATACGGTAGCCCATAATTTTTCTAACATACATTGTGTTTTCATGGGCAGGCTATTGTGAGACCACTTAATACAAAGAAAGTGAGTTCTTTCTTTAATATAATTAGTGATCACTAAATTCAATCCCCAAGATTAAAATCCGGAAGACAGTGTTAGGTTACACTTATATATATCCTTATTGGATAGAGATCTTCCAATAGTTTTCTAACATTAGAAATACCCATGAATTTAATTTTGAGGGAGGTCACAGCAATTGGCTGGACAGGAAACACACGTATGTGTCTTTCCTTCTTCCTTTCTAGCTTACCTATCCTAAGCTATATATATATATATATATATATAACAATATTGTATACTTAATATTGTGAGATAATTCACCAAATACTCATTGAATTTTCCTCTCTTTACAGGAGGACCATCCCAAGTGCGGGAACCATTTCTGCAATGTCCGCAGCAAGAACTTCTGCGGCCATGGACTGTGCAGGACGCACGTGCGCTGTGCAGCAACAAAGCTCTGAAGTATTGGGACCCCCTGGTATGTGACGTTTGCTCTAACTTGGTTACTGTGGCTTTTGATGATCAAAAGACAACTGAGTCAAGGGATGCAGAAAGAACCTGCGAAAATGGGTCAGGGGTTTTCAAAAGAACACCACCGGGCCCTACCTTCCTAGCGAAAAGATGAGGGCCTGTCTTTTCCCAAGGGCATCTTCGGATGCAGTAATCCTACAACCTCACCCAGAGATTCCCTGTGTCCAGATTCCGATAGAATCTGATGTATCAGATGCCATGAAGGACATCCACCTGGAAGACAAGATGTCAGAAGTGTCAGATGGCACTGAAAGAAGACTTCTTGCCGAAGATCAGGAGGAGGAGTCATTGATGGCTCCCGAGACCGACGAAGAAGGGACCGAGATAGTTTCGGTTTCATCGGCTCCGATCGCAGACCCCGTCCCCTCGACCTCCTCTGCTCCCCAATTGGCCGATATGATTCAGACTTTAACGTCTATCTTCACTATGGTCCAAGATCTGAAGAAGCAGTCCACTGAAAAAGAAGTTGCGTTAAGGTTGGAAATGCACCAACTCGCAGCTTCCCGTGCAGCTCCAAAGAAGCTGAACGTGAAGGATCTTCCCCCTTTCTCAGCCGTCAACCCGTGGAGGCATGCTGAGCACATGCCAATGTCAGGGGAACATCTTCATCTCTGACAAGCTGGGCTCAGTTCTTGTCGAAGATGTGGAATTCTGGCCCAGCCAAGGGGTCTGCCAAGACTGCTATGTTCGTCTGAGGACGGAACCACCCTCAAAAGAGGTACTCAAAACAGTAAGGAGTCGAGCGTGCCTTAATAATGGCTCTCCTTCGATTCTTGCCACTTTCCCCTCTTGAAGCGAAAACGCCATTCGGGGTGAAGATAGCTATATGGCGTGTCAAGAATACGTCCTCTGATATTAGGCGATATCCCTAAAGACGAAAGCTAGGGATATTCGCGTCAGGATACCTTAAGGTAAAATTCTCTTGGATATATCACTGTAGTCAAATATGACCTAGGAAGCTACTTTGAAGGAACTTCCATCAGGACGACATGGCTACCTCACCCAAAAATAGATTTTTCGCTTCGCTCATAATCCGTTTTTTGAGCTCGGTTATGTCATCCTGATGGAAGGTTTCTTTAGGTAGCTTTCTAAGGGATATTTGCTACAGTAATACTCCTAGAGAATTAACCGTAGGTCTCCAGAATTCTAACTCCTGGAGCGAGTATCCTTAATATATCATTAAGGATATCGCATAATATCAGGGGACATATTTTTTTATACGACACATAGCAATATTCACCCCGAATAGATTTAACTCTTTGAGGGGGGAGAGTGGCGAACGAAAGAGGAGCTGTTATCAAGGTACCCGGTGGACCCCCTCCCTGTACTGCTGCGGCCCATCATTCCTTTGAACTGTAGCATTAAAGCAATGTGTGCTCCCACATTTCTCTCGGTGTTGTTACTGTTTATTGGAATATTATCATGCAATCTCCAGCATCTTCATCCTCTGGAAAGTTGAGTATTTAATCTTTCCTGTGTATAATTTATAGCTCCCGTCTCACATTTGAATTGGCATAATTTAAGTGTATTAAGTGGAGCACAGCCAACCCTGGAGGCGGCCATTTTGATACCTTTGTCACACGTCATGATGCAATTATTTAGTAGTAGTGCGACGCTCCCAGTATCTAGCTATAAAGAAATGTTTTAGCTAGTTAGGCAAAATTATACTAGTGAAGATTGCATATATATATTTCCTCTTCTAATATATAACGTTACTTTCGGATACCTAACCCGTAAATCCCATTGTGTGCTCTTGTATCGTTCCTATTAATTCAGTTGAGGATATATCCCCTAGAATTTATTGGTATAGTTTGATACGTTTCTCTTTTAGAGAAAAGAGGATAAACCCTTCCTCCCCCCTGAGCGCCGCCATCCCAAGCGGCAACCCTATCTTTCGTCATTGCCACCGAGTAGGTAACTCCGGCTTGACTTAAATAGTTTTACCGTCGATCTTCTTTGCCGTCGAGTATCCCGGCTTCGAAGTATGACGGTAACTCAGGGTTTATTGTCTTATAGCCGACAATGTCGCCGACAGGGGAATCGGGATTCCTCTGCCGCCCATGACGTTGTTGGCAGGGGAAGCTATGCTTCCTTAGTTTACAACTGAAAGTAGGCGGCATACCCGCCGCCGCCTTTCTCCCCTGTAGACTATAAGACATGTCTTATAGCCGACAATGTCGCCGACAGGGGAATTCTTATTACTCTGCCGACCACAACGGTGTCGGCACAGGAAGCCATGCTTTCTTAGTTTACAGCCGAAAGTAGGCGGCATGCTTGCCGCCACCTTTCTCCCCTGCAAACTATAAGACCCTTTTTCCTCCCCCCTCTGTCCTTTAGTGTCGGCCTAGCCATCACAACATTCTTTAAGCCGATATTCTACAATCATCCCGGCTTGCTGGGTTGAGTAAGTTGCCGGCTGGGACCCTACCAGCGGAGGTTAGGTTGCCACCTCGGCCAACTCCCCTTATGTCCTTCCTTCACCGGAAGCGAATGGCCTGGGGGGAAGACTGAGCCGGCCCTGACGGCTGCCGGTGGGAAACCCAATATACTGTTGAGAATTATTTTTTGGGCTCAGGCCATGTCGTCCTGATGGAAGGTTCCTTTAAGGGGACCGTCAGCCATGGGGTATTGACATAACAACTTTCAGAAATAAAAAATCGTTTTATTGCTTCTATGTATGCGTAAACATGTCGTACATGCTTCCCAGAAGTTTCAGCCAATTAATTTTACAAATAACGAAGATATAGCGGTTTTTAAATGATGACGTCATCCTTACTGTGTCGTCTGCATGACTGAGTTTGACAAAATCGTCTTTGTGTGGTAATTTTGCATATCTATAGCGATTTTTCACTTATGTTTCAAGCTATCTTACGTCTGGCAGAAATGGAAGGCATTGGTAAAGTGTAGTTGAACGAAACCTACTCCTACAATAACAGAAGCCAAAGTTTCCAAAGATGTATATATGTTATAATGCATGCGTTTGTTTACTTGAAGTTCATATGTACATTGTGTTTCCACAACGTCCTCAGGAACTTTATAGCAAGGCCAATGTTACCCAAGGTTATAGAAAGAACAAATAGTCAATAATATTTCCAAACAATGAAGATAAAGCGGTCTTTAAATGATGACGTCATCCTTATGGCGTCATCTGTATGACTGTGCTTGACAGATGCGTAGTTCTCTCTCTCTCTCTCTCTCTCTCTCTCTCTCTCTCTCTCTCTCTCTCTCTCTCTCTCTCTCTCTCTCTCTCTCGAATTATTTACCACTGCCGTTTATACAAATACTATAATTCTCTCTCTCTCTCTCTCTCTCTCTCTCTCTCTCTCTATCGAATTATTTAAAACTGCCATTTATACAAATACTATAATAACAATTTTCAACTCTCTCTCTCTCTCTCTCTCTCTCTCTCTCTCTCTCTCTCTCTCTCTCTCTCTCTCTCTCTCTCTTATGTTTCAAAATCTCGTAATTCTGGCAAAAATGAAAGGCATTGGTAGAGAGTAGGTGAATGAAAACTACCAGCTACGAGAACATCAGCAAAGTTTCCAAAGACATATAGAAATTATAATGCATGTGTTTATTTACTTGACGTTCGTATGTTGATTGTGCTTTGACAACGTCCTCTGGAACTTTATAGCTATGCCAATGTTACATAAGGTGATTGAAAGAACAAAAAGTAAGTGGAGAACAAGAAAAAAGAACCAAGAAAGAGGGAAGCAGGAATAAGAGTACAAAGCTGAAAGCTGCTAACTAAAACACTGGCAACAATTAGAGATCGCTGGCAACTCATAACATAGGAATAGTAAACTGAGGGTTCAAGTACCTCGTTTAGGGTGCATTTATGTAGGAATAAACAG
Organism: Palaemon carinicauda; assembly: GCF_036898095.1. Lineage (NCBI taxonomy): Eukaryota > Metazoa > Arthropoda > Malacostraca > Decapoda > Palaemonidae > Palaemon > Palaemon carinicauda. Next base: position 113,238,745 of record NC_090731.1, on the reverse strand, counting down.
TAAAAGTTATCATATTAATATTATCTTGAATTCTTTTAGAAAAGAAGCGAAAGTTTGCTGCAAATCTTTGGGAGATCATAACTCAAAAACATACTTATTCACACTTAGGTACATTTTTCTCACTTATTTGTTGTTCGATATTAGAGAGAAAGATATAGTTGAAAAGAAGAATAAAAATCCCACAATTCTGTCAGACAAAATTTTGGTTTTCTTTTTACATTTTTTTTCACGATTATTTTCTGTCTATACGAGGAAAAAAAATTCATTAAAAAAAAAAACAGAAAGGAAAATCAAAACTCTGTCTGACAGAATTGTTCGGTTGATAAAGTAGTTTTTATGGTATAAGTTTCAATACAATTGGTATTTTAGTAGTCGGGAAAAATGTACCTAAATTTTTTTTTTAAATCATGATTTTTGCTAATAAATACAAAAGTTTTTGATCAAATGACTTGAAATTTTTATATGATAAGGTATTATATATGTCTAAAATGTATATAGAAATTGTGTAATTTGGATCATTAGAAAAAAAAATGGCGTACGGTCCCCTTAAGTAGCTTCCTAGGGTATATTTGACTACATTGATATTACCAGAGAATTTACCTATACTGTAGGTCTCCAGGATTCTAACTCCTGGCGCGAATATCCTTAAAATTTCTCTCAAGGATATCGCATAATATCAGGGGACGTATATCTTGATATGACACATAGCAATCTTCACCCTGAATAGCGTTTTCACTTTGAGGGGGAAAAGTGGCAAAAATAGAAGGGGAGCCGTTATCAAGGTACCCTTCCTCCATTACTACCTTGAGTGTCTAGATGGCGTCATCGTCGCCACCATGTTTTATTCCTTTATCTGTAGCGGTTTCGCTCGGTGATTTTCCTGGTTTCTCTCTAGTTATTTTGGATTTACAGTGAACCCTCGTTTATCGCGGTAGATAGGTTCCAGACGCGGCCGCGATAGGTGAAATTCCGCGAAGTAGTGACATCATATTTACCTATTTATTTAACATGTATATTCGGACTTTTAAAACCTTCCCTTGTACGTAGTGCTGTTAACAAACCACCCTTTAATGTACAGAACACTTAATGCATGTACTACAGCACCCTAAACTAAAACAGGCACAAATATTAAAGGCGATTTTATATCATGCGTTTCCTAAACACCTAAAAAGCACGATAAAAAATGGCATCCAATGTTTTGTTTACGTTCATCTCTGATCATAATGAAGAAACAAACTCATTTAGTGTACACATATATGTATAGGTTAGTTTTTGCATCGATTATATTGATTATACAGTACTGTATGTTGATTTTTTTATTACCAATGTTTTAGTTTACGTATTTTTCTTAGGACTTCCAAATGAAATGTTTTTCTTTATGACGCCGCCTGAAACGACGGCGTCATAAAGTACTGTACGCTCAGTAAACAACCACGCTCATAACAAACAAGGCATTTAACGCGCATGATGATAGTGATAAATAATGATACAGTACAGTATTTACAGTAAAAGCATTTACAAAATATGTTACCTTACAAATATAATTTACCGTATCTATATAAAATCATACAGTACTGTACAGTACAGTGAACCCTCGTTTATCGCGGTAGATAGGTTCCAGACGCGGCCGCGATAGGTGAAATTCCGCGAAGTATTGACATCATATTTACCTATTTATTTAACATGTATATTCAGACTTTTAAAACCTTCCCTTGTACGTAGTACTGTTAACAAACCACCCTTTAATGTACGGAACACTTAATGCATGTACTACAGCACCCTAAACTAAAACAGTCACAAATATTAAAGGCGATTTTATATCATGCGTTTCCTAAAGACCTAAAAAGCACGATAAAAAATGGCAACCAATGTTTTGTTTACGTTCATCTCTGATCATAATGAAGAAACAAACTCATTTAGTGTACACATATATGTATAGGTTAGTTTTTGCATCGATTATATTGATTATACAGTACTGTATGTTGATTTTTTTATTACCAATGTTTTAGTTTACGTATTTTTCTTAGGACTTCCAAATGAAATGTTTTTCTTTATGACGCCGCCTGAAACGACGGCGTCATAAAGTACTGTACGCTCAGTAAACAACCACGCTCAGAACAAACAAGGCATTTAACGCGCATGATGATAGTGATAAATAATGATACAGTACAGTATTTACAGTAAAAGCATTTACAAAATATGTTACCTTACAAATATAATTTACCGTATCTATATAAAATCATACAGTACTGTACAGCACATACAGTATTGTACGTAGCAAAGCAGGAAAACAATTTACGAGAGAGAGAGAGAGAGAGAGAGAGAGAGAGAGAGAGAGAGAGAGAGAGAGAGAGAGAGAGAGAGAGATTGTTTTATGTACGTACAGTAAATGTAAATTTTAAACATAAAAAATCAATTTACGAGAGAGAGAGAGAGAGAGAGAGAGAGAGAGAGAGAGAGAGAGAGAGAGAGAGAGAGAGAGAGAGAGAGAGAGAGAGAGAGAGAGATTGTTTTACGTACGTAAATGTAAATTTTAAACAAAAAAAATATGATAGGTTACAACATGTAGACTTTTAAAACCTTCCCTTTAACTTAATGCATACAGTACGTACAGTACTAAACTATAAAACAGGCACAAATACAGTTTTAGAATGTACAGTAAGAATATTAAAGTAAAAAATAAAGATTGTTACTGTACTCACCACGAAAGAAGTTGAAGAAAAACTTGAATGATGATGGCGATGAATTTGCTGCACAGTAGAAATGATGATGATGAAGCTGATGATGTGTTCTACTGTGCAGCCAGGTAGTATTTTACGTCTCTTCAGACGGAGGTGTCTTTTCCTGGGACACCTCTTCAACTTCTTCCTGGGAAACTTCTTCAATTTCTTCCGAAGGCGTACTAGCAGGAGGAACTGGCTCTTTTTTGCGAGGCTGGAAGAACATTGTGATCGGAAGTTGTTGCCGCTGCTTCTTTTTTCGATCCAAGAGCATTTTGTAGGGAGTCATGTCTTCATCGATCTTGTTGCAGAATTGCATCGAGCGAACCATATCCTCGTCCCACTCTTGCAACATTTCTTTCAACTCCTTCGCATGGTTGCAGGCCTTGGCAAGCCGTTCTAATGTTAAGCCCGTTTCTTCGACATTTTCTTGGGTCTCTTCCTGGGTTTCACTCTCTTCTTCGCTTGCCGATTTCGTCAGGTCTTCGAGGTCTGCGTCAGTTAGGGGCTGGGAATGGCAGTCCAACAACTCGTCGACGTCTTCAGTTGTCATGTCGCCAAACCCGTCACCTCCAATTATGGCAGCCAACTGCACAGATTTGCGTACTGCAGAGTGTTGGATTTCAGCAGGTGTAAATCCCTCGTCGTCGTAAACAATCTGGGGCCACAACTTCTTCCAGCTCGCATTCACAGTTGCAGGTTTCATCTCTTGAAGTGCCTTCTGAATATTCTGCAGGCATGTGGCTATGGTGTACTGCCGCCAGTACGCCTTCAAGTTAAAATCTTCATCCTCATCATCTTGGGCAGCATCCACACACGCAACGAGGTCCGCCAAGGTGTTCTTCGTGTAGAGGGCCTTGAACGCCCTGATAACCCCCTGGTCCATCGGTTGAATTAATGACGTGGTGTTGGGTGGCAGGAACTCAACCTGAATGCCCTCATTCGACAGGTCAGTTGCGTGTCCACCAGCGTTATCCATAAGGAGAAGGATCTTGAATGGCAAGCCCTTCTCTACGAGATATTTGCTGACTTGCGGGATAAAACACTGATGGAACCAGTTGGAGGTCAACATCTTCGTAATCCATGCTTTTTGATTATGCATCCAGTACACGGGAAGGAGATTCTTATTTTTATTTTTCAAAGCGCGAGGATTTTTCGACTTATAAATAAGCCCCGGCCTTAGCAAAAATCCAGCAGCATTGCCACACATCACGAGGGTAACGCGATCCTTGAATGCTTTAAAGCCAGAGGCTTTGGCTTCCTCTTTGAACAGGAAAGTTCGCGACGGCATTCTCTTCCAAAACAAGCCGGTCTCATCCATATTAAAGACTTGTTCCGGCTTGTATCCACCTTCGGCGATAATATTCTTGCACGTCTGGTTCACGTAAGTTTCAGCAGCGGCAGTGTCAGCGGAAGTAGCCTCGCCATGCAGGGAAACGCTTTTCAGGGCGAAGCGTTTCTGAAACTTCGCGAACCATCCTTTGCTGGCGGAAAAACGTTTCTGAGGCTGGGAATCAGTGGATGTCCCTGGTTGAGGATCATCTGCATCATCATCATCTTCAGCATGGTTGCCGTCGTCGTCTTTAGGTTCCTTTGCAGCAAAATTCTCATATAAGCTCAAAGCCTTTGTTTGGATGGTGTTCGTATCCAAGGCTATGTTCTTCTTCCGGCAGTCGGCAATCCACACAGCTAAAGCACCTTCCATATGTACGATCGTTTTATTACGCGTTGTAAGGACTCGCTTCGCTGATCTGCTAAAGGTGATTGCAGCCGTCTTTCTAATGTTCGCCTCTTCCTTCTTGATATAGCGAACAGTAGATTCGTTGATGCCAAAATGGCGCCCAGCGGACGCGTAACTTCTACCATCTTTTAACATATCGAGAAGCGTAATCTTCTCAGCTATCGTCATCATCCTTCGGTGGCGTTTAGGCTCACTGCTAGCCTTAAGAGAAGCAGAACGCTTGGGAGCCATTACAGTATGATTTGACAAAAAGTTCAACTTAGAAAAGTCGCACACAGCACAGATTCACAAACTTAAGAACGTCTACTCAGCGATACGCGGGAACAGAGAGTGGACGATCCGGGCCCGCGAGAACCTAGATGCTGCGGGTTGGAGATGATGGCAAAACACCAATCACAGGCTAGATAACAAAACTTGAGTTCTGATTCGTCATCTATCAGCGCTTGAACCAATCACAACCCGTCTTACAGTATATGATGCGTAGGTTACCAACTCATAGAAGATGCCCCGCGCATACCGAACGTACGTAGATTAATAATAATAATAATAAATAATGATAATAATACAGTACAGCACTGTAATAATAATAATAATAATGATAATACAGTGATACCTCTGGATACGAAAGTTTCTGCTTACGAAAAATTCAGGATGCGAAAAGTGATTCGAAGATTTTTATGCCCCAGGATACGGATAAAATTTCAGGATACGGATAAAATTTCAGGATACGAAAACCTTACGAGATCCCAACTCTTCGCCGAGAGTAATTTTAAAAAGCGCTCGCCGCCAGACTTTGAACTTGGGTAGACTCACTTACAGCCTCCCGCTCACCCATTGGTTATCTCCCTACTCAGACGCTAGCTGACGCCATGAGATCCTGCTTTCCTATTGGTCGGCAACTATCCCAGCTTGCCTACGCACGGGCGTTCATCTCTCTCTCTCTCTTTTCGTTCCGACCGCGGTATCGTTAACAGACATTGTGTTGTGTGCTTTCGCTTGTTTGACTTTGTGTTAATATACAGTACATTCGTACGCCACGTGATATCGTTAATAAACTTTCGTTACTGTGCACTGTACTGTATTAGTGTTTACTATACATAGACTGTATATAACGTTACGTAGTGTATTATATTACGTATTACTGAAGCCATGGGTCCCAAGAATGTTGCCGAAGGAAAGAAGAAGAAGACGATGCTCTCGATGGAGACGAAACTTGAAATCCTTCAAAAGTACGAGTCTGGCATGCGTTTAAGTGCGATCGCCAAGGAGTATGGCCGGAATCCGTCTACGATAGGCACCATCCTGAAGCAGAAGGCGGCCATCAAAGCAGCAACACCTTCTAAGGGCGTCACTATTTTCTCCAACAAGAGAACGCACGTGCATGACGAGATGGAGAGGCTGCTTCTTGTGTGGATCAAGGACAAAGAGATCTCAGGAGACACCATCACTGAGACTACAATTTGCCAGAAGGCCTCCGCCATTTTCGGTGATCTCGTGCGTGCTCAGGCCGAAGAAGGAGCAGGAGAAGGAACATCCCAGCAGGAACCCCCAGAGTTTAAGGCTTCTCGTGGGTGGTTTGAGAAGTTCAAGAAAAGGACTGGCATCCATTCAGTGGTACGGCATGGGGAGGCAGCCAGCTCGGACACGAAGGCTGCCGAAGCCTTTGTTAAAACATTCGAGGAGTTGACTCTGCAGGAAGGCTACACTTTGCAGCAAGTTTTCAATTGCGACGAAACTGGGCTTTTCTGGAAGAAAATGCCTCGTCGGACATTCATCACGGCGGAGGAGAAGAGGCTACCCGGACATAAGCCTATGAAGGACAGGCTTACCCTTGCTTTTTGTGCAAACGCCAGTGGGGACTGCAAGATAAAGCCCCTGCTGGTGTACCATTCAGAAAATCCCCGAGCCTTCAAAGCCCACAAAGTTATTAAGGAGAACCTTCCCGTGATGTGGAAGGCGAATGCAAAAGCCTGGGTAACGAGGCAACTGTTCATTGATTGGGTGAATGTCTGCTTCGGTCCGACTGTCCGAAAATATTTGGAAGAAAAGCGCCTCCCTATGAAATGTCTGCTGGTGTTGGACAATGCTCCAGCTCACCCTCCTGGCCTCGAGGAATATCTTCTGGCCGAGTATTCCTTCATAAAGGTCCTGTATCTACCGCCTAACACCACCCCTCTCCTCCAGCCCATGGACCAGCAAGTTATTTCTAATTTTAAAAAATTGTACACGAAGCATCTCTTCAAGAGATGTTTCCAAGTCACAGAGAGTACAAACCTCACTCTGCGTGAATTTTGGAAAGATCACTTCAACATCGTGATATGCCTCAAACTCATCGATCTCGCTTGGCAGGAAGTTTCGAGGCGTACCCTAAACTCATCTTGGAGGAAGCTGTGGCCCGATGCTGTCTCTGCACGAGACTTCGAGGGGTTCGGGAAGCCTGGAGGAGAAGCCGAGATCGTTGACGATCCTGAACCAATTCAGCAGTCTGAGGTGGCTGACATCGTACATCTTGGTACGTCCATGGGGCTGGAAGTTAGCGCGGAAGATATCGATGAACTTATCGAGGAGCACCACGAGGAGTTGACGACGGACGTCTTGAAGGAGTTGGAGACGATGCAAGTGAGTGATGTTCAAGAGCAGTTCTCTAGCGGTGATGAGGAGGATGTTGCACCTTTGAAAACGGCAGACATTAAGGAAATTCTTGCATGTTTCCATAAAATGGCAGACTTCGTCGAAAAGGAACATCCAGAAAAAGTTTATACCAACCGTGCGCTTCAAAACTGCAATGACGTTTGCCTAACGCATTTTAGAAATGTGTTGAAAAGTAGGCAGAAACAAGCTTCAATGGATAGTTTCTTATTAAAGAGGCCAGCGGTATTGGTAGGCCAAGACGAAGGTGAAAGTAAAGAAAAGAAACAGAAAAAAGAAAGAGATGAAGAAGTAGAAGGTGAAAGTAAAGAAAAGAAACAGAAAAAAGAAAGTGATGAAGAAGTAGAAGAGATTTAGAAAATAAGAAAAATGTAAAGTTATAAAAAGGCAAAAAAAAAAAATTCAATTTTAAGTTTTATGTTACCGTTAAGTGTTAAAGTAATTTTTTCTTTCATTTTATAGTTTTCCATACGTAATGTTAAGTGTTAATTATTTCTGCCATTTTTTTTATTTTGTAAAGTTTAAGTGTTAATGTGTTAAGTGTGTAAATTACTGTACGTAGTCTGTCACTTGTTACGTTTTCTGCCTTATGCCATCCTCCTCTGCCGCGACTTCGCTATCGGACATCGTCTCACTCAAAAGGTAAGTTTCAACTTTTTTGTTACACTAATTAACTGTAACCTTTTTTTCAGAGTGTACAGGTACAGTATCAATCATTAATTTAGGTGTACGTACAGGTACAGTAACAATACACCTTCACTGATCTAAATGCTTTACGTACATACAGTACCGTAACTTTTATACAGTATCGTACCGTAGTAAAGAAAACGGACCGTTTTCTTTGGGCTTGGGGGGGATAACTTGGCTATAACTACGTACTGTACATTATTGAATAATCTCATAGTGGTTTCTGGAATGGATTAGGCTGTTTTTAACGGTTGTGTTAATTATTGAATGATAGAAATGGCTGCAATGCATGTTTATTACTACAGTTTAGCGTGTTTATGAAAGAAAAGGTGACTTTTTATAAGGCTTGGAACGGATTAGGCTATTTACATGTAAAACGCGACTCAGGATACGAAAACATCAGGATACGAAACCGCATCCTGAACGGATTAATTTCGTATCCTGAGGCATCACTGTAATAATAACAATCATAATTTTATTAACAACAACAATAATAATAACAATATTTAATAGCTTTACGTATGCTACAGTGTTTTATTCTTTTGTAGGATGTGTGTGTGTGTGTCTCTCTCTCTCTCTCTCTCTCTCTCTCTCTCTCTCTCTCTCGTACGCTTATTCGAAATGTGATTTTTGCAACAAAGAATATTATTGGATGCAGTACTGTACTACGTACGTATATATACAAAAGATTCATGGAAAAGAAGCACATTCATTACATTTGTAGTACTGTACGTACAGTAGTAGTCAACAGCAGCCTTACACCATTCTAATATGGTATGACTGCATCTGATTTGCGTTTCATGTTCGATTTAATTTTACTACGTACTGTATACAGTACTGTATTATCGTATGATCACATTCTCTTTTCGTGTTTTATTTCTTTCTGTGCTGAATTATATATCATATGTTATGCAATGAACAATCAGTAAGAGCAGATATTACTAATTACAGTATTAATGGAATTACAGGTAACAAAATATCGTATTTGGTTGTCTTCAGATTTCGCGGTATTTTCAAATTTTCCGGAAAATCCGCGATATGTATATATATATGGGTTATGGAAAAAACCCGCGAAGTGGTGATTCCGCGATTGTCGAACAGCGAAGTAGCGAGGGTTCACAGTACATATTGTACGTAGCAAAGCAGGAAAACAATTTACGAGAGAGAGAGAGAGAGAGAGAGAGAGAGAGAGAGAGAGAGAGAGAGAGAGAGAGAGAGAGATTGTTTTACGTATGTACAGTAAATGTAAATTTTAAACGTAAAAAATCAATTTACGAGAGAGAGAGAGAGAGAGAGAGAGAGAGAGAGAGAGAGAGAGAGAGAGAGAGAGAGAGAGAGAGAGAGAGAGAGATTGTTTTACATACGTAAATGTAAATTTTAAACAAAAAAAAATATGATAGGTTACAACATGTAGACTTTTAAAACCTTCCCTTTAACTTAATGCATACAGTACGTACAGTACTAAACTATAAAACAGGCACAAATACAGTTTTAGAATGTGAGAATATTAAAGTAAAAAATAAAGATTGTTACTGTACTCACCACGAAAGAAGTTGAAGAAAAACTTGAATGATGATGGCGATGAATTTGCTGCACAGTAGAAATGATGATGATGAAGCTGATGATGTGTTCTACTGTGCAGCCAGGTAGTATTTTACGTCTCTTCAGACGGAGGTGTCTTTTCCTGGGACACCTCTTCAACTTCTTCCTGGGAAACTTCTTTAATTTCTTCCGAAGGCGTACTAGCAGGAGGAACTGGCTCTTTTTTGCGAGGCTGGAAGAACATTGTGATCGGAAGTTGTTGCCGCTGCTTCTTTTTTCGATCTAAGAGCATCTTGTAGGGAGTCATTATGTCATCAACCTTGTTGCAGAATTGCATCGAGCGAACCATATCCTCGTCCCACTCTTGCAACATTTCTTTCAACTCCTTCGCATGGTTGCAGGCCTTGGCAAGCCGTTCTAATGTTAAGCCCGTTTCTTCGACATTTTCTTGGGTCTCTTCCTGGGTTTCACTCTCTTCTTCGCTTGCCGATTTCGTCAGGTCTTCTAGGTCTGCGTCAGTTAGGGGCTGGGAATGGCAGTCCAACAACTCGTCGACGTCTTCAGTCGTCATGTCGCCAAACCCGTCACCTCCAATTATGGCAGCCAACTGCACAGATTTGCGTATTGCAGAGTGTTGAATTTCAGCAGGTGTAAATCCCTCGTCGTTGTAAACAATCTGAGGCCACAACTTCTTCCAGCTCGCATTCACAGTTGCAGGTTTCATCTCTTGAAGTGCCTTCTGAATATTCTGCAGGCACGTGGCTATGGTGTACTGCTGCCAGTACGCCTTCAAGTTAAAATCTTCATCCTCATCATCTTGGGCAGCATCCACACACGCAACGAGGTCCGCCAAGGTGTTCTTCGTGTAGAGGGCCTTGAACGCCCTGATAACCCCCTGGTCCATCGGTTGAATTAATGACGTGGTGTTGGGTGGCAGGAACTCAACCTGAATGCCCTCATGCGACAGGTCAGTTGCGTGTCTACTAGCGTTATCCATAAGGAGAAGGATCTTGAATGGCAATCCCTTCTCTACGAGATATCTGCTGACTTGCGGGATAAAACACTGATGGAACCAGTTGGAGGTCAGCATCTTCGTAATCCATGCTTTTTGATTATGCATCCAGTACACGGGAAGGAGATTCTTATTTTTATTTTTCAAAGCGCGAGGATTTTTCGACTTATATATAAGCCCCGGCTTTAGCAAAAATCCAGCAGCATTGCCACACATCACGAGGGTAACGCGATCCATGAATGCTTTAAAGCCAGAGGCTTTGGCTTCCTCTTTGAACAGGAAAGTTCACGACGGCATTCTCTTCCAAAACAAGCCGGTCTCATCCATATTAAAGACTTGTTCCGGCTTGTATCCACCTTCGGCGATAATATTCTTGAATGTCTGGTTCACGTAAGTTTCAGCAGCGGCAGTGTCAGCCGAAGCAGCCTCGCCATGCAGGGAAACGCTTTTCAGAGCGAAGCGTTTCTGAAACTTCGCGAACCATCCTTTGCTGGCGGAAAAACGTTTCTGAGGCTGGGAATCAGTGGATGTCCCTGGTTGAGGATCATCTGCATCATCATCATTTTCAGCATGGTTGCCGTCGTCGTCTTGAGGTTCCTTTGCAGCAAAATTCTGATAAAAGCTCAAAGCCTTTGTTCGGAGGGTGTTCGTATCCAAGGCTATGTTCTTCTTCCGGCAGTCGGCAATCACACAGCTAAAGCACCTTCCATGCGTACGATCGTTTTATTACGCGTTGTAACGACTCGCTTCGCTGATCTGCTAAAGGTGATTGCAGCCGTTTTTCTAATGTTCGCCTCGTCCTTCTTGATATAGCGAACAGTAGATTCGTTGATCCCAAAATGGCGTGCAGGGGACGCGTAACTTCTACCATCTTTTAACATATCGAGAAGCGTAACCTTCTCAGCTATCGTCATCATCCTTCGGTGGCGTTTAGGCTCACTACCAGCCTTAGTAGAAGCAGAACGCTTGGGAGCCATTGTACAGAAGGATTTGACAAAAAGTTCAACTTAAAAAGGTTGCACACAGCACAGATTACTGTAAACTTCACAAACTTAAGAACGTCTACTCAGCGATACGCGGGAACAGAGAGTGGACGACCCGGGCCCGCGAGAACCTAGATGCTGGAAGCTGGAGATGATGGCAAAACACCAATCACAGGCTAGATAACAAAACTTGAGTTCTGATTCGTCATCTATCAGCGCTTGAACCAATCACATCCCGTCTTACAGTATATGATGCGTAGGTTACCAACTCATACAAGATACCCCGCGCATACCGTACATATGTATTAATAATAATAATAATAAATAATGATAATAATACAGTACAGTACTGTAATAATAATAATAATAATGATAATAATAATAACAATCATAATTTTATTAACAACAACAACAATAATAATAACAATATTTAATAGCTTTACGTATGCTACAGTATTTTATTCTTTTGTAGGATGTGTGTGTGTGTGTGTGTGTGTGTCTCTCTCTCTCTCTCTCTCTCTCTCTCTCTCTCTCTCTCTCTCTCTCTCTTACGCTTATTCGAAATGTGATTTTTGCAACAAAGAATATTATTGGATGCAGTACTGTACTACGTTCGTATACATACAAAAGATTCATGGAAAAGAAGCACATCCATTACATTTGTAGTACTGTACGTACAGTAGTAGCCATCAGCAGCCTTACACCATTCTAATATTGTATAACTGCATCTGATTTGCATTTCATGTTCGATTTAATTTTACTACGTACTGTATACAGTACTGAATTATCGTATGATAATAATACAGTAATAATAATGATAATAATAATAACAATAATAATTTTATTAACAACAGCAACAATAATAATAATAATATCAATAATAATACACCTAATAGCTTTACGTATGCTATTTTATTCTTTTGTAGGATCTCTCTCTCTCTCTCTCTCTCTCTCTCTCTCTCTCTCTCTCTCTCTCTCGTACGCTTATTCGAAATGTGATTTTTGCAACAAAGAATATTATTGGATGCAGTACTACGTACGTATACTGTACATACAAAAGAATCATGGAAAAGATGCACATCCATTACATTTGTAGTATAGTCGCCATCAGCAGCCTTACACCATTCTAATATGGTATGACTGCATCTGATTTGCGTTTCATGTTCGAATTAATTTTACTACGTACTGTATACAGTACTGTATTATCGTATGATCACATTCTCTTTTCGTGTTTTATTTCTTTCTGTGCTGAATTATGTATCATATGTAATGCAATGAACAATCAGTAAGAGCAGATATTACTAATTACAGTATTAATGGAATTACAGGTAACAAAATATCGTATTTGGTTGTCTTGAGATTTCGCGGTATTTTCGAATTTTCCGGAAAATCCGCGATATGTATATATATATGGGTTATGGAAAAAACCCGCGAAGTGGTGAATCCGCGATGGTCGAACCGCGAAGTAGCGAGGGTTCACTGTATTGGATTTATAATTCTATATCCAGCCTCTTCTGCCTCTGGAAAGTTGATTGTT
>NC_090731.1:113210150-113222650 GCF_036898095.1 Palaemon carinicauda | reverse complement strand
CCTTTTTCCCCGCCGCTCTGACTGGCCATTGGTCGGCTGGGGGAACTTGGTTGTGTATTGGTTATGTTTCGTTATGTACTGTATTATTTTAGTTTCTACTATAATGTAGAAACTTTTGTTCGTGGCGTATCACGGAGGAGCGAATATTTGTTGTTATATTATTTATTGGCGGTGTTCATTTGGGTTCTTGTGGCTGGCGGGGAGTCATTGAACCCCTTCCTCCCTCTCTTTTGACTCCCCCTACCCCGGAGGCATGTTACGACCCCGGGGTCTCTCATAGTTGTCTCCCCGGAGCCAACAGGTAGCATGTTATTATAACGTGTTATTATAACATTTTTATCCTATACAGTACTTCCCCAGTAACAACGGGATAGTATATCTCTTACTATGACAACATTATTTCATTGAGTGATCATATCTAATTACGGAATTGTTTAACAGGGAACATGTTATTATAAGGTAGCATGTTATTATAAACCCTTTTTTATTTTATACCTCCCTGGTAATGACGGGATGGTATATTCCTCGCTATGACAATATTATTTCATTGATAATCTTAACTTATTACGGAATTGTTTCAACAATGTCAGTTAATTTTTGATAATTTTTTCCCCGGTTACTATACCGGTTCGAAATTTTGTTCATAGCCTTTTGTCCCGATTTCATATCGGTCTATTTTAAGAATCCGGAACACCCGGATCTTTTTAGGTTATTAACCTATTATGGGATACTCATGTATCTGTATTTTATTCTATACTTCCCAAGTAGCGACGGGATAGTGTATTTCAAGCTATGACAATATTATTTCATTGATAACCTTAACTTATTACGGAATTGTTTTAACAATGTCAGTTTATTTATAAGTTTTTCCCCGGTTACTAAACCGGTCCTAGAGTTGTTCATAGCCTTTTGTCCCGGTTTCATATCGGTCTACTTTAAGAATCCGGAACACCCGGATCCTTTTAGGTTACTAACCTATTTTGGGACACACGTATCTTTATTTTGTTCTATACTTCCCAAGTAGCAACGGGATAGTATATTTCTCGCTATGACAATATTTTTTCATTGATAATCTTAACTTATTATGGAATTGTTTTAACAAAGTCAGTTAATTTATGATAAGTTTTTCCCTGGTTACTGTACCGATCCGAAATTTTGTTCATAGCCTTTTGTCCCGATTTCATATTGGTCTAATTCAAGAATTCGGAGCATCCGGATCTCTTTAGGTTACTGACCTGCTATGGGATACTTATGTATCTTTATGTTATTCTATACTTCCCCAGTACCGACGGGATAGTATATTTCTCGCTATGATAATATTATTTCATTGATAATCTTCACCTTTTATGGAATTATTTTGACAATGTCAGTTAATTTATGAAAATTTTTCTCCCCGGTTACTATACCGGTCCGAAATTTTGTTCATAGCCTTTTGTCCAGGTTTCATACCGGTCTATTTTAAGAATTCGGAACACCCGGATCTTTTTGGGTTACTACCCTACTATGGGACACTCTGTAGGTGCCCCTGTCGTTATAACTTCGGATATAGTCTTTTGGGATTTTCATTTTACTTCCTTTGTGATTGATCAATTTAAACATTTATTCTCGATCTATTTATTTTACATTCCCAACGGAGTTACCTTGTTCATTAGTAACGATATACCCTCTTTCGGAGCTCGCAGTCTTCCATGACTTCTACCTTGGCGACTCTTTAGATCTGGGTTGGCGGGTTTGCCTGGAGTGTCAGGGCAAAGAGACCCTGTGTCTCTTCCTTTTAGGGTTTTCAAGGAAGCACGTGGCTGATGTCGGGCCACGTCCTGTTGTCCCTAAAGTTAAAGCTACCTGCCAGCCCCTACCAAAGACTCACAGGTCTTCCAAATCACCAAACCAGGTAAGACTTCTCTTGGGTCGAGAGCGAAGCCCGGCCTGAAACCTACGACCCCGGAGGCTCCCTTGGATCCGGCAGCCCTTTCAAGATTGATGCAATGGCCTCTCGTGGCATGGTTGGTTTCAACCCGACCTTTCATTAGAAGAGGCCAGCGTCCGATCCCAGGGATGAGGTAGAAATTTATTTCTATTTGAACACGATGTTGTGTTGATATTTATCCATATATATATACATATATATATAATTTACGGACCTCTGTAGCTCACTGGCTCAAACCTCGTGTCACATACCGAGTCCCTCTTAATGAGAGAATGCCTTGATGAAGTCATTAAGCTTCAGCACGGCATTTAATTCCCGTGCTGAAACTTGGTGACGGGCAAGAGGGCTCTCGAACTTGGGGAAATTGCTCCCCCAGTTCGAATCTAAATTTCTCTCTTTTACCTTTTTCTTTTTCTCAATACTACTTCAACCTTATCCTAATTTCACAAACTTTCTTTAGTCTTGCTTTCCAAACTATGAGAAAAATTTCCCTCATTATATGTGTGTATATATTATGTACATATATATTTATTTATTTATTTTTTTTTCTTTTCTCCTATGGCTTGGATGTTTTCACATCCATTGTAGCCCCGGCGGGGATGTTCATACATCCTTTATTGCTGCCTGCTTTGATGAGTGGGAGGAGGTATCGCGGTTGGGAGGTGTTTGCATTCAAAGCTATATATGAGAGTATTGGATGATTTCAGCCATCCCGAAGATGGTTTGGACCTTTTTGGCGGAACTATTCTCAAGTGTTGGGTCTTCGGAATCCAGGGGGATCCAATGCTTGGGGTAGGACTCTCGGCTTTTGGCCGGAAGCCCGTCATTATAGATATGGGGAGGATGATTCCATAATTTCTTGGTCTCAGTCCTAACAGGCGGGTTCAGCTTACACCTGTGCCTCTATATCTGTTTTGATGCTATCCTTCGGGTAGGGTATGGAGTGGACCATCTGGGAAGTATACTCTCATTGTGCCGATAGTAGAGAGTGCAAATTTCCTTTCCGACGCGTGATGGCCTAACATTCTCGAGCAGGTACATCAAACTAACTCTTTTCCCTCTCTTTACTATAATGGATTCTTTAAGGAACGAACCCCCATCCCCTGGATACGCTGACTCTCCCCTGGCACTGTTGACGACCTCTGCTAATGTGATAAGGGATAGCTCTGTTGATGACCTCGGAACGGGAAAGGACCATTCTACTGATATTTCTAAATCGAGTAATTTGGGTAACACGAGGAAACTTCGAATCCTCCATGTTACACAAATTTCAATAGAAACAAATTATGATGATCTATGTAAAGCATTTGAATGCTATGGATGCATAAAAGAAATAAGGATGAAACTTGAAGCTGAAACTTGGGATTCATGGATATCTTATAGTAGTTATGACGAAGCATTTAGTGCAATAAGTAATTTGAATAATATTAAAATTAATAACTTGAATGTCGCGGCTGCTCTCTGCGATAAGGTACCAAAAGATTTAGATGTGTACAGGCCTGCCGATTGGTTGGAAAAAGGCACAGATTTAGTCATGCCCTCCCAGAGAAATCCAAAACCACCGATGTGGCTTATAGCTGAATCAAAGGGGGTTACAGGGAATTATTTTAAAATATGCAAATTGATTCAGAAAAAAGTAGGAACTATTGCACCAGGCGATATATCTCGTTTCGGAAAAAATAGTTTCCTTATCCATGCCAAATCCAGTACACAGTCGGTAATATTGTCCAATATGAAAATAAATAATGATGACATTAAGTTAGATGTCAAACCCCACCTAAATTTTAGCTACGGAAGGGGCGTAGTTTTTAACAGAGACCTATATGATTTTACAGAGGAGGAGATACTGGCCATGTGTCCATTAAATGTTTGGAAAGTTCATAAAGTCCCAGGTACATCAATGATAATCCTTACGTTCCAGGATGCTGATGTACCTTTTCATATTATTATCGAGAACGAAAGGATTAAAGTAAGACCCTTCAAGCAGAAGCCATTGCAATGCTTTAATTGTTTTAAATTTGGGCACCCGTCCAAAGTTTGCAAAAATGAGAAGATGTGTGGTATTTGCTCCAAATCTTACCATGGAGAGTGTGCACTTGGAGCCAGGTATTTAAATTGCAGCTCGAATCACAAATCCACAGACAAGATTTGCGAGCTATATAAGTTGGAGGAAGCTGCCCTCAACAAATCAAACTTAGAACACATAAGTGTGACCCATGCCAAAAGACTATTAAATAAATCAAATACATATGCTAAGGCATTAAAATCAAACCAACCTAGCACTGCCAATAGCTCAAAAAAAAAGTATACTATCTGACAAAATGTCAAATAACGAGGTAACCTTATCACCTCCTGAGGCTTTACCACGGTGTATTAACACTAGGTCATTGCCCATTGCTGTACAGCCTTCAGCCGCCATTACAAAAAGTAATACAAACCTCTCTCAGGCCATGTCCTTGCCTGATCTGATGGAGGTTCCACTTAAGACTAACTTACCTGATGCACCTGTTGTGGGAAAGGTGCAAAAACCTCGAATCCCACCATCTATTAATCGCAAAAGAGAGAGACCTCCATCTCTCTCTCCACCCTCCATTAGAAACGTTAAGGTTATGACATCAAATAAATTTGATGTTTTGTCTGTTGATGTTTCTAATGAACCAGAAGATGGACTGAATAAATCAGAAATTCAAGTTGAGGTCCACCATCCACCTCAACAAATAGATAAAAAGAATACAAAGAATAACACCAACGTTAAACCCAACATAACAAGACCACCTCTGAAGAAACATACTGGTAATAATGTTACATTAAAAACTGCTAATGGGAAGACCTCATCCAAGATGTCTTCCAGAAATAATCCATAGTTTTCTCCTCCATTTTGCAATGGAACTGTCAGGGTTTGAGGGCGAAATATGAAGAACTTAAGCTCCTAATTCATGAGCATTCCCCCATAATTGTATGTCTACAGGAAAGTATGCTTGATTCTAACACTCCTAGTCCTCGAGAGTATGTTAGCTATAGAACACTTTATAATCAACAAGCAGGGAGCCATGGCGGAAGTCTCATGTACATTCGTCGAGATGTTCCCCAAATACCCATGTCTATACGTACAACCCTGCAGGCAGTTGTTGTACAAATTGATATAGGGAGAAAATATACAATATGCTCTCTGTACTTACCTCCAAATGATAATATTTTATATGATGATTTAGCAGAGGTCATTCAACAACTCCCTCAACCTTTTCTCTTACTGGGAGATATGAATGGTAGACATCCTTTATGGGGTGATGTTTTGGCCAACACAAGGGGCAATATTATCTCATCAATTGTGGAGAATGAGGATGTGGGACTCCTTAATACCGGAGAGCCCACACACTTCCATGTTCAGACAGGTACTTTGTCATGCATTGACCTTTCAATTGCAAGCTCTAACTGCCTTCTTGATTTTGATTGGAGGACATTAGATGATTGGCATACTAGTGATCATGCACCAATCATTATAAACACCAACAAGGGTCCGCCTTTGCAAAGATCGCCACGTTGGAATCTAGACAAGGCAGACTGGGTTAAATTTTGTGAGCTAAGTGAAACCGAAGTGAGAGCAGAACAGTTTGAAAGTGTTGATGATGCCATAGACCTACTGAATGGAACTCTTCATACAGCAGGAATCAATTCAATTCCCAAAACAACAGGGTTATTCAAACGACGACCAGTCCCGTGGTGGTCTTCAGAACTAACTGCACTCCACAGAGCCACAAGAAGATCTCTAACACGATTGCGTAGACGCAGAACTGATGAGAATTTAATAATGTACAAGAAATGTAGAGCACAGTTCCGTCGTGCCATGAAAGAAGCAAGGCGCCAGTCATGGATGTCTTTTGTTTCCTCCATTAACAGTAGAACACCACCATCTTCTGTGTGGAGGAAAGTAAAAAAGATAGCTGGCAAATTCACCCCCAACCCACCACCAGTGTTGAAGGTGAATGGCCAGTATGTAACTGAAGCAAATGAAGTTAGCAATGCCCTGGCTAATCATTTTTCAAATGTATCCAGCAAGTGTGAAGGAGCCCCTGGTCACCAGTATAGGAGCACTGAAGAAAAGAAAATTTTAAATTTTGCAACAAGAAGGGAAGAGTCGTATAATTCTCCTTTCACTGAAAGAGAATTTGATTCCGCACTTGCTCATTGCAACGATACAGCCCCTGGACCCGATGGAATTCCATATGCAATGATTAAACATGTACATTTTAATACAAAGCTATTTATTTTAAGCATTATTAATAGAATATGGCATGATCATAGCTACCCAAGTGTTTGGGAACTAGCCATTATTTTAGCCTTCTTAAAACCCGGTAAAGACAAGTTTTTAGCAGCAAACTATCGTCCTATTGCATTGACATCTTGTTTATGTAAAATCATGGAGAAGATGGTCAATGCAAGGCTGATATGGTACCTTGAAAAGAAAGGTATTTTATCACCGATTCAATGTGGATTCCGAAAAATGCACTCAACGACTGATGTGTTGATACGACTTGAGTCATCTATTTGTGAAGCCTTTGCTTCCAAACAGCACCATGTTACAGTATTTTTTGACCTTGAAAAGGCATATGATACCACATGGAGATATGGTATTCTTAAAACCATTCATGAATTGGGATTGAGAGGAGAGCTGCCACTATTTATTCAGGCATTTCTTTCACGTAGAGTTTTTCAAGTGAGAGTGGGGGAAACTCTATCAGAGAGTAAATGCCAGGAAGAAGGAGTTCCTCAGGGTAGTGTGCTGAGTGTAACCCTTTTTGCACTAGCAATTAATGGGATATCCTCAGCCATTCCCCAGGATGTTCTCTCAACACTATTTGTGGATGATCTCTCAATATCATTTGCTGGCACTAGAATGGCAATGGTTGAGAGAAAAATCCAACTCTCTATTGATAAAATTATCCAGTGGGCTGACATGAATGGATTTAAGTTCTCGACAAGTAAAACTACCATTGTCCATTTTTGTCGTATCCGGGGAGTACATCCAGACCCGGATATATACATTAAAGGTCAACGGATACCATGTGTATCGGAAACCAAATTTTTAGGTTTGATATTTGACTGTAGACTTACATGGGTTTCTCACCTAAAAGCGCTAAAAGCTAAATGTGTTGAAGCTCTGAATATCTTAAAAGTATTGTCCCATACATCATGGGGGGCAGACCGCAATACTATTTTAAAATTATACAAGGCCTTGATTTTTTCCAAAATTAGTTATGGTTGTGAGGTATATTCTTCAGCCACCCCAAGCCGGTTAAAAATATTAGACTCGATACATCATGCAGGTATTAGATTATCTACTGGAGCTTTTAAAACCTCGCCTATCCCAAGTCTCCTTGTTGATGCTGGAGAGTTACCTCTAGACCTTTACCGAATGTCTTCCATTCTTCGGTATTGGTTTAGATTGCAAAGACTCCCTAGCTCTCTAGCCTTTCAGACTGCAAGCCTTGTAAGACACGCATCATACTTTGAGTTGCACCCAAAATCTCCTCAACCTTATGGCTTTCGGGTGAAACGATTTTTAAATAGTCTGGATATAATTAGAAATAAGGTACTTCCATTCAAGGTATCATCAACGCCTCCATGGAAATTACCTGACATATCTTTTTGTAAATACTTTATTGGAGTTAAGAAGAATATGACTGACTTAGAATCCAGGTCTCTTTTTATGGAACATGTCGAAGAACATAGGGGATCGACTTTTATTTATACTGATGGCTCCAAATCTGATGCTGGCGTTGGATTTGGAGTACATAGTAATGATTTTAATTGTAGAGGTGCACTTCCTCTAACAGCTTCCATATTTACTGCCGAACTGTATGGCATATTAACTGCTATTGAGAAAATAGCTTTGGAAAAGGAGGGTAATTTTACAATTTTTAGTGATGCAAGGAGTGTTCTTCAAGCTTTAGAAGTTTTTAATTCTAGTAACCCTCTAGTTTTAAAGATTTCAGAATGGCTTTTTATTATTGGACGGAAAGGTATAACTGTTCGATTTTGTTGGGTTCCAGCACATGTAGGTGTGTCTGGGAATGAGAAGGCAGATTTACTGGCGAAGAATGCGGCATCCGAGTTGCTACCAAGGAGGTATCCCATTCCATGTAACGATCTCCTACCTTACATCAAGAAATTGGTTTGTGATAAATGGCAACAGCACTGGGACAGTCAAGACGGCAATAAAATGAGGGAAGTAACAAATATCATATCACCTTGGAGGTATAACATGATTCCCCGAAAATGGGAGACGACTCTTTGTCGTCTCCGTATTGGTCACACACGGTTGACACACGAGTTTCTGCTGAAGGGCCAACACCAACCGTATTGCGAGGACTGCTTAGTACCTTTAACAGTGAGGCATTTGTTGACCGAATGCCCTAATTTTACTAACTTAAGAAATAGATATCTGTTTGAGGCTCGAGGTGAGGATGGCAGGTTTATCCTTGCCAAGATTCTTGGACATGATGTGTCTTACTATGCGAGCGGAATTTTTAGATTTATTTCAGAAGCAGGTCTTCTGAAAACTATTTAACTATTTTAATGACTTCTTAATTTTTATGGTTTTAATCGAATTCTCTTTTAATTTTCGTATACAGTAAATGGTATCGGCGTCAATGACCTTAGATGTCAGGATGCCAGAAAACTTTCAATCAATCAATCAATCACATACCGAGTCACCAGGAATTATATGATGAAAGATTCCTGGTGCCTCTGTGAACTTGACAATTGAATGGAATATTTGCCCTTTAGGGGGAAGAGAGAGTGCTAAACCAGATAGCCTCGTACAGGGTCTCATTTGTTATGGGCTACCTCAACAGCACAATATATCATCCCGGATGCCTCTAAGCTCCCGGAATTCATCGAAAGCAATCCGTGGAAGGCGGCCTTGCACTCTCCCTTCAAAGATGGTATGTTAACCATCGAAGGGTTTGGCACCCGGACTGTAGAAGATTTTGAATTCTACCCGCCGGATCTACTGTTCCCTCTCTCTGGTTTCGCATGCCTTACCGAGGAGACACTCGTAAGGTTTGACAAGGTCCCCAAAGAAACCAAAATGTACCCAAAGGGGCAGGCTCAGTCCACCTGGGTCCGGCCCTTAAACGAGTGGGAGTGTGTTAACACTACGTTAACACCTCACAAGAGCCCGTACACGATGTTTCTAGTGGAGGAGTAAACCCCTACTCCGTGTGTCACTAAGATATCGGACCTTGCTCAGCAGGCAATAAACGAGGACAAGCCGTTACCGCAGCTGAAGGAAACGCATCCGACTTCCCTCCTGTCCCCGGGGGATCACGATTCCTGGACTAACGCCCCGGCGACCTTCACATCGGGTAAATTAAGCGCTGACTGTGCTTCCATTCAGTTCAGTGAGTGGCTACCCAGGCTTCCGGAATCCCTGATATGCCTCGAGTTCGAAGCCTGTATGCGCCTGAGTAGACCTATCAACTCGGCTACAATGGCAGAAAAGACCTCTTTTATGTATGAAGAAGAACCACCTTTTAAGGTCTTGACGAAGTCATTACTTCAAACCTCACTGTCTGATTCCTACGACTTCTTTGCGGCCAGACGTCGTTGCTGTAGGCATGTCTTGTCTGAGGCCACTATCAGGCATGAGCCTAACAAGCTCATTAAAGCCCCAGTCTGGAGCCCTGACTTATTCCCTGAGGATTTAGTCAACAACGTCGTCAGTGGAGCTGCTAGGGTCAATCAGAGCCTCAAGGTTTGATGGGCTTAGTCCCCAAGCACAAGTTCGAACCGGCCAGCAACCAATCTCGAGGTAGAAAGAGTCTGAGATCTTTCCATTCCTTCCAAACCGGCGGTCCCAACAGGTGGTTCAAACCATCCCGGTGGCACAAGGGAGTCAACCTTTCACTTCGAAGGGTCAACCCCAACAGCAATACGTGCTGGTTCCTCAGTCCCAAGTAGCAACTACCTCCTATGCTACTTCCCCAGCCCTTAGGCCCACCTTTGAAACTCAGGGTGCTTTCCAGGGTTACCAGCGCGCCAGAGGCGCTAGCTCGAGAGGAACTTTTTGCAACAGCTACTCTCGAGGCCGAGAATTCCGCGGAGGCCAAGGAGGTAAATCCGCAGCAAATCATTGGGAATTCTCAGGTAGGGGGAAGACTTTACATCTTCCGGAACCGTTGAAAGTTCAACATTTGGGCTTTCAGCATAATTTCCAAAGGTCTGGGGTGGAGTTGGATAGAAAGGCCCCCTCCACCAACCAGTTTTCATCAACATCCAACGGAAGAGCTAGTCTTATATGAAAACGATCTATTGCAAAAGGAAGCAATAAAGAAAGTAAATCGCTTGTAATTTCAGGATCACTTGTTCAGCGGGCCAAAGAAAGACTCAGAATAGCGAAGGGTAATCCTGGACCTGTCGTTTCTGAATTCTTACATTCAATGCGACAAGTTTCACATGCTGACCATCTCTCAGGTGCGGACCTTGCTTCTCTGTGGGGTCGTCACCTCCTCTATGGATCTTGCAGACGTTTGCTATCATGTTCCGAAAGCAAGGCATTTTCGTCCGTTTCTAGGCTTCAACTAGGCAAAACTGCCTCACAGCAACTACAGAGTGATAATCTCTTACAACAGTTTTGGTTCCAAATCAACTTCGAGAAATCTCGTTTGGTCCCGAAGACAAGTTTCAATGGTTAGGATTCAATGGGTTCTATGCTCCCACACTCTGTCTCCCAACAGCCAAGAGGAACGATATAGCAAAACACAATACGTTTTCTCAAAGACAAATTGTCTTCCAGGAGAAATCAAGAGAGAATCCTGGGTGCCCTCCAGTTTGCCTCAGTAACAGATATACTACTGAAGGCCAGACTGAAAGATATAAGCCGAGTATGGTGCTCCAGGAAAACGAGTAATATCGAGACAAAGGGCCCGACTCCAACCAATTCTGAAGAAAAGACTTCAACCATGGACAAAGGTCAAAATCTGGCAAATCCGTTTCCTTACAATATCCACCCCCAAGCTGGTCATTTACACAGACGCCTCCTTAACAGGGGGGGGGGGGATACTCTCAGTACAAGAAAGCCCTGGGTCTATGGTCGACAATATTCCGCCAACTTCATATCAATTTTTTAGAGGCCATGGCGGTATTTTTGACCTTAAGCAACCGGCTCCAGCCAAAAACCAACATATCAGGTTTCTTCTAGATAGATAGTGGCGGACGCACTTTCGAGGACAACTCCACTGGAGTCGGAGTGGTCACTAGACCCAAAGTCCTTCAGTTGGATTCTTTCTCAGGTTCCGGATCTCCAGATAGATCTGTTTGCAACAGAGTCCAACTACAAACTAGAGTGCTACGTAGCTCCCAGCCCGGATCCTCGGGCTTACGCCTAAGACGCAATATCATTAGTCTGGAACACTTGGGAGAGAATTTACCTATTCCCACCAATAAATCTGTCGATGAAAGTGTTAGACAAGCTCAGGACTTTCAAAGGCCAAGTTGCTCTAGTAGCCCCCATCTAGCCCAAGAACAATGGGTTTCCCCTTCTGGTGGAACTGGGTCTCCACCTCGACAGAACCCCAATCCAATACTAACACAAGCAGTACAACTCGCAGTGTGTTAGCTTCCTCAAATTCAGAATGCCCTACCTTTATGGACTTTATGAAATTTGCAGCTCAAGAGGTACAGATATTGATCCTCAAATACATTATTTTTAGAATTAGATAAGAGGGGATCCACCCTTCGACAGTATGATTCGGCTGTTATGAAACTTGCCAGTTTTTAAGGGACTCAAAGGTTGAGACGATGACTATGAATCTGAAAGTAACCTTCTTCAGAATTTTATTTGAATCAGACTTAGCGACTTGTACTATTACCACAAATCAAGTCAGCCTTGAAGGTTTTACAATTGGTTTTAATATTACCCTTACAGATTCATAATTCTCATCCATCCCGAGAACCTGCGCCAGATTGAAACCATCAACTCACTCTAGCTCAGTTTCCTGGTTTCTGAATGACGTACTTAAGTTGGCTTCAGACACTATTAACGAGACTTGCCATTATATTCCATTGGTTAGGAAATCCTTGTTCTTAATGAACCTGACTTCTGGTGCCAGAATATCAGAACTTTCAGCCTTGTCCAGAGATCCAGGTCATATTGAATTTCTCTCGTCAGGGGAAGTACTCCTTTCCCCTGACAAAAGATTTTTAGCGAAAATGAGGACCCCCAGGACAGACGGTTCCCCTGGAAGATTGTCCCACTTCCGCAGGACCCATCTTTATGTCCAGTAAACACTCTGGAAGCCTACTTAAACATATCTCCCGTTCAGTCCTCAGGGCCCTTACCCATTAGAGAAGGTGAGGAACCATCATCCTGAAAGGACTCAGACAGCAGATTCTGCATTTCATTAACGGGCTACCTAGAATCATTCCCACATCACTCCCTCACGTCCATGATATATGAGCTGTAGCTACCTCAGTTAATTACTATGAACTTCACTGGACTTACTAAATATACAGGCTGGAAGTCTCCAACAGTATTTAAACGCCACTGCTTAGAACCTCTGGAAGCCTTATA
>NC_090731.1:113205150-113207650 GCF_036898095.1 Palaemon carinicauda | reverse complement strand
ATCTCGGCCACTCTCGCTTGTTCGGGAAGCATCAGTTCTCTCGAGAGCGTCACTCAGACAACGCGCGATCAGCATTCGTTGTGATTTAGTGATTTTCAGTGCTTTTAATTGCTTTTTTAGCTTTCATAATGAGTCCCAAGAAAGTAATGAGTGTTAAGGGGAAGGAGAAGAGGAAAACAGTGCGAACAACGATCGAGTTGAAGAAGGAAATTATAGCGAAATATGAGAATGGTGTACGAGTGTCCGATTTAGGGGTAGAATACGGAATGGCGAAGTCGACCATTTCTACGTTTTTAAAGCATAAAGAAATGATTAAGAAGGCGAATGTTGCAACGGGAGTTACGGCGGTAACTAAGCAAAGGCCACAAGTGATTGAGGAGATGGAAAAGTTGCTTTTAATATTTATTAAAGAAAAACAGTTGGCCGGGGAAAGTGTTAGTGAAGCGTTCATTTGTGAAAAAGCGTTGCATATCTATGAAGAATTAGTGAAGAAAAGTCCGAGTACCAGTGAAAGTGATTCATTTACATTTAAAGCGAGCAGGGGTTGGTTTGAAAAGTTTCGTAATAGAACAGGTATTCATCGTGTTACTAGGCATGGGGAGGCAGCTAGTTCGGATCAAATTGCAGCCGATAAATACGTGGGGGAATTCGATCGGTACATAAATGAACAAAATTTGATCGCACAACAAGTCTTTAATTGTGATGAGACTGGGTTATTTTGGAAGAAAATGCCAGCCAATACGTACATTACCAAGGACGAGACGAAGATGCCAGGTCACAAGCCAATGAAAGATAGGCTAACATTGTTGCTGTGTGCAAATGCAAGTGGCGATTGCAAGATCAAACCCTTGTTAGTGTACCACTCGGACAACCCCCGGGTGTTCAAACGAAATAATATTTGTAAAAGTGCACTACCAGTTATGTGGCGCTCGAACACTAAATCTTGGGTCACAAGACAATTCTTTACTGAGTGGATAAACGAAGTGTTTGCCCCCCAGGTTAAGGCTTACCTCATTGAAAAGAGCTTGCCAATGAAATGTCTTCTGGTTATGGACAATGCTCCTGCACATCCTCCAGGTCTCGAGGATGACTTGAAAGAAGAATACAGCTTTATCAAAATCAAATTCTTGCCCCCCAATACTACTCCCATACTCCAGCCCATGGACCAACAGGTCATTTCAAACTTCAAAAAACTCTATACCAAGGCCCTTTTCAGAAAGTGTTTTGAAGTGACCAGTGACACGAAGTTGACCCTAAAGGAATTCTGGAAGGAACACTTCAGCATCCTCAACTCTGTTAACATGATTGACCAAGCTTGGCGAGGTGTGACCTATAGGACATTGAACTCTGCCTGGCGTAAGCTGTGGCCATCATGTGTCACAGAGAGGGAGTTTGAAGGTTTCCAACCAGAGGCGGGTCCAAGCACTGCTACCCCTGTAATTTCTGATGACACTGATGTCGTTGAGGAAATTGTTGTCATGGGCAGGAGTTTGGGGCTTGAGGTCGACAAGGATGATATTGATGAGCTTGTAGAAAGCCATTCTACCGAGTTGACTGTGGAGGAATTGTTGCACCTGCAACAACAACAGCAGCAGGATCTGATTGTGGAGCAGGAATCTTCAGAAGAGGATGAGGTAAGGGAGGATGTTCCAAGTTCTCTCATCAATGAAATTTGTTCCAAGTGGGCAGATGTGCAGGCTTTTGCTGAAAAATACCACCCAGAAATTGCAGTAGCAAACCGGGCAGTGCATATGTTTAATGATAGTGTCATGTATCATTTTCGAAGAATACTGCAGAGGAGGAAGAAACAATTAACAATAGACCAGTTTTTCACAAAAGAAAAGAAAGCTGCTACATCAAAGCCTGTTTCTCCTCCAAAGAAGAGACAAAGAAGAGAAGAAACCCCTGAAATAGATCTGCCCACCCTTTCATTGGAGAGAGAAACAACTCCTGAAGGAGAACTACCCCGCCACATCATGGAAGGGGACTCTCCTTCCAAGCAGTAACCTCCCCCTTCCATCCTCTCCACATCCATCCCTGTATGCCATCGAACCGCTGCTCAAAGGTATGTTCACTACAGTACAGAAAATGGTTTAAAATTGTTTTATTTTAGTACAGTAAATGGTTTAAAATTGTTTTATAGGATTTTCTGACCAATTTCATACACATTTAGATAATTATTGTTGTTTAGGTACACGTTTTATTAATATTTTGGGCCTGTTCGAGTGCTTGGGAAC
Organism: Palaemon carinicauda; assembly: GCF_036898095.1. Classification (NCBI taxonomy): domain Eukaryota; kingdom Metazoa; phylum Arthropoda; class Malacostraca; order Decapoda; family Palaemonidae; genus Palaemon; species Palaemon carinicauda. The sequence goes on along the minus strand of NC_090731.1, from coordinate 113,205,413 downwards.
GGAATAGAATATATACCATTATTTCTTATGGGGAAAAAAAATTCGGTACTCGAACAAATCGGAGGTCGAACACGGATCTCGAACGGATTATGGTCGAGTACCGAGGTATCACTGTATATATATATATATATATATATATATATATATATATATATATATATATATATATATATATATATATGTGTGTGTGTGTGTGTGTGTTTATATATATATATATATATATATATATATATATATATATATATATATATGTATATCATATA
>NC_090731.1:113147375-113204650 GCF_036898095.1 Palaemon carinicauda | reverse complement strand
TTTTCTTTTTACATTTTTTTTCACGATTATTTTCCGTCTATACGAGGAAAAAAAAAATTCATTAAAAAGAAAAGAAAGGAAAATCAAAACTCTGTCTGACAGAATTGTTCGGTTGATAAAGTAGTTTTTATGGTATAAGTTTCAATACAATTGGTATTATAGTAGTTGGGAAAAATGTACCTAAATTTTTTTTTTAGATCATGATTTTTGCTAATAAATACAAAAGTTTTTGATCAAATGACTTGAAATTTTTATATGATAAGGTATTATATATGTCTAAAATGTATATAGAAATTGTGTAATTTGGATCATTAGAAAAAAAAATGGCGTACGGTCCCCTTAAGTAGCTTCCTAGGGTATATTTGACTACATTGATATTACCAGAGAATTTACCTATACTGTAGGTCTCCAGGATTCTAACTCCTGGCGCGAATATCCTTAAAATTTCTCTCAAGGATATCGCATAATATCAGGGGACGTATATCTTGATATGACACATAGCAATCTTCACCCTGAATAGCGTTTTCACTTCGAGGGGGAAAAGTGGCAAAAATAGAAGGGGAGCCGTTATCAAGGTACCCTTCCTCCATTACTACCTTGAGTGTCTAGATGGCGCCATCGTCGCCACCATGTTTTATTCCTTTATCTGTAGCGGTTTCGCTCGGTGATTTTCCTGGTTTCTCTCTCGTTATTTTGGATTTATTGGATTTATAATTCTATCTCCAGCCTCTTCTGCCTCTGGAAAGTTGTGTTTGATCTTTACATTATATAAATTTTAGCTCTTACATCACAGTGAAATTATGTTAAATTTAGTAGAAGAGCTGTTGCCTGAACCGGAGGCGTCATGGGCGCTGTCGTCCGTAACGCATGAGTTATTTAGTTAGCCAGAATGACTTTCCTGTTATAAATAGCATGAATAACTATAACTATTCAGTCTTCATTGCTAGGAGTTAATTATATTATGCCGATTGTATTCATTATAGTTTCGGTGATTTAGGTAACCGAACCTTGTTTACTCTAGGCCTCCTAGCCTAGGCATTTTAGTTTACTTTCATGCATGATATAATAAACATTCCTAGTGTTATTAAATTTAAATGAAGCTATTTAGGCAATTTATACATGTAAGATATATTGATTGCATATAAATTTTCCTCTTTTGAGATCATATACGAGAGAGTTTCGGTGATTAAGGTAGTCGATTCTCGCCCGCCAATAGGCTAGTAGGCTAGTGACTTTAGTATACTTTCATACATGTTCCCCGGTTACCCTCGTGTATTGTTTTATCAATTCAGGTGGAGATAGATATCTCCTAGAATTATTATATAAACCGATACTCGTCTCCAGTGGAGATTTAAGGGTAATCCCTCCTTCCCTCTGAGTGTAGCCTTAGGCTACAACCCTAGTTCGTCGTGCCTCGAGTTGTTAATTCAGGCAGGACTAGGCTAGGGTTTTCTGTCCCTTCCCTTAGCCGCAGATAGCTTCTTTTGGGTATCGGTCAGACCCTCAGAGTATATAGTCTTGTGGCGGAAGCCGGCCAGCAGGGTGAATAGTCATTCCCCTGTCGAACTAGGCTGCCGGCATAGGAGGCTAGACCTCCCTAGGCCACACCTGAAGGGGTAGTATGATTTACTACCTTCTCCCTGCGGTTTAGTCGACTAGTCCTGTACTTAGGCTGAAGAATAGATATTCTTCTGCTGCCTAGGATGGCGCCGGCACTGGAACTCTGTTTCTCTCTTGTTGAGAGGACACGGCAAGCTTGTTGCCGGCCCCTTAACTGTATTGGCAGACCCTAGGCTGGAGAATAGATATTCTCCTGTCGCCTAGGATGGCGCTGATACTGAAACAGAGTTTCTTTAGGGTGTGGTAGGACCGGCAACCCTGCCGGCTTCTTCCACACCTCATACAGGAACCCCCCCCGCCACCCCCGAGCTGTCCTTTAGTGATGGCCTAGCCATCACAACCCTTAGGCCGTTGTCCTACAATCTCCTGCTTGCTGGCAGGTTTTGGGGCCGGCCGGGGCTTCTGTTTGTAGTGGCTTAGTCGCTCAGCTTTCCCTTATGGACGCAAAGTTCCGGGAAATCTGTGCCGGCTGGGCTGGCTGCCGGTAGGAGATCCCTTTACTGTAGAGTGTTCTTCAGTCCTCTCTTGGACTGCCATTCACAGAACGGTGGCCGGCAGAGAACGGCAATGGTTTGTGTGTGGGTGGAAGCCTGAATAATATGTTCTCCCCTTCCATTTGAACCATCATTCTGGATGAAGGTAGTAAGAATGAGCTCTTACATCCTTATTTACTGTTGATACATATTCAATAAGGCACCCTTCACTCCGTACTAACCTAGCCGGCAGCTGCCAGCCGGGTTGATGCTGCCGGCCACTATCCTAGCCGGCAAGGCGCCGGCTGGACTAGAGCGACAGCAGCTGGTAAGCCGCCTGCAGAACTGGCTTGGCCGGCAGTGCCGGCCGGGTTGATGCTGCCGGCCACTGGCCTAGCCGGCAGTCAGCGAACTGCCGGCCCCCACTTTGAACTGTGCCCCAGGTGCTAGCCTTGCCGGAAACATGCCGGCTAGAACTACAGTATATGATTATACAGTAGCCAGTATATTTGCAGTATAGATCATACTGCAAACAGAAAACTATAGTATAAAGTATACAGTAGTTAATTTTCAACATACCCTGTGTGTCCATGCACAGTCTATCGTTGAGACCATATTATAATAAGGAAAGGAAGATTTTTTTCCATATACTGATAGATGATCAGTTACAAATGACCCTCATTATTAAACCTTTGGGAAGTCAATGTTAAGTTACACTTATCTATCCTTATAGGTTAGAACTCTTCCATTGGGCTTCTTGAATAGGAAAACCATAGGCTTTAATTTTGAGGGAGGTCACAGCAATTGGCTGGACAGAAAACACAAGTATGTGTCTTTCCTAATTCTTTTCTAGATTGTTTATCCTAAGCTATATGCAATAAAAATGCAAAATATTAATAATATATAGTTTATCAGGTGAAATGAACTACCATATACTCATTTAGTTTTCCTCTCTTTACAGGATGACCACCCTAAGTGCCTGTGAGTCTTCTGCAACGTCAGGAGCAATGACTTCTGTGGCCATCTAGAGTGCAGGGCGCACTCTCTCTGTTCCATCACCAAGGGAACTCTCAAGTACTGGGACCCCCAGGACTGCAAAGTATGCAAAGCCTTGGTTACTGAGGCTTTTGATGACCCCAAGACAGCGGAGTCAAGGGATGCAGCACGGAGTAAGCTGCGCAGATGGGTTCATGGCTTCTAGAAGAATGCCACAGGGCCTTAACTTCCGAATGAACGGATGCGGGCCTATCTGTTCCCTAAGGCAACTGCGGATGCCGTTATACCACAGCCTCATCCTTAGATCCATTGCGTCCAGATTTCCATAGATACGGATGTTTCGGAAGACCCCGAGAAGGACCTTCTTGCGGAGGGTCAAGAAGAAGAGTCTACCTTGGCTCCTGAGACTGAAGAGGATGACGTCGAATCGGAGTCTGTTTCGTCGGTTCCAGCCCCAGAAATAGTGCCCTCTATGTCTTCTGCTCCGCCGTCTGACGAAATGGGAAAAGCCCTGGCTAGTCTCATGACGATGATGGAGAGTCTTCGTAAGCAAAATGAAGAAAGGGATGCTGCATTGAGGAAAGAGATGCACCATCTCGCAGCATCCCGTGGGTCTCACAAGAGACTCAATGTAAAGGATCTTCCATCGTGTTCCGAAGTAAACCCATGGAGGCATGCAGAGTACATGCCAATTACAGACAGGAAGATCTTCATTTCAGAGAAGTTGGTAGCCGTCCTCATTGAGGATGTTGACTTTTGGCCCAGATTTGAGTCTTACCCAGACTAATTCATCCGTTTGAAGCCGGAACCTGTGTCCAAGGAGGAGACAGAGCCGAAAGAGGTCATAGTTCTTGACCATGGGAAAGCTCAAGCTTTGATGGCAAGCAGTCTGAAAGACAGGGGCTTCACTAATTCTAAAGTGCCAGCCCTGAGTAAGAAACACCCTTCTTTTCTTGCTCCAGCTGAACTGGCCTTTCCCTTTGCAGAAAAAGGGTTTAAGGCAGTTATGAAGGCAGTAGAACCTGGGAAACCTTGCCCTACACTTGAGGAGTGTAGACCTTTATCCCTAGCTCTGCCTACGGATGATAAAGACTGGAAGGAAATACATCTTACCTTCTCAGTTGGGAAGTTGGAGGCGGATATTGCTGGACGCCAGTTCAGCAAAAACCTCCCTAAGTTTTCTGACTTTCTCTTGTGCAGGGAGAAAGAGACAAAGGAATGGCTTGCCACATATCTGTCCCTCCAAATTACCTTGGAGGCAATGGCAAGTGATAATAGATCCCCAGACATGTTCATGGTCGTAGCTAAATCACATTAGGCAGCGCGGGTCAAGGACCTGTATGGCTTTGTTAGGGCCAGGAGAGCATGTAGGGAGTTCGTGTTTGCTTCGGCTGCGGTGAAGCACGAACCCAGGAAGCTGATATCTTCCAATATCTGGGGAAAAGACCTCTTCCCGAGTGAAGTGGTCAAGGAAGTAGTTGAGAAGGCTGCCACGGAGAACAGGAATCTTCTCCGAAAGTTGCGCATGTCGGCTAAGAGGAAGTCTTCCCTGGATGAGGGTCCCCAACCAAAGAGGAAGACAAAGAGACCAAGGTTGCCCTCTCGCCCTATCAGACAACAATAACTTCCCGCAGTTCCAAAGATGGTACCCCAGCAGATGGTGACCCAGTCACCAGCCTTTACTCCTGCCTATGAGAGGCAGACCACTACCTTTTGCCCCAAAGGTAGAAGGTCAAATAGAGGCTCCTCTAGACGCCCCTCAATAGGAAGAAGGGGTAGGGGAGGGTGTGGTGAAGGAGGCAAGTCCTCCGGACAACCAAAGCAATGAGATGCTTCCGATAGGAAGAAGACTCCGAAGTTTTCGGGATCGCTCGACCTTCGATCCCTGGGCCCACAGCCTAATAAAAAACGGACTAGGTTGGAGCTGGAAGACAGCTCCACCATCATTCCCTCAATTCTTCCAACACTCCACCCCCATCCTGGAAGAATATACCCGAGAACTCTTGAGCAAACGGGTGATATGGAGGGCAAAGTCCATCAAATTCCAAGGAAGGCTGTTTTGTGTTCCCAAGAAGGACTCAGACAAACTCAGAGTCATTCTGGACTTGTCGCCACTTAACAAATTCATAGAAAACTACAAGTTCAGGATGTTAACCCTTCAACACATAAGGACCCTACTACCCTAACGGGCGTACACTGTCTCCATAGACGTGGCAGATGCCTATTGGCATATTCCAATCAATCGCCCACTCTTCTCCTACCTAGGATTCAAGCTACAGAAGAAGAAATATGTCTTCAGAGCCAGGCCCTTCGGACTAAACATAGCCTCAAGGATCTTTACAAAGCTTGCAGATGCAGTTGTTCAACAACTACACCTAGAAGGTGTCCAGGTGGTAGCCTACCTGGACGATTGGCTGGTGTGGGCAGCATCCGACACGGAATGCATGCAAGCATCCAAGAAAGTGATCCAATTCTTGGAAGATCTGGGATTCAAGATCAACATCAAAAAGTCTCGACTATCTCCAGCTCAGGAGTTTTAATGGCTAGGAATACATTGGAACTTAAAGTCACACCGTCTCTCCAATCCACCAAAGAAGAGGAGAGAGATAGCGGGATCTGTCAAGAGACTACTGAAATCCAACAGGATATCAAGACGCCAACAGGAGAGAGTGCTGGGCTCCCTTCAGTTTGCATCAGTGACAGACCCGGTGCTAAGAGCACAGCTAAAAGATATGTCAGGAGTCTGGAGAAGATACGCATCAAACGCTCGAAGAGATCTAAGAAGACCGATACCGACTCGACTATCATCACTTCTCAAGCCATGGTCGAAGGCCAAGAACCTGAAGAGGTCTGTGCCTTTACAACCACCTCTACCTTCAGTCGTCATCCATACGGACGCATCAAAGGAAGGATGGGGAGGTCACTCTCACCAATGGAAATTCCAAGGGACTTGGTCCTCTATATTCAAGACCTTCCACATCAACATTTTGGAAGCCATGGCAGTCTCTCATGCTGAAGAAATTGTCTCCTCGCCATTCAGTCCGCATAAGACTGATTCTGGACAGCGAGGTGATTGTAAGATGTTTGAATCGTCAAGGTTCGAGATCACCCCAAATCAACCAAGTGATATTGGCCATCTTCCGCTTGGCGGAAAAGAAGAGATGGCACATATCAGCAGTTCACCTACAAGAGTTCCGCAATGTGACGGCAGACGCTCTATTCAGGCTCTTGCCGATTGAGTCAGAATGGTCCCTAGACGCAGGATCATTCTCCTTCATCTTACGTCAAGTCCCAGGACTGCAGATCGACCTCTTTGCGACGAGCGACAAGAAACTACCTTGTTATGTGGCCAAATACGAGGACCCGCTAGTAGAGGTGGTGGATGCCATGTCCCTCGATTGGAACGGATGGACCTGCATTTACCTGTTCCCTCCAACCAACCTCCTGTTGAAGGTCCTCAACAAGCTGAGATCCTTTCAGGGAACGGCAGCTCTAGTGGCTCCCAAGTGGCCGACGAGCAACTGGTTCCCACTAGTAATCGAACTGAAGCTGAGGCTGGTCTGGTCCCTCTGCCGGACCCAGTACCGACTCAACAAGTACAGAAGTCGACTGTCTTAGCTTCATCACAGAAAACCCAAAACCTTCATCTCATGATTTTCTCTCCTTAGCAGTTAAGAAAAGGTTTGGGATCTCGAGAGACAGTATAGACTTCTTAGAAGAATATAAGTCTAAATCTACCAGAAGACAATATGAGTCATCTTGGAAGAAGTGGGTTGCTTTTGTCAAGGCTAGAAGACCAAAAGAGATCTCAACAGATTTCTGTTTATCCTTCTTTATTCACCTTCATGGACAAGGTTTAGCAGCCAACACGATAACGTGTAAATCATCCTTGACTAGACCTCTCCTTTACGCCTTTCAAGTAGACTTATCCATATCCAATGAAATCTTTAACAAGATCCCTAAGGCTTGTGCTAGACTTAGGCCTGCAGCACCTCCGAAGCCCATTTCATGGTCCTTGGATGAGGCCCTACAGTTTGCCTCAACGGTGAACAATGAGGAGTTCTCTATGAAAGACTTATCCCAGAAAGTTATATTCTTGTTTCCTCTAGCTTCGGAGGCCAGAGTTTGTGAAATAGTGGCCCTTTCTAGAGATGAGGGCCATATTCAGTTCACAGAAGCGGGAGAACCTAATCTCTTTCCTGACCCAACGTTTCTCGCCAAGAACAAGCTACCTACCAAAAGGTGGGGTCCCTGGAGAATCTGCCCTCTGAAGGAAGATGTCTCGCTGTGTCCAGTGGAGTGTCTAAAGGTCTATCTTCGTAGAACTTCAGACTTCAGGGGAGGACAGCTCTTTAAAGAAGATCCCTCGGGGTCAAACTTATCCCTAAAACAACTAAGGGCAAAGATCACCTATTTCATTCGCAGAGCGGATCCTGACAATACACCCATAGGTCATGATCCCAGAAAAATTGCTTTGTCATAGAATTTTTTCCAATACATGGATTTTGAGCGTCTTTGCTCGTATACTGGATGGAAATCATCCAGAGTATTTCTCAAGCACTACGCGAAGCAAGTGCAAGAGTTGAAACGGTATGTGGTGGCGGCAGGTAGTGTGCTAAAGCCTGTCGCTTAGTGCTGCGAGGAACAGTGAATGGATTGGGACTGTTTAGAATTGGGTGAAAGTGTTGACACCTAGCGTGCAACCTGATAAAATAAGTGTCACCAAGGTGGTACTATGTACTGTTCCAGTTATTAAAGGTGAAGAAACATAGAAATAACACTTGTGCCGTGTGTTTTTACACAGTGTGAAGAGACAGTCATTCATAGAAATGCATATTAGAAAATGATTAAATTTTCAGTTTTGTGGCAATAATTGTTCCCTTTCAGGAGAAAATAATAATTTCTAGTCTCGTCTGTTTTAAATATGTTTCTTTTGCATTCTTTAGCATTATATTAGTGCTATGTTATGTATGTTGAATTGCTATTTATTTACTACCAATAAATGATTGATTGGTATTTGTGTCTTATTTCACCCCAAACTTGAATTAATTAAGATATGCGAGAGTATTATTCAACCCTTAGTAATCTGCATATGGACATGTAAACAAAATGGGTAACTTTATTCTAACATGAGTACAACGTTTCTCTGCCTACGTATACTTTGTTCCTACCCGGGTACAAACTTGTCTGATTTTGCATACAACAAATCCTGTATGCTCTGGTGGCTATGTAGGCTCATAAAAACTTTTGTTTGTGTTAGAGTGCAAACTTTGACTGGCTTGCCATACAGTGAGACCTGTATGCTCTTGTTGCTATGGTTGTTCATATGGTATATGCAAACCTCGAGACTTTTTCCTAAGTCTAGTATGTCTCTTCCCTGCAGGGGGCAGGACGCACTAACATAGTTCATGATTAGAAGTAATGACGTATAACGGTAACGCCATATGTCTCTATGCTCTAAATGACCAAGGAAATATTGTCCTGAGGTTAAGGCACATTTGGAAAATCCACAGATATAATGTTCTGGTAACCTTCCATCAGGATGACATGGCCTGAGCCCAAAAAGCGGATTTTGAGCGAAGCGTAAAATCTATTTTTGGTTGAGAAAGCCATGTCGTCCTGATGGACCCGCCCTCCTTTTATAGAAAAGGCCTTGGCAGGATCCCTCCCGAAACTACTATATCTGTAGCACCTTGCTCAACACTACAAGGAATAAAACATGGTGGCGACAATGGCGCCATTTAGATACTCAAGGTAGTAACGGAGGAAGGGTACCTTGATAACGGCTCCCCTTCTATTTTTGCCACTTTTCCCCCTCGAAGCGAAAACGCTGTTCGGGGTGAAGATTGCTATGTGTCGTATCAAGATATACGTCCCCTGATATTATGCTATATCCTTGAGAGAAATTTTAAGGATATTCGCGCCAGGAGTTAGAATCCTGGAGACCTACAGTATAGGTAAATTCTCTGGGAATATCACTGTACGTAATCAAATATACCCTAGGAAGCTACTTAAAGGAACCTTCCATCAGGACAACATGGCTATATCACCCAAAAATAGATTTTTCGCTTCGCTCAAAATCCGTTCAGTCCTCTCTTGGACTGCCATTCACAGACCTTGCAACCGGCAGTACAGCCGCCGGCAAAAGTTGTGGCTGGATGGAAGCTAGAATCAGATGCATTTTTCCCCTTCCATTAGCATTCTCATTCTGGCAAGGAGACAGTAGGCTGCAGTAGCCCTCCTACATTTCCATTTATTGTGCTAAACCATAATAATGGAAACCCTCGTTTCCATTCTTTCTTTCTCTCTATCACTTAGTGCCTCCAGGAACTAGCCTAACCCCAGTAGTGTACCGGTAAAATTACAGTATACAACAATACAGTAGACAGTAAAACTACAGTATATAACAATACAGTAGTACAAGTATTTCTAACATACTCTGTGTATCCTTTTGTAGTTTATTGTTGGGACCGCATAACATGCTGAGGTTGAAGCATTCCCTCAACACCCTGATGAATCCTTTGATTATCGGGACATTCATGAAACACCGTTCAGTATTAATATTTTACAGGTGGAGGAATTAGTATAAATATTTACTAGCTCCGGCTCTATGTACGAGAGTTATTCCACTCTGTATTCTCCCTTATAAGGAATTTAAATAATAATATTGACGGAGGTCTCAGCAACTGCGTGTGAGAGGAAACACAGATGTGTCTTTCCTATTTCCATTCTAGCTTACTATCCTAAGCTATTAAATATAATAGTAAGTATTACTATTTTTTATGTATGCATTACATCAATGAAATAAACAACTGAGTACTTATTTCACCCCTTTTTCTCCCTTACAGGAGGAGCCAATGGGGAAGTGTACAGTTGTGTTCTGCAACCACAAGAGTAAGAACTTTTATGGGCATATGATTTACAGGTCTCATGCCCCCTGCTGCATCGTATCTGGATCCCTGAGGTACTGGGACCCGTATTTTAAGTATGCATTATATCAATGATATAAACAACCTAGTTCTCATTTCACCCTTTTTCTCCCTTACAGGAGGAGCCAACGGTGAAGTGTATAGTTGTGTTCTACAACCACAACAGTAAGAACTTTTGTGGGCATACGATGTACAGGTCTCATGCCCCCTGCTGCATCGTATCTGGATCCCTGAGGTACTGTGACCCAAAGGGTTGCTCCAACTGCTTGACCTTGCTGACCTGCGGCTTTGGAGAAGATATCCCTGACACTACGGAGTTAAGGAATACAGCAAGGGAAACCCTTTGAAGGTGAGTATGAGGCTTCCAGAAGAACTCTCCGGGACTTTACCTACCTAACAAATCTCTGAAGTGCCTACTGTTCCCTAAGGCTCAATCCAGTGCTTCAGGTACAAGTCCAGCCTCCCTTTATCCAACGGACAGTGGACGCGGATATCAACAAGGCACTGCAAGGCTTGGACATCCACCAAGAACGGATGTCGGAGGTGTCCGTTGACACCGGACAGGACCTACTGCAAGAAGGCCCTGAATAAGAAGTGGTTCAACCACCCACGTAGGAAGAAGGATCCATTTCGACGGTGACTGAGGACTCTCAGCTCACTGTGACGGCATATCAATCTATGCCGTCAACCTCTCCAGCCCCAACTCCCCAACTGGCTAGACAGGTCGGCAGGAGCGAAGCGCTCCTAGAGTCGATCCATCAGATGTTGACACTGTTCCGGAAGGAACAAGAGGAGAATAAGCAAAATCTCAAAGAGATGAAGAGAGAAGTACAGGAAGGGAAACACTGTAAAGCTTCCAGGGTCTCTGCTAAGCCCCTTAAAATATCTGACCTCCCTCACTGCTCCGAAACCAAGACCTGGAGGTAGACGGAACATGTGCCCATGATGAATGGGAAGGTTTATATCTCCGAGAACTTGGGGGCCAAACCCCTTGAAGAGCTTCAATTTTGGCCCAGCATCTAGTGTACCCAGATTGCTACGTGAGACTGCGAGATGAACCTGCATCCCGCGAGGAGACTACACAGAAGGAAGTCATTGTCTTCGAACATGACAAGGCACAAGCCATCCTTACCAAGACCCAGAAAGGAGCCAGATATACCATCTCCAAAGTCTCAGCATTGAGCAAGAAGCACCTAACCTTCATTGCTCCTTCCTCCAGAGCCTTCCCCCTTTCGGGGAAAGCCCTAGACTGTGTCATGAGAGCAGTTGAAGAGGGCAAACCCTGCCCAATTCTAGAGAAATGCAAACCATTATCTCTAGCTATGCCCACCTGCAAGGAGAAGTGGAAAGGGGTACATCTAACCTTCTCCGTCTCGAAGTTGGATCTGGATATAGCAGGCCAGCAATTTAATGAGAACCTTCCAGAGTTGCCAAACCATCTTTTGAGAAGGGAACAGGAGACGAAAGATAGTTTTGCCACCTCCCTGTCTCATCAGAACTGCTTGGAAATGTGTGCCCCACCCTTGTGATAGATTTGTATGCTTTTCTCAGGTCAAAAAAGGACCTGTAGAGAGCATGTGTTTGCCGCAACAATGGTGAAACGAACCCAGAAAACTGATTTCATCATGTATCTGACGCAAAGACCCTTTCCCACAGGAAGTGGTCCAAGAAGTCATTGCCAAAGCCACCATGGAGAACAGGAACCTTCTCCAAAAGTGGGACATGCCCTCAAAGAGGGAATCTTCATTAAACCCTCACAATTTCCGACCGTGACCATGACCACGGTGCCTCAAATGGTAACCCAGCCGCAAACCACCTTCCTGATGGTCCCTCAACAGCTGGTAGCCCAGTCACCAGTTTTTAATCCAGGCTTTGAAAGGCTCTTGACCACCTTTCGGCCCTACAAAGATAAGGGCCCAAAAAGAAGATCCTCTGGAAACCCCCCAAGGGTGGAGGAGGACGCGGTCACGGAAATAAGTCCTCAGGAACCTCTAAACAATGAGAGGTTTCAGGTAGGAGCAGACTTTTCCACCTTTGGGATCGTTGGAGCTTCGATCCCTGGGTCCACAGCCAAATTACGAATGGACTTAGTTGGAAATGGAACGAAAATCCACCTCACTTTTCCAAAATTCTTCCAACACTTCACCCCCTTGTAGGAAGAATATACCTCAGAATTCTTGAACAAGAAGGTAATAAGAAAAGTGAAGTCCATCAAATTCCAGGGAAGGCTGTTTTGTGTTCCCAAGAAAGACTCAGACAATCCCAGAGTCATTCTAGACTTGTTTCCACTCAACAAGTTCATCAAGAACAACAAGTTCCAGATGCTTACATTGCAACACATAGGACCCTTCTACCAAAAAAGGGGTGTACACAGTCTCAATAGACCTGGCAGATGTTTACTGGCACCTACCAGTCAGTCGCCCCCTCTCCTCCTACCTAGGATTCAGGCTACAGAAGACAAAATATGTCTTCACAGCCATGCCCTTTAGACTAAACATAGCCCCAAAGGTATTCACAAAGCTAGCGGACACAGTCGTCCAGCAATTACGCTCCAAAGGAGTACAAGTAGTAGCTCACCTGGACGATTGGCTGGTGTGGGCAGCATCCAAGACTACTTGCCTGCAAGCATCTGGAAAGGTGATCCAGTTCCTGGAACACCTGGGCTTCAAGATCAATCGCTAGAAGTCTCGCCTTTCTCCAGCTCACAAGTTTCAATGGTTAGGAATCCATGGAAACTTGCAGTCACACCACTTCTCCATTCTATTAAAGAAGAGGAGAGAAATAGCGGCATCTGTCAAGAGACTAATCCAACACAAGGGGATTTCAAGAAGCCAACAGGAAAGAGTATTGGACTCTCTACAGTTCGCAGTAGTGACAGACCAGGTGCTAGAGGCACAGCTAAAGGATGCATCAGGAGTCTGGAGAAGATACGCATCTAACGCTCAAAGAGATCAACAAAGGTCGACCCCGACTCGATTGCGCACGCTGTTAAGGCCGTAGTCAACGAATAAGAGCCTAGCACAGACAATTCTCTTGCAACCACCACAAACATCACTGGTGATACACACGGACGCCTCCTTGGAAGAATGGGGAGGCCATTCGCAAGAAATGAAATTGCAAGGAATTGATCACAACATTCAAAACTTTCACATCAAGATCTTGGAGGCTCTGGCAGTCTTCCTGACATTGAAGAGACTATCCCCTCGCAGAGCAGTCCACATCAGACTGGTCCTCGACAACGAGGTGAGAGTAATATGTATTAATCGACAAGGGTCGAGCTCACCTCACATCAATCACGTGATGTTAGCCATCTTCCGCTTGGCAAGAAAGAGAAGATGGCATTTATCAGCAGTTCACCTTCAAGGGTTCCGCGATGTGACGGCGGATGCTCTATCCAGGCGAAAGCCGATAGAGACAGAATGATCCCTAGATGCAGACTCGTTCTCCTTTATTATCGATAAAAGTCCTGGAACTGCATATCGACCTCTTTGCAACAAGCGACAACAAGAAACTACCTCGTTATGTAGCCCCTTACGAGAACCTTAAGTACAGGCGATAGACGCTATGTCTCTCGACTGAAACGGATGGAATCAGATTTACCTGTTTCCACCAACCAATCTCCTGCTAAAAGTCCTCGACAAGCTAAAATCCTTCAGAGGAACAGCCCCTCTTAATGAGAGAATGCCTTGATGCAGTCATGTGGTTTCTTCATATTGTTAAAGAATTGTGACGGGCAAGAGGGCTCTCGAACTTGGGGAAATTACTCCCCAAGTTCGAATCTAAATTTCTCTCCCTTTCCTCTATTCCTTCTGCTCAATATTTCTTCGACCTTCTCCTAATTTTATCAACTTTCTTTTGTCTTGCTGTCCTAACTCTGAGTATTATTTCTCTTAAGTTATGTATGTATATATATATATATATATATATATATATATATATATATAGATGTATACATATATATATATATATATATATATATATATATATATATATATATATATATATATATACATATACATATATATATATTTATTTTATTTGTTCATTTATTTATTTATCTATTTATTTTTATTTTATTTAAATGGTGTGGATATTTCCATATTCGTTATTAATGCCTGCTTAGATGAATGGGAGAAGGGATCACGGTTGGGAGGTATTTGCATTCAAAGCTATATATGAGAGTATTGGATGATCTCAGCCATCCCAAAGATGGTTTGGACCTTTTTGGCGGAACTACTCTTAAGGGTTGGGTCATCGGAATCCAGGGGGGATCCAATCCCTGAGGAGGGACTCTTGGATTTTGGCCAAAAGCCCATCATTACAGATATGGGGAGGATGATTCCATATATCCTTGGTCTCAGTCCTAACAGGCGGGTTTAGCTTACACCTGTGCCTCTATATCTGTTTTGATGCTATCCTTCGGGTAGGGTATGGAGTGGACCATCTGGGAAGTATACTCTCATTGTGCCGATAGTGGAGAATGCAAATTTCTTTTCCAACGTATGATATTTTCTTAAAATTCTCAAGCAGGTAAACCAACAAAACCAACAAAAAACAAAGAAAATTCCACCCTTAACTATGGACCCTTCAAATACTGACTCCCCATCTCCTGGATTTGCTGACTCCCCCACCGGCACTGTTGACGACCTCTGATAATGTGATAAGGGAAAGATCTGTTGATGACCTCGGACAGGAAAGGACCATTCTACTGATATTTCAAAATCGAGTAATTTAGGTAATACGGGGAAACTTCGAATCCTTCATGTTACCCAAATTTCAATAGAGACAAATTATGATGATCTATATAAAGCATTTGAATGCTATGGATGCATAAAAGAAATAAGGATGAAATTTGAAGCTGAAACATGGGATTCATGGATATCTTACAGTAGTTATGACGAAGCATTTAATGCAATAAATAACTCGAATAATATTAAAATTAATAACTTGAATGTTGCGGCTGCTCTCTGTGATAAGGTACCAAAATATTTGGATGTGTATAGGCCTGCCGATTGGTTGGAAAAGGACGCAGATTTAGTTATGCCCTCCCAGAAAAATCCAAAACCACCGATGTGGCTTATAGCTGAATCAAAGTGGGTTACAGGGAATTATTTTAAAATATGCAAATTGATTCAGAAAAAAGTAGGAACTATTGCACCAGGCGATATATCTCGTTTTGGAAAAAATAGTTCCCTTATCCATGCCAAATCCAGTACACAGTCTGTAATATTGTCCAATATGAAAATAAGTAATGATGACATTAAGTTAGATGTCAAACCCCACCTAAATTTTAGCTACAGAAGGGGGGTAGTTTTTAACAGAGATCTATATGAATTTTCAGAGGAGGAGATACTGGCCATGTGTCCACTAAATGTATGGAAAGTTCACAAAGTCCCAGGTACATCAATGATAATCCTTACGTTCCAGGATGCTGATGTACCTTTTCATATTATTATTGAGAACGAAAGGATTAAAGTAAGACCATTCAAGGAGAAGCCACTGCAATGCTTTAATTGTTTTAAGTTTGGGCACCCGTCTAAAGTTTGCAAAAATGAGATGTGTGGTATTTGCTCCAAATCTTACCATGGAGAGTGTGTACTTGGAGCCAGGTGTTTAAATTGCTGCTCAAATCATAAATCCACAGACAAGAGCTGCGAGCTATATAAGTTGGAGGAAGCTGCCCTCAACAAATCGAACTTAGAACATATAAGTGTGACCCATGCCAAAAGATTATTAAATAAATCAAATACATATGCTAAGGCATTAAATCAAACCAACCTAGTACTGCCAATAGCTCAAAAAAAAAGTATACCATCTGATAAAATGTCAAATAACGAGGTAACCATATTACTTCCAGAGGCTTTACCACGGTGTATTAACACTAGGGCATTGCCCATTGCTATACAGCCTTCATCCCCCATTACAAAAAATAGTACAAACCTCTCTCAGGCTATGTCCTTGCCTGATCTGATGGAGGTTCCACTTAAGACCAACTTACCTAATGCACCTGTAGTGGGAAAGGTGCAAAAACCTAGAATCCCACCATCTATTAATCGTAAAAGAGAGACCTTTATCTCTCTCTCCACCCTCCATTAGAAACGTTAAGGTTATGACATCAAATAAATTTGATGTTTTGTCTATTGATGTTTCTAATGAACCAGAAGATAAACTGAATAAATCAGAAATTCAAGTTGAGGTCCACCATCCACCTCAACAAATAAATCAAAAGGATACAAAGAAAAACACAAACGTAAAACCCAACATAACAAGACCACCTCTGAAGAAACCTACAGGTAATAATGTTAGATTAAAAACTGCTAATGGGAAGACCTCATCCAAGATGTCTTCCAGAAATAATCCATAGTTTTCTCCTCCATTTTGCAATGGAACTGTCAGGGTTTGAGGGCGAAATATGAAGAACTTGAGCTCCTAATTCATGAACATTCCCCCATAATTGTATGTCTACAGGAAAGTATGCTTGATTCTAACACTCCTAGTCCTCGAGAGTATGTTAGCTATAGAACACCATATAATCAACAAGCAGGGAGCCATGGTGGAAGTTTCATGTACATTCGTTGAGATGTTCCCCAAATACCTATGTCTATACGTACAACCCTGCAGGCAGTGGTTGTACAAATTGATATGGGGAGGAAATATACAATATGCTCTCTGTACTTACCTCCAAATAATAATATTTTATATGATGATTTAATAGAGGTCATTCAACAACTCACTCAACCTTTTCTCCTACTGGGAGATATGAATGGTAGCCATCCTTTATGGGGTGATTTTTTGGCAAACACAAGGGGCAATATTATCTCATCAATTGTGGAGAATGAGGATGTGGGACTCCTTAATACAGGAGAGCCCATGCACTTCCATGTTCAGACAGGTACCTTGTCATGCATTGACCTTTCAATTGCAAGCTCTAACTGCCTTCTTGATTTTGATTGGAGGACATTAGATGATTGGCATACTAGTGATCATGCACCAGTCATTATAAAAACCAACAAGGGTCCGCCTTTACAAATATCGCCACGATGGAATCTTGACAAGGCAGACTGGGTTAAATTTCGTGAGCTAAGTGAAATCGAGGCTAGTGCAGAACAGTTTGAAAGTATTGATGATGCCATAGACCTATTGAATGGAACTCTCCATATGGCAGGAATCAATTCGATTCCCAAAACCACTGGACTTTTCAAAAGACGACCAGTCCCATGGTAGTCTTCAGAATTAACAGCCTTGCACAGAGCCACCAGAAAATCTCTGACTAGATTGTTTAGACGCGGTACGGATGAAAATTTAATAACATACAAAAAGTGTAGAGCACAGTTCCGTCGTGCCATGAAAGAAGCTAGACGCCAATCTTGGGTTGCTTTTGTTTCCTCCATTAATAGTAGAACACCACCATCTTCTGTATGGAGGAAAATAAAAAAGATTGCAGGCAAATTTATCCCGAACCCACCACCAGTGTTGAAAGTGAGTGGTCAGTATGTAACTGAAGGAAATGAAGTTAGCAATGCCCTGGCTGACCATTTTTCAAATGTATCATGCAAGAGTGTAGCAGCTCCTGGTCACCAGTACAGGAGCATTGAAGAAAAGAAAATTTTAAATTTTGCAAGAGGAAGGGAAGAATCGTATAATTCTCTTTTTATTGAAAGAGAACTTGATTCCGCACTCGCTACTTGTAACGATACAGCCCCTGGACCCGATGGAATTCCATATGCAATGGTTAAACATGTACATTTTAATACAAAGTTATTTATTTTAAGCATTATTAATATAATATGGCATGATCATAGTTACCCAAGTGTTTGGGAACTAGCCATTATTTTAGCCTTTTTAAAACCCGGTAAGGACAAGTTTTTAGCAGCAAGCTATCGACCTATTGCATTGACATCTTGTTTATGTAAAATCATGGAGAAGATGGTCAGTGCAAGGTTGATATGATACCTTGAAAAGAAGGGTATTTTATCACCGATTCAATGTGGATTCAGAAAAATGCACCCAACAACTGATGTGTTAATACGACTTGAGTCCTCTATTTGTGAAGCCTTTGCTTCCAACATCACCATGTGACAGTTTTTTATTACCTTGAAAAGGCATATGATACCACATGGAGATATGGTATACTTGAAACAATTCATGAATTAGGATTAAAAGGAGAACTACCACTATTTATTCTGTCATTTCTTTTGCATAGAGTTTTTCAAGTGAAAGAGTGGGAAAATCTATCAGAGAGTAAGTGTCAGGAAGAAGGAGTTCCTCAGGGGAGTGTGCTGATTGTAACCTTGTTTGCACTAGCAATTAAGGGGATATCCTCAGTCATTCACCAAGATGTTCTCTCAACATTATTTGTGGATGATCTCTCAATATCATTTGCTGGAACTAGAATGGCAATGGTTGAGAGAAAAATACAACTCTCTATTGACAAAATTATCCAGTGGGCTGATATGAATGGAATTAAATTCTCGACAAGTAAAACCACCATTATCCATTTTTGTCATATCCCTGGAGTACATCATGACCCAGAAATATACATTAAAGGTCAACGGATACCATGTTTAAGTGAAGGTAAATTTTTAGGTTTGATATATGATTGTAGGCTTACATGGGTTTCCCACTTAAAAGTGTTAAAAGCTAAATGTCTTGAGGCTCTGAATATCTTAAAAGTATTGTCCCATACATCATTGTGGGCAAACCGCAATACTATTTTAAAATTATACAAGGCCTTGATTTTTTCCAAAATAAGTTATGGATGTGAAATATACTCTTCAGCCACCCCAAGGGTTAAAAATATTAGACTCAATACATCATGCTGGTATTAGATTGTCTACAGGAGCATTTAGAACCTCACCTATCCCAAGTCTCCTTTTTGATGCTGGAGAGTTACCTCTAGACCTTTACCGAATTTCTTCCATTATTTGGTATTGGTTTAGATTGCAAAGACTCCCTAACTCTTTAGCCTTTCAGACTGCAAGCCTTGTAAAACACACATCGTACTTTGAGTTGCACCCAAAATCTCCTCAACCTTATGGCTTTCGGGTGAAACGATTATTAAACAGTCTGGATATAATTAGAAGTAAGGTACTTCCATTCAAGGTATTATCAACTCCTCCATGGAAATTACCAGAGATATCTTTTTGTAAATACTTTATTGGAGTTAAGAAGAATATGACTGCCCTAGAAGCCAGGTCTCTTTTTATGGAACATGTTGAAGAACATAGAGGATCAACTTTTATATATAATGATGGCTCCAAATCTGATGCTGGCGTTGAATTTGGAGTACATAGTAATGGTTTTAATTGTAGAGGTGCACTTCCTCTAACAACTTCCATATTTACTGCCGAACTGTATAGCATATTAACCGCTATTGAGAAAATAGCGTTGGAGAAGGAGGGTAATTTTACAATTTTTAGTGATGCAAGGAGTGTCCTTCAAGCTTTAGAAGTTTCTAATTCTAGTAACCCTATAGTTTTAAAGATTTTAGAATTTCTTTTTATTATTGGATGGAGAGGTTTGATGGTTAGATTTTGTTGGGTTCCAGCACATGTAGGTGTGTCTGGGAATGAGAAGGCAGATTCACTGGCAAAGAATGCTGCATCCGAGTTGTTGCCAAGAAGGTATCCCATTCTGTGTAACGATTTCCTACCTAACATCAAGAAATTGCTTTGTAATAAATGGCAACAGCACTGGGATAGTCTAGATGGCAATAAAATGAGAGAAGTAACAAATGTCATATCTCCTTGGAGGTATAACATGATGCCCCGAAAATGGGAAACTTCTTTTTGTCGTCTTCGTATTGGTCACACTCTGTTGACACACGAGTATCTGCTGAAGGGCCAACACCAACCGTATTGTGACCACTGTTTAGTACCTCTAATGGTGAGGCATTTTTTGACCGAATGCCCCAATTATAATAACTTAAGGAATAAATATTTGTTTAAGGCTCGAGGTGAGGGTGACAGGTTCATCCTTGCCAAGATTCTTGGACATAATGTGTCCTACTATGCAAGTGACTTAACTTTTATGGTTTTAATTGAATATTGTTTAATTTTATATATATATATAAACTAAATGATATCAGCATTAATAACCTTAGCTGTCAGGATGCCTGAAAACCTTAAGTCAATCAATCAATCCACTACGATAACCGCGTGTAAGTCGGCCCTGACTAGACCTCTTATATACGCCTTTGAGGCGGACTTCACAAGCGAAACGTTCTATAAGGTGCCAAAGCATGCACTAGACCCAAGCCGGCAACCCCTCCAAAGCCCATTACATGGTCGTTGGTCAAAGTCTTGCACTATGCTTCGAACCTAAACAATGAGGATTGTACTCTAAATGAACTAACAGAAAGTCAATTTTCTGTTTGCAATAGCCTCAGGGGCTAAAGTTAGTGAAATATTGGCCCTTTCAGGGAAATAGGCCATATTCAGTTCCTCAACACAGGATAACTGAACCCTTTTCCTGATCCTGCCTTTCTGGCCGAGAACAAGCTACCCACCAAGAGGTGGGGTCCTTGGAAAATCTGCCCACTGAAGGAAGATGTCTCTCTATGCCCAGTAGAGTGTCTTAAGGTCTATCTTCGTAGAACTTCAGACTTCAAGGAAGGACAGCTCTTCCGAGGCGAATCCTCAGGATCAAAATCTATCCCTAAGATAACTGAGTGCAATGCTCACCTACTTATTCGCAGAGCAGATCCTGACAGCTTAGCCGCAGGTCACGATCCAAAGAAAATTGCTCCTTCACGGAACTTCTTCCAACACAGTGACTTTGGTAGACTCCGCTCATACACTGGGTGGAGATCAACCAGATCTTTTACAGACACTATACGAAGCAAGTACATGAAATAAAACATATTGTGGTTGCGGTGGGTAGTGTTATAAAAACCCGTCGTCTAGCGATGCAACGAACAGTGAAATGCTTTGGGACTTAACAGTGCATCGGGTGCAAGGGTACATTTACCCTTGAGTGCAAATCACAACGATGATTAACACACTGTTCCATGTAGGTACATATCTGACCGATAACACCAGTGCCGAGTGAATGTTGCATCACGGTGTTCATGCATTTCCAAAATCTGTACAAATCAGTCAGATTTGGTTTCACATCTCCATTGAGTGGCCTCATTTCGATGAAATTACATATTTTTTCGACAAGAGAAAATATGGACCCTGGTGTGTTTTCAATGCCAAATCAGATTCATACCTGATTGTAACTACATTTGATAATCTAGTTGCAAGGTAAAATACTAAACGTATTTGCGTCTTATTGCTGCTATCTCAGTTACAGACGAATAAAGCATACTAGAGTTTTAATTAAACCCTAGAAGGGCCCAACTTGAAATCAGAGTACAGATTTCCAAGGTATGAGAAGGGTAATCTCTAAGTATTACCGTCCGTCCCTATGGAGATACAAACTTTGAATCCTTATAGTCAAAGTGAACACTTTCCCTGCTTGGGGCAGGAAGCCCTAAGCTAGTTCCAAGCTTAGTGGATATGACAGACAACGGTAATGTCATATGTAAAGGTCTAGGAGACCATGTAAGGAACTCATTCAAAGTAAAGGCACTTATACAAACCCACAGATTTAGTACTTTTAAGTAAATTCTCTGGTAAGCTTCCATCAGGACGACATGGCCGAGCCCAAAAAACGGATTTTGAGCAAAGCGAAAAATCTATTTGGGTGAGATAGCCATGTCGTCCTGATGGACCCACCCTTCTTTCTTAAAATGACCCCACCCAAAACTACTCTATCTGCGGCTATTCCTGCTTAAATGCAACAAGGAATGATGGGCTGTAGCAGTATAGGGAGGGGGTCCACTGGGTACCTTGATAACGCCTCCCCTTTCGTTCGCCACTTTTCCCCCTCAAAGAGTTAAATTTATTCGGGGTGAAGATTGCTATGTGTCGTATCAAAAAGTACATCCCCTGATATTATGCGATATCCTTGAAGATTATTAAGGATACTCGCGCCAGGAGTTAGGATTCTGGAGACCTACGGTTAATTCTCTGGGAGTGTCACTGTAGCAAATATCCCGTAGAAAGCTACCTAAAGGAACCTTCCATCAGGACGACATGGCTATCTCACCCAAAAATAGATTTTTAGCTTTGCTCAAAATCAATTTTTTACTTTAAAATGACCCTTAAAAGAACAGCTGACAAGATTCACTGATGGATGATGTCATTTTTGCAATAACCAAAACATAACTTATTCATCACAAAAAAACTTAGGTGTTTAATATAAGTGCTTGTACTTTCATCTAGGCAAATTATAGCTGTGAAACATATTTAAATCAAATATAACTTTCCATAAAAGTATTCACAAAATGAAAATACACATTGTTACTTACACTGCATCCCAAGGTGTGCTGAAAAGTATAACAGACATAGATTATAGCATATTACAAAACTGCCAGTCTTGAAAATAAACTAGCTTCATGTAACACAATATGGTATGTCCCAAACTTAATCAGACAATGTTATATTAATAATTTATACACTGGGGCACATCCATACATCAAGGATTCACATCACATCACATCTTGTCTGGGCAGAAACCAGTCAACATAACAAGTTCAACAATTCTCCAATCTGCCGCCTACAGAAAACCTGTAAACAACTGCACATTATATTTGCATTAAAGTCCATTAAATCACCTTATACATCTTAATTAAATGTGGAGATTATACATCCGGTTAAAGATTCAAGAACATTCTACAGGCAAGAAATCACACAAAATGATGCAATAAGACATGAACAGGCAATCTTAATTTTTTACAGTATTCCACTTTCATTAATACCAAAATCAAGGCATACTTAATGGTGAAACTAATTAGAATTTGATATCAAGTGCAATAATAGAACTGATTCATGAAGCAGTCTACACCAAGAAAACTTTTTCTATGAATTGATTCTGTTTACTTTATGAAAAAAAAAATGCAGCACAGGAAACTTGAGGCCTGAGTTAACATAATTGTCAATTAACCCTGGATAGGTACGCTCCTCGGACACCCCTTTAAGGGTATACTCGGACGCGAACGACCCCGACGCCAAAAAAAATTCTTGAAAAATCAGTTTTTGCAGTAACCTCCTTTTTTCTTTTGCCAAAAAAAACTTCAATGAATGCTTAAAACAACTGTAAAAATAAATACTACTCATCTGCAGAAAAACTATTTATTATAAATATTTTAAAAAATTAAGTAGAAAAAAAAAGACCTGACATAAAAATTCATAAAAAAAAAGTTTATACATATATACACAAATCCTTTTAGGAATTGATTCTTGAATGTTTAGGACACATCTTGATGTATTTTGGATGAAGTCAGACCCATGGAGGTGAAGATCTGAAATGAGAAAAAAAGGGTAACTTTTTTTGGCCAAAAAAATTTGTCCAAATTTCATGAATTTTTTTGGGTACCCAAATGAAATAGGAAGTGGCTAATTTTTTTAGGGAATAAACATATGTTATCCTAAAATAGAAATATGTAAAAAAATCTTCATTATTTTGTAAATTACATTTATATCAGGGGCCATATCTAAAGGTAATTTTTTGAGTACTTAGAAATTTCGTAAAAAAATACATATATTTAATATATAATATGATATTTATGCAGGTAAAAATATACCAAAATATCACAAATTCTATAGGGAACAAGAATATATATAGATAGGGCAGCTTACGCTTCGGATATGTCCACAAAATGGCCGCCAACCACACTGACTCAGACTCCCTAATCTGCCACTTGAAATGTAGGAAGGGTATGTCAATTTCAAGGTGTTATTTACTAATCTAATTATTATTGGATATGCATAAAAATTGTATGGTGGGTTGCTGGATAATAGTCGATTATTTTACGACTATAAAATTAAAATTCTGACCCAAAAATTTTTTTTGAAGGGAAATAAAATCGAAAAAAAAAAAAAATGTAAAACAATATAATATTTTAGCTAAAAAAATTTGATGATATTCAATCAAAAAAAAAGTAAACAAAATTTTCTGACAAATAAACATCTAGAGGAATCATTACTCTGTGATAGTTCCTTAGTACGTAGTAATTTTGAAAGAATTGGGAAAAAACGAAAAAATGGCAATCACCGGAAAATCGAACACATACCTATATATACGCCATATCTGGCTAAAAAAAAGATAGGCATGGGTAGCCAGATCATCTAGAAACACTTTCCAATACTATAAAAGTATAAGTTTTGCGACACTACTTGCCAATTCCTTACGGTAACATGACTAAGCAAAAAAATGCAAAACCAATAAAAAGGGGCACTCGCGGAAAAATGGCTAACATTCTAATATACGGCATTTCAGAAAAAAAAAATCCAGCCACGTGCTAGGCAAACCATCAAGGCACATTTTCCGACAAATAAACATCCAAATGAATAATTACTCTGTGATAGTTCCTTAGTACGTAGTAATTTTGAAAGAAATGGGAAAAAACGAAAAAATGGCAATCACAGGAAAATCGAACACATACCTATATATACGCCATATCTGGCTAAAAAAAGAAGATAGGTATGGGTAGCCAGATCATCTAGAAACACTTTCCAACACTATAAAATTATAAGTTTTGCGACACTACTTGCCAATTCCTTACGGTAACATGACTAAGCAAAAAAATGCAAAACAAATAAAAAGGGGCAATCGTGGAAAAATGGCCATTCTAATATACGGCATTTCAGAAAAAAAAAATTTCAGCCACGTGCTAGGCAAACCATCAAGGCACATTTTCCGACAAATAAACATATAAATGAAATATTACTCTGTGATAGTTCCTTAGTACGTAGTAATTTTGAAAGAAATGGGAAAAAACGAAAAAATGGCAATCACAGGAAAATCGAACACATACTTATATATACGCCATATCTGGCTAAAAAAAAAATAGGCATGGGTAGCCAGATCATCTAGAAACACTTTCCAACACTATAAAAATATAAGTTTTGCGACACTACTTGCCAATTCCTTACGGTAACATGACTAAGCAAAAAAATGCAAAACAAATAAAAAGGGGCACTCGCGGAAAAATGCCCAACATTCTAATATACGGCATCTCAGATAAAAAAAAAAAGACATGCACGTGTTAGCCCAACCATCAAGGCACACTTTCTAACACAAACATGAAAAAAAAAATCAATAATATACGGCAATTCCTTACTACGTAGTAAATTTTTACAAATATTGAAAAAAAACAGAAATTGGCAACCGCAGTTAAATATCCAATATACCAATAACTACGTCGTATCTGACAAAAACAAAATCACGCATGGGTAGCCAGATCATCTAGACACACTTTCCAACACTAAAAAAGCAAAAGTTTTACGATACTATTTCGCAATATCTTACGGAAAAATGACTTGGCAAAAAAATGAAAAAAAATGAAAAAGGGACACTCGCGGTAAAATGCCCGACATTCTAATATACGGCATCTCAGATAAAAAAAAAGACATGCACGTGTTAGCCCAACCATCAAGGCACACTTTCTAACACATAAACATGAAAAAAAAAATGAATAATATACGGCAATTCCTTACTACGTAGTAATTTTTACAAATATTGAAAAAAAACAGAAATTGGTAACCGCAGTTAAATACCCAATATACCAATAACTACGTCGTATCTAACAAAAACAAAGTCATGCATGGGTAGCCAGATCATCTAGACACACTTTCCAACACTAAACAAGCAAAAGTTTTACGACCCTATTTGGCAATATCTTACGGAAAAATGACTTGTCAAAAAAATGAAAAAGGGGCACTCGCGGTAAAATGGTCCTCGTGGTGATGAACGACATTTTAACTAAAAAAAAAATCATGCACATGGTAGCCAAACAATCCACCAAGACTTTCCACAACTGATAACCTATACAAGTTGCACCATTCTACGACAATTTCATAATACGTAATAACTTTGATGATTATGCAAACTACCTTAGAAGGGTAAACTCGGTCGCGAACGACCCCGACGCGTCTCAGAAATCGGGGAAGGAGTACAGCTACAGCAATGCACATCTGGACACTACTAGAGCGTGTAGGGGAGACACCTCCTGCAGGTCGATCACCCACAAATTCAGTCACGGGGGTGAGTCACGTGAGAAAAACCTGTTTTTTTTTGACGCTCGGGGTCGCAAACGACCCATCGTACCTATCCAGGGTTAACTAGAAGGCTTTCAATATATAAACAAAATTCACACTAGCATCTGCCGTGTCACAGGATTCTATACTGAAGAATGAATCTATCAGGCCACCATTAGGAGAATCTAGAAATTTCACACAGTTCACCTGCCGTGTCACAGGATTCTATACCGAAGAATGAATCTATCAGGCCACCATTAGGAGAATCTAGAAATTTCACACAGTTTTTCGTTAATGATGATAATTATATTACAGTAATAAGTTTAATGATAATGATAATAGCAATGATTTAGTAAATGATAACAGTAGAAATAATAATAATTATGATAATAGTAATGATAAACTTTGAAAGGACTCTTAATCTGAAAGGACTCTTAATCATAGCAAGGATCTTTTCAAAGACTTTGAATTCTTTACAGGATTCAAGTCTACATATCTTTTTTATTTAAAATTGACTTTTCAATGTAAGCAGCATGCATTTTTCCCATTTCAGTAAATTCTGTATTGAGGGATAACAAATGATCATTGTATCATCAGAACAATTGAAACTTGTGTTCAAAGTTTAGAGGGGAAGCTCCAATGGGAATTCAAACCGTCAGTTAATGCTTGAACCTTAGCAGTTTTTATATAATATCCCATAATAGTGCTTAACGGTGGCAATATCTTTGGAATCTTACCTTTGGATTTCTGGGATGTATTGATTTTTTGTGAAGGACTCCCAACAGGTTATAATGGTTGAATGCCAATATGAGTAAGGTTATATGATCATCCTTTTTATTAGTATTATTATTATTAACATCATCATCATCATATCATCCTCATCAATGTTATTATTACTATTATCATTATTATTATTATTATTATTATTATCTTTGGCTTCGAGCCATGTTGTCCCGATGGAAGTTCCTCAATGACAGCTTTCTACTTGGGATGTTTCTGGGAATGACATACCAGTGAATTTTACCTTAGGAGGTATCACAGAGTTCTAACCTTCAGAGCGAATATCCTGAGAGATGTTGTGTATAAATCAGGGACGTGTTAATACAAGCCTTGGTTATCCTTCCCTGAATAGACCCTCTTAATGAGAGAATGCCTTGATGAAGTCATTGAGCTTCAGCACGGCATTTCATTCCCGTGCTGAATCTTGGTGACGGGCAAGAGGGCTCTCGAACTTGGGGAAATTGCTCCCCCAGTTCGAATCTAAATTTCTCTCTTTCATCTTTTTCTAACTCTTTATATGGCTTCAACCTTCTCCTAATATTATAAACTTTCCTTCATGTTGCTGTCTCAACCCTATGAGTAAAATTTCAAATATGTATGTGTATATATTTACATATATATGTGTGTTTATTATTATTTTTTTTTCTCTTTTTATGGCATGGATGTTTCTACATCTATTATTGCCACTTGGGCGGATGTTTCTACATCCGGTATTGCTGCCTGCTTTGATGAATGGGAAAGGTGTCACGGTTGGGAGGTGTTTGTGCTCAAAGCTATATGTGAGAGTATTGGATGATCTCAGCCATTCCGAAGATGGTTTGGACCTTTTTGGCGGAACTATTCTCAAGTGTTGGGTCTTCGGAATCCAGGGGGATCCAACGCTTGGGGTAGGACTCTCGGCTTTTGGCCGGAAGCCCGTCATTACAGATATGGGGAGGATGATTCCATAGTTTCTTGGTCTCAGTCCTAACAGGCGGGTTCAGCTTACACCTGTGCCTCTATATCTGTTTTGATGCTATCCTTCGGGTAGGGTATGGAGTGGACCATCTGGGAAGTATACTCTCACTGTGCCGGTAGTGGAGAGTGTAAATCTCCTTCCCAACATGTGATGCCTTAATGTTCTCAAGCAGGTAAATCAAACTTCAAAAAATCACTCTTCTCTCTTCTTTTTTATGATGGAATCTTGTGAAAATGACCCCACCTCCCCTGGATATGCTGACTCGCCCCCGGCACTGTTGACGACCTCTGGCAATTCATTTAAAGAAAACTCCGTTGACGACGTAGGAACTAAAAAGGACTATTCTTTAAACACTCGGAAAAAGGGTAATTTGGGCAACACAGGAAAATTGAATGTCCTGCACATTACCCAAATCCCATTAGAAACTAATTATGATATGCTACATAAAATATTTGAGTGTTATGGATTAATAAAAGAAATTAGAATGAAACTTCAAGATGATAATTGGGAATCTTGGCTATCATTTAATTGTCACGAGGAAGCATTTAATGCAAGCCGTAATATTGTTGATATTAAAGTAGGTAATATGAGTGTTAAGGGTGCTCTGTGTGATGGGGCACCTAAAGATCTGGATGTCTACAGACCAGCAGACTGGGCTGATAAAGATATAGAGGCGGATATGCCATCCCAAAGAAAGCCAAAACCACCAATGTGGCTTCTTGCTCAATCTGTAGGAGGTACGGAAAATTATTTCAAGATCTGTAAATTTCTTCAGAGGAAGGTAGGTACGATTGCACCTGGAGATATATCTCGATTCGGTAAGAAAAGTTACTTGATAAAGGCCAAGTCATACACACAGTCTGTTATACTGTCCAATTTGAAGACAGTAAATGATGATATAAAATTGGACATCAAACCCCATCTAAACTTTAGCTATGGAAGGGGAGTGGTTTTTAATAGGGATCTGTATGAATTTACTGAAGAAGAGATATTGACTATGTGTCCTCTATCAGTGTGGAAAGTACATAAAGTACCTGGAACATCAATGATTGTTCTTACTTTCCAGGATGCCGATGTACCTTCCCACATAGACATAGAAAACGAAAGGATCAGAGTTCAACCTTTCAAGCAAAAGCCACTGCAATGTTATAATTGCTTTAAATTTGGACATCCTTCCAAAGTTTGCAATAGTGAAAGAATTTGTAATACTTGCTCCAATATTTACCATGGGGAATGTACATTTGAGGCAAGGTGCTTAAACTGCAACTCTAATCATAAATCTAATGATAGGAGCTGCCAGTTTTATAAGTTAGAAGAGGCTGCCCTCAATAAATCAATTATTGAACATGTAAGCGTGGGGCATGCCAAGAGATTATTAAATAAATCTAATACTTATGCAAAGACATTAAAAACAGGAGAAAAAGTTCCTCGGGAATCATCTCACCCACCTACTACTGTAGGTAGTTCTCGAAAAAGGAATTCACCATCTATTGATAAAGTGCTGCATAAGACAAGAACATCTCCTCCTGAAGATTTATCATTGAGTATCAACCAAAAGACATTGCCCACCACTATCAAACCTTTGTCCCCCATTACAAAGGATAGTACTAACCTCTCCCAGGCCATATCCTTGCCTGATTTAATGGAGATTCCACCTGACACCAAGTTATCAGGTGTACCTGTAGTGGGGAAGGTACAAAAACCTGGTAACTCTCAACCTACTAATCGTAAAAGAGAGAAACCTCCATCTCTCTCACCCCCTTCCATAAGAAATACTAGAATTATGACATCAAATAAATATGATGTTTTGTCTGTTGATGTTGCCGATCAACCAGAAGATAATTTAAATAAATCAGAAATTCAAGTTGAGGTCCACCATCCCCCTCAACAAATAGATAAAAAAGATACAAAGAAAAACACCAACGTAAAACCCAACATAACAAGACCACCTCTAAAGAAACCTACAGGTAATAATGTTAGATTAAAAACTGCTAATGGGAAGACCTCATCCAAGATGTCTTCCAGAAATAATCCATAGTTTTCTCCTCCATTTTGCAATGGAACTGTCAGGGTTTGAGGGCGAAATATGAAGAACTTAAGCTCCTAATTCATGAGCATTCCCCCATAATTGTATGTCTACAGGAAAGTATGCTTGATTCTAACACTCCTAGTCCTCGAGAGTATGTTAGCTATAGAACACCATATAATCAACAAGCAGGGAGCCATGGCGGAAGTCTCATGTACATTCGTCGAGATGTTCCCCAAATACCCATGTCTATACGTACAACCCTGCAGGCAGTTGTTGTACAAATTGATATAGGGAGAAAATATACAATATGCTCTCTGTACTTACCTCCAAATGATAATATTTTATATGATGATTTAGCAGAGGTCATTCAACAACTCCCTCAACCTTTTCTCCTACTGGGAGATATGAATGGTAGACATCCTTTATGGGGTGATATTTTAGCAAACACAAGGGGCAATATTATCTCATCAATTGTGGAGAATGAGGATGTGGGACTCCTTAATACAGGAGAGCCCACACACTTCCATGTTCAGACAGGTACTTTGTCATGCATTGACCTTTCAATTGCAAGCTCTAACTGCCTTCTTGATTTTGATTGGAGGACATTAGATGAATGGCATACTAGTGATCATGCACCAATCATTATAAACACCAACAAGGGTCCGCCTTTGCAAAGATCGCCACGTTGGAATCTAGACAAGGCAGACTGGGTTAAATTTTCCGAGCTAAGTGAAATCGAAGGGAGAGCAGAACAGTTTGAAAGTGTTGATGATGCCATAGACCTACTGAATGGAACTCTTCATACAGCAGGAGTCAATTCAATTCCAAAAACAGCAGGGTTATTCAAACGACGACCAGTCCCGTGGTGGTCTTCAGAACTAACTGCACTCCACAGAGCCACAAGAAGATCTCTATCACGATTGCGTAGACGCAGAACTGGTGAGAATTTAACTATGTACAAGAAATGTAGAGCACAGTTCCGTCGTGCCATGAAAGAAGCAAGACGCCAGTCATGGATGTCTTTTGTTTCCTCCATTAACAGTAGAACACCACCATCTTCTGTGTGGAGGAAAGTAAAAAAGATAGCTGGCAAATTCACCCCCAACCCACCACCAGTGTTGAAGGTGAATGGCCAGTATGTAACTGAAGCAAATGATGTTAGCAATGCCCTGGCTAATCATTTTTCAAATGTATCCAGCAAGTGTGAAGGAGCCCCTGGTCACCAGTATAGGAGCACTGAAGAAAAGAAAATTTTAAATTTTGCAACAAGAAGGGAAGAGTCGTATAATTCTCCTTTCACTGAAAGAGAATTTGATTCTGCACTTGCTCATTGCAACGATACAGCCCCTGGACCCGATGGAATTCCATATGCAATGATTAAACATGTACATTTTAATACAAAGCTATTTATTTTAAGCATTATTAATAGAATATGGCATGATCATAGTTACCCAAGTGTTTGGGAACTAGCCATTATTTTAGCCTTTTTAAAACCCGGTAAAGACAAGTTTTTAGCAGCAAACTATCGTCCTATTGCATTGACATCTTGTTTATGTAAAATCATGGAGAAGATGGTCAATGCAAGGCTGATATGGTACCTTGAAAAGAAAGGTATTTTATCACCGATTCAATGTGGATTCCGAAAAATGCACTCAACGACTGATGTGTTGATACGACTTGAGTCTTCTATTTGTGAAGCCTTTGCTTCCAAAAAGCACCATGTTACAGTATTTTTTTACCTTTAAAAGGCATATGATACCACATGGAGATATGGTATTCTTAAAACCATTCATGAATTGGGATTGAGAGGAGAGCTGCCACTATTTATTCAGGCATTTCTTTCACGTAGAGTTTTTCAAGTGAGAGTGGGGGAAACTCTATCAGAGAGTAAGTGCCAGGAAGAAGGAGTTCCTCAGGGTAGTGTGCTGAGTGTAACCCTTTTTGCACTAGCAATTAATGGGATATCCTCAGCCATTCCCCAGGATGTTCTCTCAACATTATTTGTGGATGATCTCTCAATATCATTTGCTGGCACTAGAATGGCAATGGTTGAGAGAAAAATCCAACTCTCTATTGATAAAATTATCCAGTGGGCTGACATGAATGGATTTAAGTTCTCGACAAGTAAAACTACCATTGTCCATTTTTGTCGTATCCGGGGAGTACATCCAGACCCGGATATATACATTAAAGGTCAACGGATACCATGTGTATTGGAAACCAAATTTTTAGGTTTGATATTTGACTGTAGACTTACATGGGTTTCTCACCTAAAAACGCTAAAAGCTAAATGTGTTGAAGCTCTGAATATCTTGAAAGTATTGTCCCATACATCATGG
Organism: Palaemon carinicauda; assembly: GCF_036898095.1. NCBI lineage: Eukaryota > Metazoa > Arthropoda > Malacostraca > Decapoda > Palaemonidae > Palaemon > Palaemon carinicauda. The sequence continues at coordinate 113,172,441 of NC_090731.1, read as the reverse complement.
GGGGCAGACCGCAATACTATTTTAAAATTATACAAGGCCTTGATTTTTTTCCAAAATTAGTTATGGTTGTGAGGTATATTCTTCAGCCACCCCAAGCCGGTTAAAAATATTAGATTCGATACATCATGCAGGTATTAGATTGTCTACTGGAGCTTTTAAAACCTCGCCTATCCCAAGTCTCCTTGTTGATGCTGGTGAGTTACCTCTAGACCTTTACCGAATGTCTTCCATTCTTCGGTATTGGTTTAGATTGCAAAGACTCCCTAACTCTCTAGCCTTTCAGACTGCAAGCCTTGTAAGACACGCATCATACTTTGAGTTGCACCCAAAATCTCCTCAACCTTATGGCTTTCGGGTGAAACGATTATTAAATAGTCTGGATATAATTAGAAATAAGGTACTTCCATTCAAGGTATCATCAACGCCTCCATGGAAGTTACCAGAGATATCTTTTTGTAAATATTTTATTGGAGATAAGAAGAATATGTCAGACATAGAAGCCAGGTCTCTTTTTATGGAACATGTTAAAGAACATAGAGGATCAACTTTTATCTATACTGATGGCTCCAAATCTGATGCTGGCGTTGGATTTGGAGTACATAGTAATGGTTTTAATTGTAGAGGTGCACTTCCTCTGACCGCTTCCATATTTACTGCCGAACTGTATGGCATATTAACCGCTATTGAGAAAATAGCGTTGGAGAAGGAGGGTAATTTTACAATTTTTAGTGATGCAAGGAGTGTCCTTCAAGCTATGGAAGTTTCTAATTCTAATAACCCTCTAGTTTTAAAGATTTTAGAATGGCTTTTCATTATTGGACGGAGAGGTATAACAGTTCAATTTTGTTGGGTTCCAGCACATGTAGGTGTGTCCGGGAATGAGAAGGCTGATTCACTGGCTAAGGAGGCTGCATCCGAGTTGCTGCCAAGAAGTATCCCATTCCCTGTAATGATTTCTTACCTGACATCAAGAAATTGGTTTGCAATAAATGGCAACAGCAATGGGATAGTCAAGATGGCAATAAAATGAGGGAAGTAACAAATGACATATCTCCTTGGAGGTATAATATGATGCCCCGAAAATGGGAGACGTCTCTTTGTCGTCTCCGTATTGGTCACACTCGGTTGACACATGAGTTTCTGCTGAAGGGCCAACACCAACCGTATTGTGACAACTGTTTAGTACCTCTAACAGTAAGGCATTTGTTGACCGAATGCCCCAATTATAACATCTTGCGGAATAGATATTTGTTTGAGGCTCGAGGTGAGGGTGGCAGGTTCATCCTTGCCAAGATTCTTGGAAATGATGTGTCCTACCATGCAAGTGGCATTTTTAGATTTCTTTCAGAAGCAGGTCTTCTGAAAAATATTTAACTTTTATGACATTCAATTTTTATGATTTTAATTGAATACTCTTTAATTTTTTATTTTATTTCATTTTTTACTTTTGTATATATAAATTAAATGTTACCGGCGTCAATGACTTTAGATGTCAGGATGCCTGAAAACTTTAAATCATTCATTCATTCCCTGAATAGAGTTAACCTTGTTTTGAAGGATAAGTGATAGGGTAGGATACGTGGGTGAAAGAGCCGTTACAACGCCTGATATCAATATACTACAACTAAAATGTTTCCTGTTGAACCATTCCTTTTTTGCAGATGACATCTTTGATGGTTGCTTAGAGTTTTTCCTGCCTGTTTTCTTAGCTTTTTTAGTGATTTAGCAATCATGGATGCTTCAGCTTCTCCCTCATCCACTAAGTTGAGTACCCTTTTCTTGTGTGTTGGAGAATTTCGCGACTCCACCCTATTTTTCTTTCGATTTTCATGCCTTTTATTATATGTGGCCGACATCAGGTCGGTGCCATTCCATCATGTTTCCAAATAGCTCAAAAATGCTTAGTTATTTAGTCATTTTATTGTAGGAACATGTTTTACATTATTCTTTTACAGTGTGGTGTGATTATGGTAACCCAACACCTTTTTTATGGTGTTACTTGTGTGTTTTTTATCAGCATTGATTTAGGCTAGCTCCACCCTGGTCAGCGGCCATGCCTGGTGATTTTACACTTGTGCCGCCTTACCCATTCTTAGGCGTCCATTTTAGTTTTTGGTAGGCTATGGCTGGTTGTGAAGACTTGTCCTCTGTGCCCATCATTGCAGATGCCTTAGAACACTTTTCCTGTTCTAAGTGGTAGTTAGGCCTTCCTGTCGTGCCGCCCAATTTCTGAGTCGCCCATCGCCACTTTTTTCCCTTCTTCTTGTGCCTGCTAGTGTGTCTACCTGCTGTGAACTTTGTTCCCATCCCTGTCTAGTCCCATGGCAACTGAAGTACTCTTTGTGGCCATCTTTGGACAAGATAGCTTGTAGGCTATCTATCCTGGCCCTAGGTGGGTGAGATTTTTTCCTTTCCTGGACTAAATCTCTCTGCTGCCTTAGAGACCACCCTTGGGTAATTTTTCTGCCCCTCCCCCTTCCTTGTTAGGCCATAACCTGACTGTTCTGGGAACTACAGTTCCTCTTATCTAGTCATCTTACCCTAGCATTTGATTTTTTCCCTCTCCTGCTAGGTGGGCTAGTCTTGCTTGCACAGTTCTCCCTATGGCCTAACCATATCCAGGCGAAGAGTTGGTACCCCTTGGGGTTGTCCTTTGCTGCCTTGGCAGTTGCCTGTTCTGTGTCTGCAGCTTATCATCCTGTGCTGTGTACCTCTTGCTGTGGAGTCTTGACTCCTTTGCCTGGTTAGCCTCTCTTGGTCCTACCACATCCTTGTGCATCCTATAAAATTTAATAGGAATCACAGGCCACTTTCTGGCTTCCAGTACAGTGTTTTTATGTTCTTTGAAACAGTTACAAGCATGTCAAAATTTTATATAAATTTCTATAGATGTTTTTCATTCCTAACCAAAAGAAGGATTCTTGTGCTGTCCTTAATGTTCTATTAATCCCTAAATGCCCTGCATACAGACTTGCATGTACAATGTGGATGGTTCGATTAATTAAAGAGGGAGGAAGAACTACCCATGCATAAAATTCCCCTCCCCTCTTCTCGTAAGCACAATATAAGATATCTCAATAAAAAAATTCTCATGAGGCACATTCAGAAATGATGGATAACTCTTTGAGTCCCCTTTAATCACTGCTCGTGCTCTTTCCATCCATTCCTCTGTTTTCTGTTCCTCTGGGACCTCCCATATATCCCAACCTCCCAAGTCAATCACATCTACATCATCAGAGCACTCATTCTGGACATCCCTGGTCATGTCCTCGGCCACCCACACGCAATCACATTCATTATCTCTCCCCCCCCCTCTCTCTCTCTCTCTCTCTCTCTCTCTCTCTCTCTCTCTCTCTCTCGTGGATCTCATTTTCTGATTGCTCTTCATGTGAATTCACATTCCATTTTTTACTCTGATGGGGTCCTTCAATATTTTGGTTTCGCTCTTCGTTCCTCTTTTGCACCGTAGTTGTTACTCCTATTACTGCACCTCTAGAGAGGGCATCAGCTACCTTGTTAGCTTTACCTTCCATGTGGTCAAACCCCTTTATGTTAAACTTTAACAATCTTTCAATCCATCTCACTTGTCTAGACGTCAAGTCACCTTTTTAAAATAAATCACGTAAGGGGCGATGATCACTTTGCAACTCAATTGGGTGATCTAATAAAAAGAACCGATGCCTCTCTAGAACTCAAAAGAATAGTCACTGCCTCTCGATCAAATGTACTATAATTCTTTTCTTCCTGTTTTAATGCCCTGGAAGCAAAACAAATGGGTCGCTCTCTTTCTTTATCATCTCGAGAAATTACGCCACCAATAGCTACGCTACTTGCATCTGTTGTCACTAAAAACTAAAGTAATTGCTTGTTAAGGCAGCTTTCAAATGATTAAAGGCCCTTCTTCCACTCACCAATTTATTACTTTTTGTTTCTTTAAAACATCTAAGGGTCTCACTATCTCTCCAAAACCTCTTATGAATTTACGGTAATACCCAGCGAACCCTAGAAACCCAGAGACTTCCTTAGGGGTACGTGACCTGGGGAAATCTCTGATAGCTTCTACTTTACTGGGGTAGGGTTGGATACCTTCTGGTGTTATTATATGACCTAAGAATTCAACCTGTTTACCGAAAAATTTTCACTTTGACCTATTTATTTTCATAGAATTATGTTGCAATGGTTCTAAAACTATGAATATTGTTATTATGTTCTTCGGCTGTTTTCCCTGTAATTTTGATATCGTCTAAATAAACAAGAACATTATGGCCAATTAAGGGAGACAAAACTGATGTCATTTCTCTAGAAAAATGACTTGGAGCATTTTTAACACTGAAAGGAAGAAAATTGAAATGAAATAGTTGATTGTTTGCTATAAATGCCATTTTACATTTACTGTCTTCCTGAATGGGTATTTGATAGTACCCAGATTGTATATTGATAGTTGTAAAATATTTACTATCCCGTACCTTCACAAGTAATTCTTCGATCGAAGGCATTGGAAATGCATTATCCTTAGTGAATGCATTCAACTTCCTATAATCAACACACAGCTACAAATGGAGAAGCCCAGGGGGATTTGCTCTCCTCGATAATCCCTTGATCCCTTAATTTACTAATTTCCTTTTCTATCTCTTCCTGGGAATGATTGGGTACCTTATAAGGCCTTGACCTGATTGGCTCTGCCTGCCCAGTTTCAATGCTAAAGGGAAATCGATCAATCTTCCTGGGTGGCTCGTCTCTAATTGCAATTACATCTGAATAATTATTAACAATGTTACTAACTACAGGTTGATATTCTGGCGGACATAGTTCTCGCGCTTCCATAATCAAATTCTGAGTGTGTTCGTCTGTGCGGGAAGTTGTAGCTCCCAAGATCCCATTATTAGCAACTTCACATAACTAATTCACACACAGAATCACTTCCTAACACAACTCTTTTATTTGACAAATTAACTATCGATATATCAGGTCTGTTCCTTCTTATTTTTGACAAGCCCTCTAAGACTACGTGTGTCCATTTGTCATGGGGTTTAACTACAACCTTGGTTCCCTCCGGGAGAGGTTGACACTGGGTCACTGATATGTTTGTGAAGTGTCTGGGGAGGCAATACTTCTCCTCTTGCAAGTACAGCTATTACCTTACTTAATTGTCTCCCCTTTCTCGCACAAGACTTACTTTCTCATGACTTTCTATCGGCAAAATACACCCTCCTACTTTTACTGTTATTCTTTGTTTTCCCCCACAAATTTATATTCGATTACTCATTATAAAATCCAAACCAAGTGTAGCCTCGATTCCTGGAATTCCCAAGGTGGGCAAGACAAAAAAATCATGTGTAAAATTCACAGATCCCACCTTAAAGTTGATGATCGTTGTATGCTTTGCCTGCAGTTTATTTCCTCCTGGCGTGTCGAGGATGATGGATGCCGCTGACGTTAGTGGGTTTGAGGAGATTCTTTTTTCAATAAGCAAAACGCTGGCTCCTGTGTCGATTAGCAGTCGAATGGACTTAACTGGTAGGTCAATCCTGACTGCTAACATTCCTAGCCGCCCATTACGATATGTGGGGCACGTGCCAACGACCTCGCTTGCAATACCGCTGCCCCCAGTTCCTGTCCCTATTGCTGCGGGAGTGAGGTCAGGGGTACCGATGGGAGAACCACTGCTCGCCCAACTGATTTTGTCTCCCTTGTTTCCCCCTTCCTCTGTTTCCTTTTCCTCGGATGTTTGGCGGGGGGGTGGGGGGGGGGTGTGTGTGTGCCACAGCCTGCCCACCCTCGGCATTATTTGCTGGGCACTCTCGAGATAAGTGACCATAGGCCTGACAAGTGTAACAGCGGGGGGATTCTTGTGTGAGGCACTCCACTCGTTGGTGCCCCTCAGCCCCACACTGCCAACATCTGAAGACTCTTCTCACCTGGTGACTACGTTCTCCCCTTTCCCGGTTTGGGGGTTGGTGAGTGCCTCTCATAGCAGCCACCATTTCGGAATCGGGGCAGTTATTCTCAGTCATTTTTTCTTCTGGTAAACTGTCTAGAATGTTTTGTATCGCCATCACTACTTTTGCTAACTAGCGATTGTCATTGAACATATAACCATATAAATACGGGTTTACTATCTGCGAATATGTTTCTGGGCAATTGCTTTTTTATCACCTTCTGGGAGATTGGCACTCCGTGTAGCACACGTATCACAATCTCCAAAAATACGAGTTGTAAAGCTGAGAACTGATTCGCTCTTTCAATTTTTGGGTTTGTAATTTTCTTTCATGTCCCCTTTTCTTGCATCTGGTAAGGCGTATTTCTCAATTAAACGTCTTTTTATTTCAGTATAACTTCTTAAACTGTCTCGTGGCCAACACATTACCTCCATTGCCGGAGCATCTTTCAGCAACCTAATTACTTGAATTGCTTTTTCTCTTTCTGACCACCCATATGTGGCTACTTCAAAGTCTGTCAAAAACACTAATCGATTGAAACCCTTCATTCGGCTGTTGATCATCTGAAGGCCTAACACTTGCCTGGAGTTCTGGCAATTTTCGAACTATATTTTGCATATCTTTACTCAGCTGTGGATGTGTGCTCCCACTTGTGTGCGTTTGAACTTTGTTTATGTACGTCGGAAATGCTGTGGTTGCGCGCTGCTCATCTTCTCTTTCAACTAAGAATCTGTTCATTAACTTGGTCCCTCTTAATGAGAGAATGCCTTGATGAAGTCATTGAGCTTCAGCATGGCATTCTATTCCTGTGCTGAAACTTGGTGACGGGCAAGAGGGCTCTCGAACTTGGGGAAATTGCTCATCCAGTTTGAATCTAAATTTCTCTCTTTCTTATCTTTTTCTTCCTCTTTATATTGCTTCAACCTTCTCCTAATATTATAAACTTTCCTTCATGTTGCTGTCCCAACCCTATGAGTAAAATTCCCCATATGTATATGTCTATATATTTACATATATATGTATGTTTATTAATTTTTTTTTAATGGCATTGATGTTTCTACATCTGTTATTGCCGCTTGGGCGGATGTTTCTACATCCGGCATTGCTGGCTGCTTTGATGAATGGGAAAGGTGTCACGGTTGGGAGGTGTTTGTGCTCAAAGCTATATGTGAGAGTATTGGATGATCTCAGCCATCCTGAAGATGGTTTGGACCTTTTTGGCGGAACTATTCTCAAGTGTTGGGTCTTTGGGATCCAGGGGGATCCAATGCTTGGGGTAGGACTCTCGGCTTTTGGCCGGAAGCCCGTCATTACAGATATATGGAGGATGATTCCATAGTTTCTTGGTCTCAGTCCTAACAGGCGGGTTCAGCTTACACCTGTGCCTCTATATCTGTTTTCATGCGATCCTTCGGGTAGGGTATGGAGTGGACCATCTGGGAAGTATACTCTCACTGTGCCGGTAGTGGAGAGTGTAAATCTCCTTCCCAACATGTGATGCCTTAATGTTCTCAAGCAGGTAAATCAAACTATTCAAAATATCACACTTCTCTTTTCCCTATTCTAATGGATTCTTGTGACAACGACCACATCCCCTGGATATTCTGACTCGCCCTCGGCACTGTTGACGACCTCTGGCAATTCATTTAAAGAAAACTCTGTTGATGACGTAGGAACTAAAAAGGACTATTCTTTAAACATTCGGAAAAAGGGTAATTTGGGCAACACAGGAAAACTGAATGTCCTGCACGTTACCCAAATCCCATTAGAAGCTAATTATGATGTGCTACATAAAATATTTGAGTGTTACGGATTAATAAAAGAAATTAGAATGAAACTTCAAGATGATAATTGGGAATCTTGGTTATCATTTAATTGTCATGAGGAAGCATTTAATGCAAGCCGTAACATTGTTGATATTAAAGTAGATAATATGAGTGTTAAGGGTGCTCTGTGTGATGGGGCACCTAAAGATCTGGATGTCTACAGACCAGCAGACTGGGTTGATAAAGATATAGAGGTAGATATGCCATCCCAAAGAAAGCCAAAACCACCAATGTGGCTTCTTGCTCAATCTATAGGAGGTACGGAAAATTATTTCAAGATCTGCAAATTTCTTCAGAGGAAGGTAGGTACGATCGCACCTGGAGATATATCTCGATTCGTGAAGAAAAGTTGTTTGATAAAGGCCAAGTCATACACACAGTCTGTTATACTGTCCAATTTGAAGACAGTAAATGATGATATAAAATTGGACATCAAACCCCATCTAAACTTTAGCTATGGAAGGGGAGTGATTTTCAGTAGGGATCTACTGTATATGAATTTACCGAAGAGGAGATATTGGCTATGTGTCCACTATCAGTGTGGAAAGTACATGAAGTACCTGGAACATCAATGATTGTTCTTACTTACCAGGATGCTGATGTACCTTTCCACATAGACATAGAAAATGAAAGGATTAGAGTTCAACAGTTTAAGCAGAAGCCACTGCAATGTTATAGTTGCTTTAAATTTGGACATCCTTCCAAAGTTTGCAATAATGAAAAAAAATTTAATACTTGCTCCAATATTTACCATGGGGAATGTACACTTGAGGCAAGGTGCTTAAACTGCAACTCTAATCATAAATCTAATGATAGGAGCTGCCAGTTTTATAAGTTAGAAGAGGCTGCCATCAATAAATCAATTATTGAACATGTAAGCGTGGGGCATGCCAAGAGATTATTAAATAAATCTAATACTTATGCAAAGACATTAAAAACAGGAAAAAAAGTTCCTCGGGAATCATCTCACCCAACTACTAATGTAGGTAGTTTTGAAAAAAGAATTCACCATCTATTGATAAAGTGCTGCATAAGACAAGAACATCTCCTCCTAAAGATTTATCATTGATTATCAACAAAAAGACATTGCCCACCACTATCAAACCTTTGTCCCCCATTACAAAGGATAGTACTAACCTCTCCCAGGCTATATCCTTGCCTGATTTAATGGAGATTCCACCTGACACCAAGTTATCAGGTGTACCTGTAGTGGGGAAGGTACAAAAACCTGGTAACTCACAACCTATTAATCATAAAAGAGAGAGACCTCCATCTCTCTCACCCCCTTCCATAAGAAATATTAGACTTATGACATCAAATAAATATGATGTTTTATCTGTTGATGTTGCCGATCAACCAGGAGACAATTTAAATAAATCAGAAATTCAAGTTGAGGTCCACCATCCCCCTCAACAAATAGATCAAAAGGATACAATGAAAAACACCAATGTAAAACCCAACATAACAAGACCATCTGAAGAAACCTACAGGTAATAATGTTAGATTAAAAACTGCTAATGGGAAGACCTCATCCAAGATGTCTTCCAGAAATAATCCATAGTTTTCTCCTCCATTTTGCAATGGAACTGTCAGGGTTTAAGGGCAAAATTTGAAGAACTTAAGCTCCTAATTCATGAACATTCCCCCATAATTGTATGTCTACAGGAAATTATGCTTGATGCTAACACTCCTAGTCCTTGAGAGTATGTTAGCTATAGAACACCATATAATCATCAAGCAGGGAGCCATGGTGGAAGTCTCATTTACGTTCGTCGAGATGTTCCCCAAATACCTATGTCTATATGTACAACCCTGCAGGCAGTGGTTGTACAAATTGATATAGGAAGAAAATATGCAATATGCTCTCTCTACATACCTCCAAATGATAATATTTTATATGATGATTTAGCAGAGGTCATTCAACAACTCCCTCAACCATTTCTCTTACTGGGAGATATGAATGGTAGACATCCTTTATGGGCTGATATTTTGGCAAACACAAGGGGCAATATTATCTCATCAATTGTGGAGAATGAGGATGTGGGACTCCTTAATACAGGAGAGCCCACACACTTCCATGTTCAGACAGGTACCTTGTCATGCATTGACCTTTCAATTGCAAGCTCTAACTGCCTTCTTGATTTTGATTGGAGGACATTAGATGAATGGCATACTAGTGATCATGCACCAATCATTGTAAACACCAACAAGGGTCTGCCTTTACAAAGATCGCCACGATGGAATCTTGACAAGGCAGTCTGGGTTAAATTTTGTGAGCTAAGTGAAATCGAAGAGAGTGCAGAACAGTTTGAAAGTATTGATGATACCATAGACCTACTGAATGGAACTCTCCATACAGCAGGAATCAATTCGATTCCCAAAACCACAGGACTATTCAAAAGATGACCAGTCCCGTGGTGGTCTTCATAATTAACAGCTTTGCACAGAGCCACCAGAAAATCTCTGACTAGATTGTGTAGATGCCTTACGGATGAAAATTTGATAACGTACAAAAAGTGTAGAGCACAGTTCTGCCGTGCCCTGAAAGAAGCTAGACGCCAATCTTGGGTGGCTTTTGTTTCCTCCATTAATAGTAGAACACCACCATCTTCTGTATGGAGGAAAGTAAAAAAGATTGCAGGCAAATTCACCTCAAACCCACCACCAGTGTTGAAAGTGAGTGGTCAGTATGTAACTGAAGGAATAACTGAAGGAATTGAAGTTAGCAATGGCCTGGCTGACCATTTTTCAAATGTATCATGCAAGAGTATAGCAGCTCCTGATCACCAGTACAGGAGCATTGAAGAAAGGGAAATTTTAAATTTTGCAACAGGAAGGGAAGAGTCATATAATTCTCCTTTCACTGAAAGAGATTATGATTCGGCACTTTCCACTTGTAACGATACAGCCCCTGGACCCGATGAAATTCCATATGCAATGATTAAACATGTACATTTTAATACAAATGTATTTATTTTAAGCATTATTAATATAATATGGCATGATCATAGTTATCCAAGTGTTTGGGAACTAGCCATTATTTTAGCCTTTTTAAAACCCGGTAAGGACAAGTTTTTAGCAGCAAACTACCGACCTATTGCATTGACATCTTGTTTATGTAAAGTTATGGAGAAGATGATCAATGCCAGACTGATGTGGTACCTTGAAAAGAAGGGTATTTTATCACCCTTTCAATGTGGATTCAGAAAAATGCACTCAACGACTGATGTGCTGATACGACTTGAGCCCTCCATTTGTGAAGCGTTTGCTTCCAAACAGCACCATCTGACAGTCTTTTTTTGATCTTTAAAAGGCATATGATACCACATGGAGATACGGTAAGTGATCCCTCGCTACTTCGCGGTTCGACCATCGCGGATTCACCACTTCGCGGATTTTTTTAGTAACGCATGTATATACATATATCGCAGATTTTCCGGAAATTTCGAAAATACCGCGATGTGACCGATGGTGCGAGATTGGAGAAAGTAAGGAAAATTGAATCATGATTGATTTTCAATATAAATGAAACTGAGGAGCAACAAAGATATCATTTGTTAGAGAGATAGAGAGAGGTAAGGAATGGGAGGTAGTGAAAACTAGCCCACAGAGAGAGAGGTAGAGACAGGTAGAGAGAGAGAGAGAGGTAGAGAGAGAGAAAGAGAGAGAGAGAGAGAGAGAGAGAGAGAGAGAGAGAGAGAGAGAGAGAGAGAGAGAGTGTGTGTGTGTGTTGATTTAAATGTAATAAACAAAAAAAAATTGATAGGTTATAACACATTGGTGCTTATGTAATATCAACTGTAGACGGTTTAAATAAGTTAAGAAATGGTATAAACGATACTTTGTTAGTGTATTCGTACACTCTCAAGAGCTGCAGCTAGACATCAGCTGATCTAATCACAGCCAAAAGTAAAACAAAAAGAAGTCAACAATACTCTCGATTTTTAAAACACACCGAAATTTAAAAACAAAAGTACACGCTTTCTTAATGTGCAATTAACTATTTAAAGAGTAGCAATTTTCTAGAATAAAATGATGTTTCCCCAAAAATAGTGGTTTGCTGATGAAATCGGATGTCGTATTTTTAGCAATGTTTGAAATGGATGTAAACTCGGCATAATTTTTTCGTTTCGTATTTAATTGACAATAAGAAAACTAATTTTAGTTTCTTCATCTATATGTAAGCATTGTATAACACAGAGAGAGAGAGAGAGAGAGAGAGAGAGAGAGAGAGAGAGAGAGAGAGAGAGAGAGAGAGAGAGAGAGATAGAGAGAGAGAGAGAGAGAGAGAGAGAGAGAGAGAGAGAGAGAGAGAATGAATCAGCTGTTGTAATTGAATGTCGTGTTTTTGTTTCGTGAGAATTTCATCGCCATGACTATAACAACAACATACTGTACTGAACTTTACAGTATTATACAGACTACTGTAATATGATAAAGTAAAATATTTGTAATAACCTATTTTATATGAAATGGGGCTATTTTTTTGTTTAAAATTTACATTTACGTACGTAAAACAACTCTCTCTCTCTCTCTCTCTCTCTCTCTCTCTCTCTCTCTCTCTCTCTCTCTCTCTCTCTCTCTCTCTCTCTCTCTCTCTCTCTCTCTCGTAAATTGTTTTCCTGCTTTGCTACGTATGTATGATTTTATATAGATACGGTAAATAATATTTGTAATAACATATTTTCTAAAAGCTTTTACTGTAATATCATTATTTATCACTTTCATCATGCGCGTTAAATGCCTTCGTTTGTTTACTGAGCCCACTTTATGACGCCGTCGTTTCAGGCGGCGTCATAAAGAAAAACATTTCATTTGGAAGTCCTAAGAAATATTAAGTAAAACATTGATAATAACAAAATCAACATACTGTACTGAATAATCAATATAATCAATGCAAAAACTAACCTATACACAAATGTGTAAATGTGTTTGTTTCTTCATTATGATCAGAGATAAACTAAACTAAACATTGGTTGCCATTTTTTATCTGCTTTTTGGCGTGTTTAGGAAACGCATGATATAAAATCGCCTTTAATATTTGTGCCTGTTTTAGTTTAGGGTACTGTAGTACATGCATTAAGTGTTCTGTACATTAAAGGGTAGTTTGTTAACAGTACTACGTACAAGGGAAGGTTTTAAAAGTCTGAATATACATGTTAAATAAATACGTAAATATGGTGTCACTACTTCGCGGATTTTCACCTATCGCGGTCGGGTCTGGAACCTATCTACCGCGATAAACGAGGGTTCACTGTACTTAAAAGAATCCATGAGTTAGGGTTAAGAGGAGAGCTACCACTATTCTTTCAGTCATTTCTTTCACATAGAGTTTTCCAAGTGAGAGTTGGGGAAGCTCTATCACAGAATAAATGCCAGGAAAAAGGAGTTCCTCAGGGGAGTGTGCTGAGTGTCTGCCAATACAGTTAAGGGGCTGGCAGCAAGCATGCCGCCTCCTCTTAACAAAAGAGAAACAGAGTTCCAGTGCCGGCGCCATCCTAGGCGGCAGAAGAATGTTTATTCTTCAGCCTATGGTCTGCGAGCACAGGACTAGTCTACTAGACCCCAGGGAGAAGGTGGCAGTATCATATAACTCCTTCAGGTGCGGTCTAGGGAGATTTAGCCTCCTATGCCGGCAGTGTAGTCCGACAGGGGAATGCTATTCACCCTGCCGGCCAGCAGCTGGCCGGCACAAGACTATATACTCTGAGGTTCTGACCGAAACCCAAAACCTGCTATGTGTGGCTAAGGGAAGGGACAGAAAACCCTAGCCTAGTCCTGCCTGAATGACAACTCGAGGCACGACGAACTAGGATTGTAGCCTAAGGCTACACTCAGAGGGAAGGAGGGCTTACCCTTAAATCTCCACTGGGGACGAGTATCGTTTTATATAATAATTCTAGGAGATATCTATCTCCGCCAGAATTGAAAAAACGATATACGAGTGTAACCGGGGAACATGTGTGAAAGTATACTAAAGCCACTAGGTTAGTAGCCTAGCGGCAGGCGAGAATCGACTACCTTAATCACCAAAACTGTCTCGTATACTATCTCAAAAGAGGAAATTTTATATGCGATCAATGTATCTCACATGTATAAATTGCCTAAATAGCTTCATTTAGTTTTAGTAACACTAGGAATGTCTATTATATCATGCATGAAAGTAATCTAAAACGCCTAGGCTAGGAAGCCTAGCGTGAGCAAGGTTCAGTTACCTAAATCGCCGAAACTATTACGAATACAATCAGCATAATATAATTAACTCCTAGCAATGAAGACTAAATAGCTATAGTTATTCATGCTATTTATACCGGGAAAGTCGGTTCAGGCAACAGCTCTTCCACTAAATTAAACTTAATTTAACTTAATTTCACTGTGAGGCAAGAGCTAAAATTTATACAATGTAAAGATCAAATACTCAACTTTCCAGAGGCAGAAGAGGCTGGAGATTGCATGATAAATCCAATAAATCCAAAAATAACGAGAGAGCAACTGGGAAAATCACCGAGCGAAACCGCTACAGATAAAGGAATATACATGGCGGCGACGATGTCGCCATCTAGATACTCAAGATAGTAACGGAGGAAGGGTACCTTGATAACGGCTCCCCTTCTATTTGTGCCACTTTCCCCCTCGAAGCGAAAACGCTATTCGGGGTGAAGATTGCTATGTGTCGTATCAAGATATACGTCCCCTGATATTATGCAATATCCTTGAGAGAAATTTTAAGGATATTCGCGTCAGGAGTTAGAATTCTGGAGACCCAAAGGTAAATTCTCTGGGAATATCACTCTAGTCAAATATACCCTAGGAAGCTACTTAAAGGAACCTCCATCAGGACGACATGGCCTGAGCCCAAATGTATAATATACAGTGTATATATATATATATATATATATATATATATATATATATATATATATATATATATATATATCTCCTTATCTTTCTTTTCCCCTAGTGGATTAGAATGGCTAAGGTCTATTTGGGGTTCAGATATCTATGGTTATCTTAGGATACGTCCCTGATTATACACGATATCTTCAGATAATTGTTTCTGGGGGTTGGAACCCCGTGATACCTAACGGTAATTCTCTTGTAATATCAATCGCAGAAATATTATACCGTAGAAATTGCTAGAAGGAACTTTCCATCAGGACGACATAGCTATCTCACCCAAAAATAGATTTTTCCTACGTCAAAATCCCTTATATATACGTGTATATATATATATGTATATATATGTGTATATATATATATATATATATATATATATATATATATATATATATATATATATATATATATATATATATATACATATATATATATATATATATATATATATATATATATATATATATATATATATATATATATACTGTATACACAAAAAGGGTATTGGGTCACAATGTCGAAGACAGAATTTCAACAGCCAAAATGTCGACACATAATGGGCTAAATGTCGACAAACATATTGTCAACATCCGAATGTATTTAGAATATATGATTTTAGGATTTTTATTTTCCTTTTTTTATTTTTTAAAATTTTTTCTTTTAAATTTTTTTTTGTTTCGATTCTTAATCACCCTATTACCCAGTTACCTCTATTTACTACACTTCTTTTTTTAATTACCCAATTATCTGTAATTACTCAATTAACCACACAAACAATTTGTTATGTTGACTTGTTTCAAGCAATGCATTCAAATCTTATTTATTAATTTTCTTTCCTAAATGTTGTGACTTCAGCATTCCAATCTTACTTTAGTTTTCGACAAGGGTTTACACAGAAATGGTGGTGGTGGTAATTAAACGAACAAGTGAGGCAAAAAGCTTGTGCATGATCGATACCTATATGTGGTGGATAAGGAAAGAGACAATAAAATCTACTGTAGATGTGAGAAACGAGAACTTTGCATTGAAAGACTAATAAGCAATGGTGAAGTGATATCTATAACTTGAGAACATTGCCATCCGCGAGATTTGATGCATAAAGAATTGCTCATGATTAAACAAGACTTGAAAGCAAAAGCTAGAGAGACAGATGAAATTACTTCATCAATAGTGAACAAATGTACCAAAAATATTCCTGCTGAAGAAGCTAGAGCTTTACCAAAAAAGGAAACATTTGCACGTATTGTAAAGAGAGTATGTTATTCTCAACATCGGGATGAAGATTTAACACTCGCAACAAGAAGCGAAAATTTTTTACAGTACACCTGTGAAGAAGTCTATATTTATTCCACTGCAAGGAAGGAATCTGCAGCTTCTCAAAGAAAATAGGTGATTCTGTGACGGCCCCTTCACTGTTAAAGAATGCTGCATCCGAGTTGTTGCCAAGAAGGTATCCCATTCTGTGTAATGATTTCCTACCTAACTTCAAGTAATTGCTTAGCAATAAATGGCAACAGCACTGGGATAGTCTAGATGGCAATAAAATGAGAGAAGTAACAAATGTTATATCTCCTTGAAGGTATAACATGATGCCCCGAAAATGGTAAACTTCTCTTTGTCGTCTCCTTATTGGTCACACTCGGTTGACACACGAGTTTCTGCTGAAGGGCCAACACCAACTGTATTGTGACGACTGTTTAGTACCTCTAACAGTGAGGCATTTGTTGACCAAATGCCCCAATTATAATAACTTAAGGAATAGATATTTGTTTGAGGCTCGAGGTGAGGGTGGCAGGTTCATCCTTGCCAAGATTATTGGACATGATGTATCCTACAATGCAAGTGGCATTTTTAGATTTATTTCAGAAGGAGGTCTTTTGAAAACTATCTAACTTGTATAATGACATTCCAATTTTATGGTTTTAATTGAACATTCTTCTAATTTTTATATAAAATAAATGATATCGGCGTCAATGACCTTAGATGTCAGGATGCCTGAAATCTTTAAATCAATCAATCAATCAATCAATCGATTCAGCTCCATTAGGAAAACATCTGTACACAGTACATGCCATAATAAAGGAAAACATGACTCTTCCCTTAATGGATTGTGTTATAACTCACAAAGATGAGAATACGTATGACGTAATATTCCGCTGGCTTAAAAGTCTTCACTTGCCTCCAGTTTCAGTGTTTGCAGCGTGGTAGAAGGAGACGGCCGAATTTGAAGTCAACTTACGGTCATGCTATGAAAGAACATTAAATTGTATACCAAGAACAAAGAACATGCTTGAAGGAGGGCACAATGCTTTCTAGAAGAGGATGACAATTATACACCCAACAGAAGAAAAACTTCTTTGAAAACTCCATTCAGAACAAGCAAGTATGGAAATGGTTTTAGGGCAAATCTTCCAAGGAAAGGCTGTTTTGAGAAGCAGTAAGAAATATGCTGTAGTAATGCCATGTTGAAAAAATTGTTGAAGGGTATAACATTGAAAATGTATTAGAATATTTGTGTGCAATAGCTCACAATTTGTAATTATGCATTTTTATTCCCTATTGTAATTTTTAATCGTTTCACATTTTCATAATTTTGTATTAAATATTCTTTAGTTTATTTGGTTCATTGATATCTTTTAAATGTATTCACTTTTGGTTTTTAACATATATTTTAAATACATTCTTTTTTGTTTTGTTTCCCTCCATGCTGTTAGTAATTTTTTTTTTCATCTATTAATTCCTCTGTGAGTGAACAAAATAATTTGAAAACCCAATGCCTATATCATTGGAATTTGCCCTGGAAAGGTGTACATATAGGCGTCGACATTCAGTCCATTATGTGTCGACATTTTGGTTGTCAACATTTAGTCTTTCAACATTTTGTCTTTCGACATTTGGTCTACACACCCGCAAACAGGACTAAAGGGAGATGCACACGCAAGGACAGACGTCGTGAGAGTGAGTGCATCGGAAAGATGTGGGATGTGTTGTGCGGAAATGGAGCGAGGCATGGCAGGTGCAAAGGAGCGTGGTCAGTTTGAAATTGTCGGCTCTCTATGAGAGTACTTATTACGATACTGTGAATGGATGAATTTTTATTTAATAGGTTATACGGTTATCTGATCACGAAAGATCAAATCTGCAAATACAGAACCTCTGCAAAGACCAATAGCCCAGCGGCATAGTAAGAAATATGAAACCAATTGTTCAAATTGTTCTAAAAGCACCAAAATTGGCACACATGTGGATTAATACATTCTGAACAATTTTGGATATGGAGGCATTCAAGATTCTCCCCGTAGCACATTTGGCGGCCATTTTTCAAAATGGCCGCTATTTACCGTTAGCGTCATTGAATATGTACCATAATTTGTCTTTTTGTGGATGCTAAAGGTGATAAGTGTGCTAGAGGTGATAAGTATTGTACAATTACACATACTTCTGTGCTTACCAAATAATTTGGCTACCATTTCACAAGAAAATGAATTTTACTTTGCAGCGGCAGCGTTGGTGGCAGTGACGGCGGCTGCAGTAATAGTATAGTGTTGATAGTCATGGTGCTTGTAGTAGTAACTTGTGGTAACATGGTGGTGTTTTGTGTCTTTGCAGGTGAGGCAGCAGCAGCACCACCTGACATCAGAGACGCGTTGTTCCAGACTGCAGCCATGGCAAAGAAGTTCCAACTGGTCGATACTTTTGAGCAACGTACTCCCACAACACCTCCTGAGACAAACTGGAAGCTGTGTCTTGTATGTCAAGAGGAGACAACAGAGTCACTTGTCTGCCCAGTACTGTTTAAACGCCGAGACCCTGGGAGTGGATACACGACAATGGCTGCAAACTTGGTCAAATTTGATGAACTCGGAGAACTGCCAAGAACTGTTCAGTTACAGAGACTAGATGAAGGACAAGGTGTTGAGGCGACAATGGTTGCCCACCAGGCCAAGTGGCATAAAACATGTATGCTCAAATACAATAACACAATGCTACGAAGAGCAGAGAAGAGACGCATCGCAAGCAGCTCAGCATTTGATAGTACTGACAATGTCCAGGCCAAGCGCGCCAGAACACACTCTTCAGAAGCCACTACCAGCGGCACCTCCTGCTTTTTCTGTGGAAAGTCTGGCACAGAGACCCTACATGAAGTAACAACCTTCCAGGTGGACACACGCGTACGGAAGTGTGCAGCGCAAGTTGGGGACAATGAACTCATAGCCAGGCTCAGCATGGGTGATATGGTGGCTCTGGAGGCCAAGTACCATTCCAAGTGTTTGTTGGCTCTTTACTATCGTGCAAAGACCACTGTAGAAGCCGAGCAGAAAACTGACCATGAAGGTGTAATGTCAAGAATCGTACTGGCTGAACTGGTCCTGTATATCGAGGAAACCCACCTAGAAGAGGGCACCACCCCAGTCTTCAGACTCGCAGAACTTGTAAAGCTATACACAACAAGAATGGAACAGCTCGGGGTTGTTTTGTGCCAGAAAGTTAATAGCACAAGGCTGAAAGAGCGCCTGTTAGCCCAGATACCAGGCCTGAGATCCCACAGCAAAGGCCGAGATGTTTTACTAGCGTTTGATGAAGACATTGTTGAAGCGCTAGGCAAAGCCTGCGAGCAAGACTGTGACACTGAGGCAGTTCACCTTGCGCGTGCTGCACAGATAGTTCGTCGATATATGTTTGAAGACACTTACCAATTCCGTGGATCATTCCCGGGCGGCTGTCAGGAGGACTCTGTGCCAAACGTACTAGTTGCAATGGTAAATATGGTGCTGGATGGCCCCACCATCAAGAATCAAAGCCATTCCTCTTCAACACAAGCAGCTCTTTCCATTGCGCAGCTTCTCAAGTTCAACAGTGTCAAGCAAAGTCGGAAGCAGGGAGCAACCAAGACACAGGAGCCTCCAGCTGTCAGACACAGTACGTCTCAAGAAACTCCTCTTCCAACCTATGTTGGGCTGATGCTGTATGCTGAAACACGCAAGAGAGGACTTGTGGACAAGCTCTTCTCTCTGGGCCTAAGCATCTCATATGACAGAGTCCTACGTCTTTCTGCCCAGATGGGAAACAGCGTGTGTCAGCTGTACCGCATAGAGGAAGTGGTCTGCCCGCCTACCCTGCGTAGCAATGTGTTCACAACTGCGGCTGTGGACAACATTGACCACAACCCAAGTGCCACCACAGCCAAGAATTCATTCCATGGAACAGGAATCTCGCTTTTTCAACACCCAACGTGTGCAGATGAGGGAGTGGATCGTAGCATTGCTCTCACTGGGCGTGATACTGGATCAAAGACGGTTGAGCCTCTACCAGAATATTACACGGATGTACGTCCTGTTGCTTCTTCTGTCAAAGGGCAAATGATCCCAGCTACTTCTGTGACCTCTCTTAGACGCCACAACTGTGAGCAGCACATAGAAGATGAGTATATGTGGCTGGAGAACACGAGAAGTGTTCTCAAAGATGATGTTGAGGCCTGTGAAAACACATCATGGGCTGCATACCATGCAAGGCACCAAGATCCAAAGCAACCAGTCATCACACCAACGTCCCTGCTTCCCTTGTTCCAGGAGAGTGCTCACACTGTGGCAATGATCTTTCAAGAAGAAGGCAAGGAACTGGTCGTCACTGATGGGGAGCAGGTGATCTGTGTTCCACAGCAAGAGGATGTCAACTCACTCGCACCATGCAACCAAGAAGAGGCAGACACCCGCATGATGCTACATGTAGCACATGCTGCACAACATGGTCACCACCAGATACAGGTTCGAACAGTAGACAGTGACGTCGTGGTCCTAGCAGTGATGGTAGTCCAGAAACTACCAGCTGGAGACGAACTCTGGGTAGCCTTTGGGACAGGCAAGAACTACCGCTACATTGCAGCCCATGAAATAGCTTCCTCCCTTGGTCCAGAGAAGGCATGTGCTCTTCCAATGTTTCATGCCATCACAGGGTGTGATACTGTGTCAGCCTTCGTCGGACATGGGAAGAAATCTGCCTGGGCAACATGGAACACGCTGCCAGAACTCACTGATGCCCTGCTGAGTCTGGCAAATGCACCCACAAGCATCCAAGAGGATACAATGCATGTCATCGAGAGGTTTGTCATACTCCTGTATGACCGCACAAGCAAATGCAAGGACGTCAACAAGGCGAGAAAGCAGCTCTTTGCAAAGACGAACTCTGTTCAGAACATCCCGCCAACCTACGCTGCTCTGGAGCAGCATGTGAAGAGATCTGCCCTTCAGGGTGGTCATGTCTGGGGCCAGGCATTGGTACCAACGCCCGTGCTCCCTCCACCAACAGACTGGGGCTGGCATCGGAGTGATGATGGGCTCTACACACCACTCTGGACCACACTCCCTGAGGCATCCAAGGCCTGCTATGAGCTGGTGTCTTGCGGATGCAAGAAAGGCTGCAAAAACCGCTGCAAGTGCAAGAACGCTTCACTGCAATGCACTGGTCTATGTTTCTGTGAAGGCGAATGCCAGTAGATTGGGACAGAAAACTTGCTAACCAACATTATGATCTGTAGACATTCATAATTCTGGTGACCAGATTTGAAAAGTTCGGAATCATAATTAACATAGTGTGGCAAAATCTACGTTATTGTATTACATGTATGTACTGCAGGATTACACAAGTACTGTGCCTAGAGACTGGGCTTTTGGTCGACTATATAACTACAATCTGACCATACTGTAAACTTCCCGTACTCTGTGTATTATTTTGACTAGCAATTTTGCCAGCAATTTGAAATAAAAAAGCAACTTGAGCAATTAAAGTGTGTTCCTGAAATCAGGTACTGGTTATTAGAGGTATTATGTCATTGAGTATTGAAATCTTCATCAAATGTCCACTTTTTCCACAAAATGGCGGCCAGTTTGGGGGCCATTTTTGAGAAGATTCATCTAAATATCTGTTAAACATTTATTGATGTTAATTCTGATGTAAAAAAAGGGAATTTTGGCCCATCTAGCACCAAACTAACGACACATAATGAAGTCTATGTAATGACGCTAATGTTAAATGGCGGCCATTTTGAACAATGGCCGCCATATCTTCCTAAGGGCTAATCTTGAATGCCTCCATATCCAAAAATGTTTAGAATATATTAATCTACATGTGTGCCAATTTTGGTGCTTTTAGACCAATTTGAACAATTGGTCTGCTATGCCGCTGTACTACAAGGGTTGACTGTAGATGTAAGTCTGGAATGAAAGTAGAATGAGTCTTATCCTCCATTCTTTCTGCCCCTTTACTAGGGACGAAGCTGTGGAAGCTTTACTCGCTGGTTCTGACTTGATACTGGTAAATTACTCTTTTTAGCTCCATGCATTAGAGCCTAGAGAATTTCTCCTACATAATCCCTAAACAAGGGGAGGATGGTGGATTAGATAGTAACCCTTTGGTGAGCATATGCCAGGTATTTTATTTCGGACTGCCGTCTTCTTTGGGTGAATGGTATTCTTTTTTTTGACTATGTAATAATCTTCTTGGATAGGCCAGACCCTTTCAGCCTGTTCATCCCAATGATAGACAGATAAGAGGTTACTGGAGTCATCTCCTTTGCGTCTGTATGGGACAAGGTAAAATGACATTTCCAGGGAAGAAAACGACCCTACCAGTTCGGTTCTAGGGGGTACTTCCGACCCACCAGGCAGTGATAGTCCTTACCTAAAGAACGATGGTTTGTATTCACATAGAACAAATCCTCGATTTTGCAAGTAATTTTTTTTCCCTAGCTATACAAATCTTAGTCCTTTAGATAATACTGTCCATGTATAAGGGACTCATATCGTTAAATCTAGGAAAAATACAAATTAATTTTTCTTTAAGCAATATTAAAGGTGGGTGAAAGAAGAGTTATGGCAGTTAGCTAGCTAACTATGGTAAGGAATAGTTTGGAATGTTAAGTACGTATTAGTAAGAGTAACATTAAGTGTGGTTTGACTACACTTTTATTAATATAATGGTATTTGTCCCGACGCGATATACAAACCTCGTAATTATAGGAATTTGCTTCAGCGCAGCTGAAACAGCCGAAGGGAAAGAAAACCAGGCAGTTGGGCTGATTGGTTGGCTAGCGGTATGGGGCGGAGCTTACCTCGACCTCCCCTCCCACCGCCAGCCCACTCTCCTCATTCCCTCGCTTCGGCTCAACGTGGATGGTTATGCTACACTTTGCTCTCTACGCTGCAGCCCTTTGCCTTTTCGTGTGCTTGTGTACTAGTGATTGTGTGATTTTTATGGACGAGAAACTTACTCGTGAGATGCGATATTGTGCAGGCCGTGGTGGGCGCTGCAGTAGGTGGCTTTCGTCACCTTCTGTAGACCCACACACGCTCTGCTCGACATGCAGGGGAAAACCTTGGTCTCAAGGTTATCCCTGCCGTGAGTGTGAATCCTGGTCGCCATTGCTGTGGCAAGCTTTCGAGAATCGGCGCAAATATCGCCGGACCCCTAAAGCTTCTTTTGCTTTGGAGAGCTCTCCTCTTTTGAAGAGGAAGAAGGGGGGGGGGTGCCGGTGGTGTGAGTGTCGTCTCAAGAGACTGCCATAGCGAAGTCTACTCACGCCCTCTCTGAGTCTGAGGAGGGTGTGAGTATGATTTTGGGAAGCTCGGATTCACAGCCTGTCGGGGATGACCTTAGCGCTCCTGCTACTTCGGCGATCTCGAGTGACACCCAACAGATTGTTGGACCGTCTGATACCGATGACGACACGTTACCTGGTAAGAAGGGGGAACTTTGGGGGTCTCTCGGAGTATCAGGTAAGTCTGACTTGAATTTGTGAAAACGCCGTTTAATTCTGGTGGACGAGCTTGAACAACGTCATTTGAATGATCCGATTGTTGATGAACACATGAATGTAACTGATTTTGTAAATTTTCAACTCCCATGTTCCCTGATGCCCCTGTTGTTGTTGACCATGTACCTGGTAAAGCATTTGTTCCTGGCAAAATACAAACTTTTTCCAAGGGTAAAATAACTGCAGGACTCCCTGTTAAAACAAGGGAGAGTAATGTTTTAAATACTGAGATTTCATTAACGACTGCTGACAAACCCTTTACAGCTTTGCCCGCAAGTCATTTAAATTTAAAATCTTGCTGGTACAAGATGTTTTTCAGGTTCACAAGTCCTTGGACACCTTTGTTCTTGGCCCTGTGGTAGCGGCTCAAGCTATTGTGTGACCTCCAGTTCCTCCGGGAAAGGGAAATCTCTTGTCTTGATTTTTATGATATGTTTGGCATTGTGAAAGCAGTGTGCATATGCTCTTCCTTTCTCTCTGTCTCCTCCCTTGGAGTCCCATACATCAAGTCAAGTCTTCCCAGGTAAGATTGCTAGAGTTTGTTTACAGGTATTCTCCCCCGTATTCTGCTAGGCAGGGAAGACGATGGATGTATAAACCCTTTGCCTTTTGGTTATGGAGGTTCATTCAGTCACTGCAACCCTAGGGTCGAGTTTCTCTTACATTTCGCTCTCAGGTTGCGAGTCTTCCCACATTAAATGATTACGAGGTTTGTATATCGTGTCGGAACAAATGAAAATTTGTCCCAAATTGTATTTTTCCTTGCTATACAAACCCGTAATCATTTAATATAAATGCCCTCCTCTTCCGCCCCTCTCATGTTCCACATTGACCCTAAAGCGTTGGAATAAGGAAAGTGGGTTGGCGGGTGGTTTTCTCTCTCTTCGGCTGTTTCAGCTGCGCTGAAGCGAATTCCTGTATTAAATGATTACGGGTTTGTATAGCTAGGAAAAATACAATTTAGGACAAATTGTCATATTTTTCTTATTATGGTTTTAATGTTAACATAGTATAATAAATTCTTATTTTACCTTGACTTTTTATTTTCTGGCAAGTTTTGTCTACTGGCATAATATTTTATGATGCTAAAATTGATCCTTGTGGATTTTACAAAAAGGGGGAGTTGGAGAAAACTGGGAAATGTTGTAGTGAGTCTTGTATTTCTCCAGCTGATTGATGCTGTTTCTTACAAATTTCTTATATCTCCTAATGGAGGATTTGGTGATATTGAATCCGAATTAGGTTCATTTCCGAGTTAAAGTCTTTGTCTGCTCTCTTCATATAGTGTGGGATGCTGCATATTCCGTTATATAAGCTGAAATTCTTGAAATATACCTGCTCTGCTTTTTTGGTACTTTTTGTCTTTTTTTAATCTTTGTGATGCTTGCTACCTTGTATATTTTTTTTTTCAGAGAAAAGCATTGTTGTTAAATTATCTGCTAATATGCTGTTTATTATTGGGGAGTAGAATCTTCCTTGACACAGCCCCAGTTTTATTACTATATTTTTTATTGTCGTAACTCTTGGGTCTCCCTGTATGTTGTCTAGAAGGCTATTTGAATTAGTCTGATAATTCCCTGTATTGCTATCTGTTA